>NC_081159.1:18437500-18756090 GCF_012432095.1 Onychostoma macrolepis | reverse complement strand
TTCCCTGGTAAAGGTCAAATATAGCTGTCCACTCTGGCTGTCAACTGAATGTCTAGATATGTATTGTATATAAGTCTAGATACATCCATTTGAAATACAGTATTTCTAAAGTATGTTTCAGCATAAAGCTTTCTTAGATATGCCACTAAAGATTGTTTTTATTAAATACGAAGATGGTTCCCAGTATGTTTATTACAAAACTATTTTCATTTCATGCTATCAGAAAAAAAATAGCTTGTCAATACGGTAGAACCCGCAAAAAGAAAACCGCTATGCCTTATCTACCCCTAAATGGTGCATATTATTAGTTTAAAGGTGCTGTATGTAGGATTGGCACCTAGCGGTTGAACTAGGAAATATTGGAGAGGGTTTTTTTCACCCGGCCCCTCCTCCTCAGACTTGACGCACACGCAGGTTGCCAGATTAACGACACCAACAGGAACGAGCGCACATGACGATGAATGAAATTAAATACGCTGTGTTTTCCGCCAACTGGCAACCCGGGGTGCCGAAATACAATTGGGTAAACTGGCAGTGGGCGGGTTTCACAAACCATAACAAACACAGACATTCAGGGCTGGAATGCGCATTTTCAAAGGAGAATAACTGCCTGTAGCATTGTTTTTCAGATAAACAAGTACGTTAACTTAGCATGTTTCTTAAATATCTGCAAACATATTATGGTATTTTTATGCTTTAGTAGAGTCAAAATCCTACATACAGCACCTTTAAGGAACTAATATCAACCCTTAAAGGGATATTTACCCCAAAATTGAAAGTTCCGTCATCATTTACTCACCCTTATATCATTCCAAACCCATAAGATTTTCGTTCATCTTCGTAACTAAGGATGTAATGAAACCCAAATGTTTTCTGTCCATCCAATAAAAGTACACGCAACAAAACTATTGATCTAAATAGACCTTAAAAGTTAATAAAGGTGTCATAAAATTAATATATGAGAATAAAAACCTACACTAAATCTGTTCATCATATAAAGCAATCGTATCTCTTCACAATACGTTGATTAAACTGCTCGATTCATATGGGTTAGTTTTAGGATGCCTGTATGACCTTTTTGGAACTTCATAGTTTTGGTTGTGTGGGTTTCATAAAAATATCTTAATTTGTACTTCAAAGATGAACAAAAGTCTTATAGGTTTAGATCTACATGAGGGTAGATCAAAAAAAAAAAAAAATTTTTTTTTAATTATGACATAAGGCTCAGACAGTGTCACCAAACTGTTGGCTTGTGCCTAAACCGTTCAGAAACTGAATACCAAACACTAATACTGAAACAATAACAAAATAACATGCACAACAATATTAACAACTTTTATTAGCAACAAATAGCAGTTTAGAAAAAAGTGCAAATACAACAGTCAAACAGAATTAAATTAACATAAACATCCAGAACAGTTTTTGCGCAGAGACGCGCACACAAATCAATTAAATTAAATCACACCGCCTGAACAACTTTTAATAACAAAGAGCAGCTTATAAAAAAGTGCAAATAGACCCACAACAGTCAATCAGAGTTGAATTAACATAAACATCCGTATTATAAAAAGTATTGCAAAGCGGCTGTCGGTGGACCTAGATGTTGTTGGTCCTGCATCGGGAGGCGTTGAAACTGTTGCACTGAGTGAACTCGGGTCCATCCTCGCAGCAGTGAGTGGATGGTGGTTTCGTATATGCGACCTTAGGTTCGAGGTATTTCCATCTCTCGCGGTCACCTTTTTGTTGCACAATTTGCAAATTGCCTCGTCCGTATTTACCGCCTCTCCCTTCTCGTTCGGTCGAAACCCGAAATACTGCCAAACTGCAGAAGTTGTGTTCTTTTTCGAGACCAGGTCACTTGGTGCGCGACTCGCCATCTTTCCCCCTCTCTCTCTTTCTCCTCCACGCTGTCACGTGATGACAACCAAGCATACGCATTTTTAGGCATTAAATAAATTATATTTAATATTTAATCCTCATCTCCTATATAAGTGCATTGTTTTTTATGATGGTATAACGGTATTGAAACTGATACCGTTGCTATTTTTAGATCCCGCGGTATACCATATTACCGTATTACCGCCCAAGCCTAGTGGTGACTTTGTTCTTTGCATTGGGTGTTGATTGGATTGGTTGATTGGACATCAAAAATTGAGGCATATGACCATGAGCTTGCAGGACGGGGTTTAAATGCGCCAAATTAGAGTAGTCCAGCAAATGTCACCAGAGAAGTCTGTCACTTTCACCATAATTTCCAGTTATAACATTTTTATTAAACATTGCCATTTTTTATAATTAAGTGTACAACCTGAATGAGTCATTTACAATAAGATCTATAACATGCATTTAGAAAATAGATATGGCGAACTCTTATTTCATGACGAATTTGGGGTTCTAAAACTGAGCATCCAGCAGTAGATAAAGCACAAAAGGTGTCCCTTTGAGGGTACAAGCTTTTGCACCCCAAAAGGTGCTATTTTTGCACTGTTTTTCTGACAGTACAGTTCTGTGAAACTTTTGGCACAATATCTGCAAAGCAAGAGAGAAGGCATAATCACTTTGTAATTGTCTTGATCCGTGTAACAAAGGTGGGGTCTGCGGTATGAAGCGCTGTTGCCGTGTTCTCTCCTCCACAGTAACGGTTGCTGTGGAGGCTGCAGTTGATGGTTATAACAGCAGCTGTCGCTGCAATGCACTCTGCAGCCCATGAGGAGCGAGAGAGAGAGCGAGACAGAATGTGGGAGCGACAGAGATAGAGTGAGAAAAGTGGCAGAAGGGGAGAGCTGGTGAGAGAGAGAGAGAACGAGCGATGTTTAAAGAGAGCTGCGAGAGATATACCAAGGGAGGGAGGAGAGAGGAGAGAGAGAGCGAAAGAAGTCTGAAAAAAATAGGGTTAGAAATAGCAAGCAAAAGAGAACTGCAGGCAGAGTAAGCAGAGAGGGAACGCAAGGGAGAGAGAGCGACAGAAAAATGCAGTGGGAGCTGGTTTAGATTGTAATAAGAGAGGCCCTGCTCCGCTCTGTCAAGCTGAACTTGCTCCACCACCTCCAACCTCCACAATCACACATCACACACATTCCAGCCTAACCTCAGAGGCCGTGAGCGTGTGTGCCTGTGTGAGTGTTTGTGTAGCTGTGCATGGTTGTGTACACATTTTGTGTGAAAATGTGTGCTCCAGAGAAATCCAGAGCAGATAGAGCAACATCAGGGTGTCTCCCATTCGATCACAGAGGGATACGGAACAAGAGCAACTGTAGACAAAACAGGATGAAGCTCGGTTTTAACTGTTCAACCTCAGATTTCAGAGCCTGTGTGAGTCGTGCATCTGTTAAAGTGCCTGTATTTCCAGCACTAAACTGAGCCGGGCATTGAGGAAGACTGACGCAAACGAGCAGTGACTAACTATGTAAACACTGTAAAAATAGAGTTGCAGCAATAGTCAGGGACACAAGAACGAGGAAGCTTCTAAACAGAAAATATACAGACGTGACCATATACCCAACAACACACTCAGAGACTCAAAAGAGAGCAATTTTTCAAATGCAGTGTAAAATGAAAACATCAACTAAATTGGCAATAGACAGGTGAAACAGGATGCTTTATACTTTTATATACTCAAAAATACACACAAACGAACGCACACAGGGTGAGAGGGAGGGGTGAGTCTCCGGCAGAGTTTCCTGCCACAGGATTTGAAACTAGAGCTCCTTCAGCTGTGGTCTCCTGTTTCCTCTCCCCATTTCCAAACACATTCATACGTTGGGATGTAGTTCCGTAGCTGTATCCGTTAGGATCCACGCTTATTAAATATGAGCTTTCACATGCTTCCCAGAATTTTGGAACAGCAAGAAATGGTCCAAAAAACAGTACTGTATTTTGTTATGTATTCTCAATCATTCCAAATTAGCATGAGGTTTCTTTACTTGGCCTATACTCATGCTAATCTGACCCAGACAGTGGCCGGGTCCAGAGCACAAGGACAAACATAAGCATCAGGCAGATGGGGTTGTGCTTAGCCCAAGAGCACTGCAGCAGAGGTCAAATGAAGTACACTACCGAGAATATGTACAGGAGTTCCTCCATTTGTAACACTATTAAAAGTGCTTTTCCATGGCACAATGATAGTATCATTAACACCACGGTATTGTATTATTACCATATTAACACATTACTGTTCAAATGTTTGGGGTAAGAAAGACTTTTTTATATAAAATTGATTTTTCTATTCAGCACAGATGCATTCTATTGAACAAATGTGATACTTAATATTATTGCTACAAAAAAATAATAAATATGGGTCAATGATGTGACGTCTAAATTTTCTGTCCGATTGCATTTTTTCAGTTAAAAATTGGTTTAATTGCATAAAAAGATGCCATATATATGAACTCATTTTAACTTTTCAAAAAACATTATTTATTTGTAATTTTTCTGTTATTCAAAGTGTCAAAATATCATGTGGTGCGACTGTCCAGCCATAACTTTTTTATTTGCAAACATCTTTGAAATTACCCTAAATTTATTCAGATAAATTTTCAGCATTTTTTGCATGATTTCCAAAGTATTTTGTAATACTGTATAAAATTGCAAAGCATTTGTATTTATATTTCCATCATAATATACAAACAAACTTTGTCTGATGATTTCCAGTTTATGAAATATCATGTGGTGTGACCATCAAGAAACTACCTTTTTGCTACGTCCGACAAACCATGGCACTTTTATGCCACGCATCATGTTCTCATGCATTGAAAAATACATCACGGAGCAAAGAGGACACTGACAGACAAGACAGAGCTGGTTACTTTTAGTATGAAACAAAGTCTCAGTGTTCAAATATTGTCATTTTTTAAAAGAAATTCAAACAACAAATTAGGGCTGCACGATATATCGTTTCAGCATCGATATCGCAATGTGTGCATCCGCGATAGTTACAGCGCAGGATGTGCAATGTTTAGTAGGCCTATTCTGATCGTTATATTTATACTGCTCGTTTTCTTTGCTCAGACACAGACACCGCGTCTACACCAGATGCAACAGCTGTACAGAGATAACCATTTTAAATAAATTTAGTTGCAGAGCTACTGCAAGCGATTTTCAGTGCTGGAAATCCATTTATCCTTTGTTAAAACTTCTGCATCGTCGTGGAGAGCGCAGGTCAAGGTTGCTTAGCAATGGCAGACGCCAGGAAAGCGCAACCTCCCGAGCGCCTTCCACACGTTTTTTAGGCGAAGCGACAAAGCGACCATTGCCAATCATTTTAACTTTTGTGTCAGTACGTCATAAATAGAACACCATCAGTTTACTGGCAGGGATTTTTCGTGTCGCCGCATCCAGTGTAGTCAGTCACACAGCATCACTGATTATAATGAGTTCTATTGTATTTTGTCGCGCCGCTCGCGTCCAATGTAGACACAGTGAGAGCCACGCAGATGCACGTGAACACCGAATTCCATTCACTTCCTCTACTATTTGTGCCTGAAATGACACATATGCGCGAAACTATGGGTCTAAATTGACATCGGGGCAAAATTAATCGTCTTCATTTATTTATGTCTACAAATTTTAATGTATGGTTTTTAAAACAGCTTAACAAGTTTTGATGCTCTCCTCCAAATTGACATTAGGAACTGTATTAAAACTATTTATGAATGCCTTTCAGAATCAGTGTATTTCATATATTCCAGTTCAATTACTTTTTTTTTTTTTTTTTTTTTTTTACATTTTTATTTTATTTTATACAAAACACATCATGATCTCCTTCAAACTGACATTAAGAACTCAACTAATATATGTCACTTAATGTTTCATTATTTTGAGTTGCTTTCAGTTTTATGCCTTCTGAATGAAGGAATGTCTCAGCTTTCTAAGATGGGCTAATTATTTTTTTTCTAATGTTTAATCAAAAATTGTGATAAAAAATTAGCCATCCCATTACAGGGTGATATTTGACTCCTTAAAGTGATTTACAGAATTTTATTTTATGGCATTTTCTAACTTTATTAAAAGTATGTCATCTTTTTGTTAAATTTTAAAAATACATATTTATAAGCTTTTAAAATTTCTAATTAGAATAAGAATAATAAGATATCAATCAAATTAATCAGTATTAACAAAATTAATTTGTACAGAGGTGGAGCAGAACAACACAAAAGTGGCTTGTAGGTGTATTTTCAGACGTTTAATGAGCCTCAGAGTTGGTATGACTGCAATTAAATTTATAAATTCATGTTTAAATATACAATTTGAATAGGTTATAGAAATATTAAATTATTTGAATAACTGAAAGATACGTCAAAATTTAAACAAACTGCCAGCAGGTGGCGACAAGTCACTGGTTTGATCACTGAATCATTCATTAAATTGATTCGTTCGAACGGCTGATTCATTCAGGAATCAAGGAAGTGACTGTCTTTATGAATGGGTAATTGAATCATTGACTCACTAGATACGTTTAAAAACGCCTGTTCATTCATAAAGGAGACGCCGCTGTGTTTGAATGGAGATGCGCAGCAGCTCAGTTGTGGCTATGATTCAAACTATTTTCATCGAGGAAATAGAGCAAAATCAGGCAACAGTGTTATAGTCAGACAATGTAAGTCACTTAATATTAACTTCTTGTTTACTGAACTGTTGTATTAAATCAATATCACATTTACAAACTCCCTTACTAATCATTAAATCTGTCACTCTCCTTAGTTCATCTCGATCTCACAAAGTTCCATTATAATCAACGAAGCTTTCTACACTGCATAATGAATCTCTTATTTACATTGTGTCTACTTTCTTCGTTTATGAAAGGATTCATGAGATATGTCTGTGACATTACTCAACTCTGCAAATCTAAAATAAATATTTTTTTCATAGTCGCACGCAGTAGTTTTCAGTCGCATTTGCGCGCGGCTCAGAATATGAGAGCGCGTCACACAGCCTTGTGTGAATAAGATCAGAGCGACGCAGGCCGCGGAGAGCACGCCGATGCTGCAGGACTCCGGTGCAGCGCTGTTTGTGGAATTAAATTCTAAATTATAGACGGACTGTTTGAACCGGTGATTTCTTTTTTCGCTGCTGTGGATGTATTTCATAATTTGATCTGAGATTAAGCAAATATTGTGCGGGAATTTCTCGCATTATAAAAGTTACATTTGCGGGAATGGTTTAAATTATGCGCAATCCCCGCAATCCCGCGCCGAAATTCAAGCCCTGCATTTGTATCTTTGTTCTATTATATTTATCTATGCTTGTAATGTCTTTATTTCCTATGCTGATTTACTCACCTACAATCATTGATTTTTTTTTTTTTCCAAACAGAGCTATTCATGTCATCTGGTGATTTTTTTTTTTCATAACGCAATATATATCGTAGAAAAACAAAATATCGCAATGTGAGTTTTTTTCCAATATCGTGCAGCCCTACAACAAATAGGTTTTGTGGCTCTTTAACATGTCGTGACAGATCGCTGTACCGATCATCTCTTCATCTTTACTAGTCATAGCACAAAATAAACATGAATGAACATCAGAAGGTATCTTGTTTCAACCATGAAAAGATGTCAATACACACCGTTTTTCAAGTTCAAGTCCATTGACGTTAATTTACTCTCCTGTCTGGTTTGTTTTCGGCGTTATAATATGTCAGACTGCCTGTTAATCAAACTCCTGGCAAAAGGGTAAATTGAGCTACCAATATTGGGCAAAGTACAGAAATAACTGGGGCTAAAGAAATGCCTGCAGTTAATATTCACGTGCTGCACTTTTCACACGTCTCTTTAAATAGATTTTTAATTATATAAGGTCTTTTTGTCATTTGGAGCGACCACTCGTCATGTGGTGCGACCAATAATAGCAATAACTGTATTAAAGGGGTGGTTTACTGCGATTTCACTTTTTTCATTTTAAATAGTGTGTAATGTTGCTGTTGGTGCATGAACAGTATCTGCAAAGTTGCTGCGCTGAAAGTTCAACGTAAGCGGAGATATTGTCTTTTAAAAATCAGGAAGTTTAATGCCTACAAAAACGACTCATATGGGACTACAACGAGATACTTCCCGGGTTGCATACGTAAAAAACCCATAAATTTGCATCAACCCCTCCCTCCGGAACATGCAAAAGAGGGGGCAAGGCCATGTTCTGCGGCTTTGTCGAAGAGGAAGAGTTATAGTGGAGAGTTGTAGCCATGCTGTCGAAACGGTGTTATTTTCACCCAGCTGTCAGGTCTTCTGTGTTCGGGCTTCCTACGGATGCTGTAGTTCGTCAACAATGGTTAAAATTTATGTTTGATTATGTTCCTGACAATTACAATCCTAATTTAGCTCTCTGTGCTGCGCATTTTACGGAAGACAGCTTCCAGAATCTACACGAGTTCAATGCCGGATTCACACAGAAACTATTACTAAAAATGGAGCAGTTCCAACTTTAAAACCAGAGGCAGCAGTTGTTGGGCCACAACCTGTAAGTAAGATTTCATAATTTTAAATGTATTTGCATGTATAATTTCAGACGTAATGTTTTAGTTTTATCAAGGACGTAAACAAATGCCAACGCTGGCTTTAGTAGCCAGTTAGTTAAATGCTATTTCGTGTGTCTATGACAAACGCGTACAAACATTTTGGACCCGAATTTGTAATTATTTACTAATTTTGTAAATGTATTTTCCATGTATACTTTATGACGTAATTTTTCGATTTGATCAAGAACGTAAACACAAGCCAACGCTGTTTGGTTTTAGTAGCCAGTTAGTTCGATGCTATTTTGTGTGTATAAGACAAGCGTGTACAAACTTCAAAAAAATTATATGTAATCACAACAGCAAACTTCCATTCAGAAACGTTTTGTAAGAGCCGTGCTTGCGGAAGTTCTGCTTGACTCTCTTCATTACCGCTTTCTGGGTCTGATTCTGGCTCAAACTGATACGGCAATATTGACACCATTATTTACATTTGACCGGAGCACATGCGACTGTCGCCCGTGAAGGTAATGGGCGTGAAGTTTCCGGACAATGTGCAGTACGCAGTTTAGCCAATCACAACACACTGGCCCAACTAACCAATCTGAGCCCACTGCCCGTTTCTGAGGGAGTGGTTTCATAGAATCAGGAAGTCAACCGGTCATTCAAATGACAGAGGAGAAAGAGGCTTATAATAAAGGTGAAATATATGAAAAATAAGGCGTTTTTTAACAAACGAAACACGAAGACATGTTATATTGCACCCCATAAACACAATCAAGCAAAGAAAAAAAGCAGTAAACCACCCCTTTAAAATAAAAAATAAAATATCTAATTTCTGTGGTCGAAATATGAATCACTGCTACAGTATTAAGTGAATGGTATTTTTAAAACATTTTTTATCAGTTTTATGCAATTTGCAGGAAAAATAAGTCTGTTAACTACATTTAAGAAGGCAACTCTGAAATTAAAGAATAAAAATAAGAGATCATTATTTACAAAAACTCAAATTAAATGCAAATACTTTGTTTCTAAACACTTTAATTACTGAGATTTTTTTTTTTTAAATGTTAAGCATGTTAAGGAAATTATTTAATATTAATATAAATCATGGTCGCACCACATGACATTTTTTAAGGCTACAGCCAATTCATCTAGATAAAAAAAAAAAACACAAAACAATTACTTAATTTTAATATGAATTTATGTGTCCACAACATTCTTAATGTTTGAACAATTACAGTAGATATTATTTTTTGTATTTTAAAATTATACGTCAGTGACCCATATATATTTTTTAATACCAAGCAGCTTCTTTAACATTGATAATAATAAGAAATGTTTCTCGAGCACCAAATCAGCATATTAGAGTGATTTGTGAAGGATCATGTGACACTTAAGACTAGAGTAATGGCTGCTGAAAAGCTTTGATTACATGAATAAATTATATTTCAAAATATATCACAATAGAAAGCAGTAACTAATAATATTTCACAAAATTTATTATTTTTGATCAAATAAATGCAGCCTTTTGAATGGTATTGTAAGTCATGGTGAAAAATGGCACACAAATCCAAGATGCTTCAAATAATACACTGGAATCACAATCCTGTCTAGGGCTGCAACAACGAATCGATTAAATCGATAAAAATCGATTACTAAAAGCGTTGGCAACGAATTTCATAATCGATTCGTTGTGTCGCGCGACGCAGAGACGTTTGATTATTAAAAAAAAAAAAAAAAAACTTTAGTTGAGCGCGGAGCGGAGTGAACACACTCGGTCTCTCTCGCGCACGGATGCTAGCAGAGTTTGGCGCCTCATAAATAAAAAAAAAAATAAAAAAAAAAAAAAAAAAAAAAAACGAGCGGAGGTAGAGGAAAGATACATGGCGGAGGCAGAGAAATCCGTGCGACCCAAGTCATCCAAGGTGTGGGAGCAGGGGCGGCGTTTGCGTATGGCAGTGTATGGCAGTTGCCATACCCTAGCCCAGTCAGGTGCTGTGAAAAATTATCCAAACTTGAGTCGCTTATAATTCGTTTTTATTATTTTAAATCAGAGAGTTTTAAAAATAGTAAACCAATGATAAGCATTAAAATAACTTGTCAGTAAAACTGTAACGCCATTGGATCATCGAGCTCTCAGCGAGACCTCGTAACTTCACCCGCCTCCGTTCAGATTGACGCGCCGCGCACAGCCTGGAGAAGATGAGATCTCTGCTTTTTCGCAATGCAAGGGTGAATAAATAATTGGTGTTTGAATAGTACAGCGTTTTCTTTACTCAAACACTATGTCAGTAAAGGATAATGTTTTTGTGTGTTTGAAGAGTGGAGAAGAATTAGTTATTTGCTGTCTATATACGTTTTAAATATCCTGTGCATTATGTGCATAAGCGCTTAATTTGAGATTTTGGCCAAGTGTATTAAACAACAAGAAAAACTAAGCGCCCATATAGCTACAATCAAAGTTATATAACCTGTAAAGTTGATGAAAGCATAATGCACTTAATGCACTTATGCACTGCATAACAGTTACAGCCGTTCTAACGACAGACAAAACACTCCATCTCCGTCATTCTCTGGTCAAAACATTATTAACTCCATTTGAGCTTGATTTTCATATAATGTTAAGTGCAGGTGTCTGATACAATACCAACGCTAACGACGCAGTGTTGTTAAATTATTTAATTTTTGCACTCCCAGATGTAAAGCATACATGTGTATGTTTTTGTGTTAGTCCATTTTATTTTATTTTATTATTATTATAACAGCTCAGGGATGTTCAAGGAGCAACATGTTTGTGCACTTTCTAAAGATTTTAGTTCTGTTTTTGAATAAAGGGTTGGAAATGAATGCTTTTTTTGTTTTTTAATCCGATTCATCGATTAATCGAAAAAATAATCGACAGATTAATCGATTATTAAAATAATCGTTAGTTGCAGCCCTAATCCTGTCCAAACAAACATGGTATTAGAAAAAAAAAATTACATCTTTAAACCTTCAAGAAGGTTTCTTCATTTAGATGATAATGTATTGATGAGTGTACTGTACATATAAAGCTCTGAGATGCTGTACTTGGCAAATGTTTCACTAGCTTCTTCAACAGGCACTACTGAATGAGGACTGGACCATGTAAATTTCCCTACCCAAGAGAAAAATACGATGGCCGAGAGAGCTCAACACGCTGCAAATAGAAAAACCACCTGCAAATTAAGAAAACAACTTCATCAGTTTGACAACACACGCGCTGCTAATGCTCACAACACAACCAAATAAAGAAATACACTGCAAATAGAAAAAAACATCTGCAAATTAAGAAAACAACTCCATCAATTTGACAACACACGCGCTACAAATGCTCACAACGCAATTAAATAAAGAAACACACTGCAAATACTCACAGCACAACCAAACAAAGAAACACGCTGCAAATAAAATTCTTTATTTGGTTGTGTTGTGAGCATTTGCAGCGCATTTCTTTATTTGTTTGCGTTGTGAGCATTTGCACCACCTGCAGTCAAACTGATGAAGACGTTTTCTTGATTTGCTGGTGCTTTTTCTATTTGCATGTGTTTTCTGAAGTTGCAGCACATTGAGCTCTCTCGGCCACCATAGAAAAATGATTAAAAAATGTCATTTTATTATTATTGTTTTTTGTTTAATTTGCAGAAAAACACTGCAGACATTCTTTCCGCAAGTATTACAATGGATGGACTCGCAACACTTCAATCCATAACATGTTATTAACATAGACCTATAACTATCTAATATTTTATTAATCCATAACTTACCTCCAATTGTAACACAAGTTTATCATATTAGAACTCAAGAGTTCAAGTACTTTACAGCAGATTCCACTTAGCTGTAGGCTGCATGAGAATTAGGGGGGCTAAAATTTCACAAGACTCTGAACACTGCTGGTGCTATTCACTAAACTTTAACATTTCTCTACGCCTTGAAATCCTTGGAATGAGCCTGTTGCCTCCAGCTTGCATATTAGTGTCATGGCACATGATTGCAGCATTGAATGGATTCGAACACCTCATTTCTCTCCACGGGTTTCACCAAACCATCCAATGCTTGAACATTTGAAACCTTCTCAAGAATAAAATGATGGTTTGAAGCAACAGTATTATTACCACTGTATCATCCCAGGAAGGGAAGAAAAAAAATATTTACAGGACATCTTCAAATAAAACAACTGTGCACTACTCAACTCAATCCATTTAAAAACAATATCTATTAATTTTGGTAGCCTGACAGAGGAACAATTGGCTCAGCCAATGGCTCGACTTTAAAGCAGGGTTATCTGTTTTTCTGACACAGGGAGGGAAGGGGGCATGTTTAAGAAACCTGTTTGAAAACAAGCTATTGCATTTCATGCCACTAGTCTAAAATGATATACATTATATTTGTATTTCTGTGCAACTAACAGTTCAATAGCAAAATGTACAACAGCTAAGCTGATGCAAAAGGAAAAGCAGATATAACATACAGGATAATGCTGGGTAGAAAGTGTTCAGATAGTCTTGAGTGGTTTGGTCTTTTAAACTGTTATGCTAACCTTGAGGAAACACTTTCATCAATCAAAACTGAACCCAAATTAAAGGGATAGTTCAGGAATGATTCTATCATTCACTCACCCTCATGTTGTTCCAAACCTGTCTTTCTTGTGTGAAACATAAAAGATGATATTTTGAAGAACGTTGGTTACCAAACCATTTTGGATGTCCACTGTTTGGACTGGTTTGTGTTCCAGAGATGAAAGAAAGTCATGCAGGTTTAGAACAACATGAGGGTGAGTAAATGATGACAAAATTTGTATTTTTGGGTGAACTATCCCTTTAAACATGTCATCTTCCTAACCTAATGTTTCTATGATTTGTGGGAACAATAAAATAAATACATATGTGATACATTTTTAATGCAAGATGTAAGAGAGAGAGAGAATCAGACCTCAGCTGCAATCAGTCTCTCCCTTTCATTCTAGTCAGATACAGAGGAGCTTTGTGAGACCTGCGTCACTCAAGGAAGCAGACAGAAGGGAACCTTGTGTGTGTCTTATGTGAAAGGTCAAGGGTCACCACAGGCCAAAAGGACAGGGAGCCCTAATGAGAAAAAAAAAATTATTTTACAGAATTCTGGTTGTTTTTATATATTCTTTATATATATATATATATATACATCTCTTCTGCTGAAAAAACTCCAAAAAAAAATAGCACAAACATTTTGTGCCTTTTAATAGTGCAATCGAGTGACTAATGAGTATTTCTCTATTGTGCTAAATACCAGTTTGTAGAGGCACAGACCAGTCTCTTTTCTAAAACAAATTCCACTAATGCCGGAGCTGAAGCTTATCATGTGTGGGTTATTCCTACAATCTTGTCTGAATTCATTTTATACTAGAGTGGACATGTTTAAATGGCTGATCATGGCTATCATGTTCATCTTCATGGATCTATATGTACTTCAGAATTAACTGTTTGTCTGTCCTGGTTCATCCCATAATAGGTTCTACAGCCTATGTCAGAGAAAGCAGGAGGCCTCTTCTTTCCTCCCACTTTAACTTGAGCTGGAGCTGAAGAACCAAGGGACCCTCAACATCCTCCTTTGTTTCCATCAGGGTGAAAAAAACAGAAGGAAATGGAAAAATGGAAATAAGGAAATGGAAGCAGCATGTGGAAAAAAGCAACACATTTTTCTGATGATTACAATGAGGTATACAGCTTTAAAATGAAGGAAGGATAATGTAGAAATTAAACAAAGAGTCAAGAGCCTATGTAGAGGTTTATAAAGTGGCATTGAAACTTATTAAAAGCTTCTCCATGCTTCTTCGTGGAAGATAAATTACAGCATTACAACAACAATACTTACTCTCACACCACTAACGCAACAATAATAATGCTTAAACTTAATTTTTAGATCTGTCATTTAAAAACTAAATTAATTAATGTTTGTAGGATGATGGTTACGAAAAGGGACAAATTTACTTTAAAGGTGGGGTAAGTGATTTCTGATAGCCAATGTTGATATTTGAAATCACCAAAACAAACACGCCCCTATTTTGATAGCTCCGCCCCACACATACCTACGTATCCAAGGCAACGGTTAGTGCTGTGAAACAAAGCAAAACCAATGTTATTCACCTATCGAGAAAAACAAAGCAACGACAGTAAACTGCTGCCGCGTTCTATTTACGATGTATTGACACAAATTTCAAATGATTTTCAACAGTCGCTTTGTTGCGTCCAGGGTAGACAGACTTTCGCTGTTGCAGCGCAGTGCAGTGTCCGGTGTGCACGCGGTGTAAGCCTTCTTTTGTTCTACAGACATTTCCCTCTTTTGTTTTTTATCTGTCGTCGCTCGGCTAATGTCCGTCATGTGCACTGAGCACTCTCTACTCGCATCATGAGTAGACACGCCCCTTACTGCTGATTGGCTACAAGTTTGTTTTGGTACTGGGCCCGACTCAGTTACCTAAAACGTTTTTGAAAAAATACATACCCCACCTTTAAGATTTTCTGTAGCAAAGGATTAAAAAAAGCCTTTCCAAAAAACTATTTCTGTTAAACATTCTTCATCAACTTGAGCTATCCATGTTCTGCTCTATCTCTCTCCATATGTGTCAAGTTAAACATATGCACTTAGTGTGTTCCTTGTTACGTACATCTGCTGGGCATATGAACATGTCCAGGATCACAACAACCATGGCTCTTTGCCATATAGTCAATCTTTAATTCAAATCAAGAATAAGTGTGCCCTTCCCAATATCTCAATGTAACTAATAAAATAACAATTAAAAAAAACTACTGATCAGAACACTGCAATGACGTATATGCTAATGCAAGGAATAAACATTTTAACCTAAGCCTTAGTACTAGATAGTAGTTTTCTAGCCTGCCAAATATTTGTGATATGTCGGAGACATATAGCAACTTAACTAGATATCCACAAGAATAATTGTATATTCTGCTTCATCTGCTTAATCAGTACTACTGTGGCTGGTTGATTTACATGTTGGTCAGACGGTCTCTTCCTGTTTAAGTGGGCGGTTCTTGACCTGAATAAGCTGCAACGAGGACCAGACTTTATAGTCTAAGGTCTGGTTATGCAAAAGTATTATGAAAATTTGTTAGATATGCATTAGGAAAGAAAAGATCACCACAATTTATATATATATTTTTTTTAATCTAAAAGCAACTGTCCATTTAGATTTTGCTTATTTTTTGCATCTGTTAATCATAAATCAAGATACAATACATCTTAATGGACATATTAGCATATTGTGAGGGTTTGAATTGCTGCTTCACACAAAAAGTTCCACGTGAAAAAATGATTGGAAATATATCTATCAAATGAAAATGAATAAGATCCTATACTAGTGATAAAACTATACAATTATTATAAATATCACACTGTAATAGTGAAAATATTTGAGCGAGCCTCTAACAAAAAATCTGAGCATTTAACAAGTTAAATGTATAAACAGTTCACCAAAAAATAAAAATTCTGTCATTTTTCACGTCCAAGTTTCTTTTTCCCCATATATTAAAAATTCAATGTCATTTAATTTAATTTCACTTTCATGGAAAAGAGCAGCTTGGATATTCTTCTAGATGACTCAAGATTGTCATACAGGTTTGACATGAGGATGATATTTTATTTTATATATATATATATATATATATATATATATATATATATATATATATATATATGTTTTTTTTTTGGAGTTAACTATTCTATTAACACCTATGAACTTTAAATCAAACATCGCCTTAACAATTCATAGTTTTTATCCCTTCATTTCGAGTGATTTTTTTTATTCTGTCCTCCTGCTGTCGGCAATAAATCTGCATGTTGAGTGTTTAAAGATTAATGTTTCTCTCTCTCTCTGCATCTCTCCCTCTCCCTCCCGCCCGCTCTCTCTCTCCATCCTCGCATTCTTTCTTCGTTTCAACACCCCGGCAGTACCCTCACGTATGCATATGTAAATGGCTCTGCCTCTGAGCCGGTGGAAGTAATTGTATGCATTTTTAACTGGCCAATCGACTGACAGATAGGCATAGATTGTCTCGTCTACCTCTCTTCCTCTCTCATTCTCCCTCACACAAACACACACACACACGCTCAGTGATTTTTTTTTTTATTTTTAGCTCAGTGCCTCCCCCTCCAGATGCACAGGAATCATTATGTGGTGGTGGTCTGCTATAGGGCGATTAGAAACTAGAAATCTCTTGCTCTCTTTCTCCAGTGTGATATTCTTAATGCATCTACTTGTGTTCTTCCATGACTTATGAGTTTGCCTGTGTTTGTTTTGATGAACACCTTTTTTTTTTTTTTTTAAGGACATCATAAAGTTCTCAAAAATGTAAGATATTTAAGGACTAGTTCACTTGAGTATTAAAACTTTCATCACTCTGTTCCAAACCTGTACGACTTTCTTTTTTCTGCAGAACACAAAGGGAGAAATTCTGAAGACTGTGCGGGTTGCTCTTTTCCCTCACAATTATAATGAATGGAGAGTGGGATAAAAAAACCAAAAAGTATCATAAAGGTCTGTTTGACTCAGGCAATTTATATTTATATAAGCCACATAGCTTTGTAAGAGAAATAGACCCAATTTTGCATTGTTATTAACTAAAAATCTTCACCCAATAGGTGAATAAATAATTCAGTCTAGATTTCTGACCCAGATCAACAAATAATTAAAAACCTCAAAAGATAAAATAGTAAAAAATGTTTGCAACAACATGAGAGTATTGGATGAACTATTGCTTAAAAACTGCAAAAATAATCTCTGCAAGTGCCATAATGCTGTGTCCGCAATTGCCCAGTCAATCAGTGAATAAACACTTGGTTTAGGTATACTGGCAAGGAATTCATTTTTCTTGATTTATGACACACAAATGTATTTATTAATTTCAACAAAAAACAAAGAAAAAAAAAACAATTTACTATTACAGTTTTTCTCAATCGATTGGACACTTTTCTCCAATGCAATGTACTTGTTCTCAAAACAATTAGCACAGCCACGCAAACACAAAATTATCTTAACCAAACAGTTTAACTTTACTGCAAAATGAAGCACTGTAATTTTTTTTGTAGTAATGCGTTTATATTATAAATGCGTAAACATTAACATCAAATCTATAGGATTTAGAATCTAATGATTCTAAAACATAGTCAGCTGTAGATGCACAAATACACTAATGAAAATACATGTTTATTGCAATTCTTCAACAGGAGTTTTGTTATATACTGTATATATATATATATATATATATATATATATATATATATATAGTGTATATCTAAACAAACAAACAAAAAAAAAAAGTTGTAAAAATGTAAAAAAAATATAGTTCTCCAACTCCTATCACCCATCTGAAAAACGAATTGCCCCTTTAAACTTCTATTAACTTCTATAAAAATCTATTTGTGCCACCTTTAGCAGCATGAACTGCAAACAAACATTTCTGATAACTACAGATATGTATATATACACATATCTGTCTGTCTATCTATCTATCTATAGTTGTCCTAAGACAAGAATGGGTATTGTTTTGGTTTTAGGGCAACTTTAATGAAAGGTTTTGATCCACTTCAAATGTTGACTACTGTATATATATACACACCCACACACACACACGTGTGTGTGTTTGCTGTATACATGAATTATCCTGAATTATTGATGTTGCCTTTCATTTACATCTGGAAGAGAATTTCACTGCATTTTATCTACACTACATATTTGCTGCGCTTGCATCATAGGAGAAAAAAAATGTAAGAAGGTTGAATCCATGCTTGACAAGCTCCTGTCTCAACATCTCCACAGGACTCTTCCTTTGTGTCTGATGATGTTGTTCTGGACCACCATGTCAACAGTGCTGCTGTTCCATTCAAAATAATCTTGATTGTCCACCTGAATGATCTCACACTTAAATACAGTAAATTTACTGTAAATAACTGAAGTTGTCCTATAGGACTAAAAATGTGTACCATCAACAATCATAGCACAACACTTACTGTAAAGTCTTATAGTCCACCTTATAGACTTACACCTCTTTCTTTATCGCCCCCCACCCCCGTTTTTATTTTTATTTTTATTTATTATTATGCAAATTTGTTCTTGCTCTTTATACTTTCCCTTTTATTATTACTCTAAAGCAATTGTGATAAATGTGTAAACGATTAGGAAAACTGCATTTCCTGTGCTGAGTGTACGATTAACCGAATAGTTATCAGTTTAGGGCCAATCGAAAATATACCATGCTCATTTCAGAGAATGACAAATTACAGAGTTTTGTTTGTTGTGTTTGAACAAATGGTACATAAACGTTTGTAATTTGTGTAAAACATTTTTTCAGATATGTTAAAGTATTGATTGGTTGTATTAACTATTGTGAAAACATTTGAGAGTTTTGTCCACATTGTTTTGAGAAAATTATTTGCATGATTTGTAATTTGTTTGAAATGAATGAAAACGTGCAATCTGCTTAGGACAATTACAAAGTATTCAGATCACTGTGTTAACTGTTTTGAGATCAGTGACCTGAGTTTGGAGAAATGTGTCAGATCGATTGAGAAAAACTGTAACTATTTTAATAGTTTTATATTTTAAGTCAATAAAGGGGTAGAGTATCTGGAACTTCATTTTCTTTCATTTATGAATTGATAAATCTTGCACCATTAGTGTGCAGCTTTGCAGTAAGAGGTTAACCTACAATTATAAAGTACTATGCATGTTAATACAATATGTATGCATTCACATATGGCTTTTATGGGGTTATTAAGTAGATCAACCTGCTTGCAGTCGTCTTTTGGAATAATTCAATAATTCAATACATTAACACTGTGTGGTTAAGAAGGTTGTTAAAATGTCATTACTTTTGAGAGTAATGTGGTCCCTTGATGGAAATTAATAGCATAACAATGAGCTAACTTTACTTATGGCACACCAAATCAGGATGCAAATCCTTGGTGCTTCTCACAAGCTTTCTCGAAATTGTAAGCCATTATTTCTTTATTGCCATAGATTCAGTCTTTAACTGTCAGTACATGAACGCATTTAGCATTTGCTGAATTTGATTCAGTGGATAATGAATGTAGCAGATCAACAATGCTGCAATTTTCTGTTCCTTCAATGCTGTTTGCGACAGTTTGAGCTGTGGCACAAACAATGTCAACTTCCATGACAACAGAAGACATGCTGTAATGTTCCTTTATGTAATTATTGTTTTCCAATTTCTTTGTCAAATGAACAGCCTCTAGTGGAATATGACTGCATTCAGAAGAATTCTACTGATTATAGGGACGGATATGATATGAAAGACACATTAGACAATTTTAGTAACTTACTAAATCAAACTTTGAAACTTACTTAACTAAAAGGTATCAAATATGTTACTGAATAAGATAACAAATTAACATGCTACCCTGGACATTTCAAGCTTGGCTGTGACAAAGAAATATATCAGGTACTCAAGAGAGCACTCAAAATAAAACGTTTCTGTTCCTTTTCTATTATCTTCCCTGGGAAAAAGTGACAGGACCACTTTCTGTTTGGGAGGATATGCAGGAAAAGTCAAAGATGACTACTACTATCAGAATCACTTCATGTCCCAGTGCACTGTCATGGCTAAAGATGCTTTAGGACATTTTCTGATAATCTCTCCTTTCACTTTATAACTCATTCTGTATCTTCTGAACATGAACAAACTTGAACAAAGTTATCAGCAGACTATCACATAGCGATACTGGCTCTATTTATTATTTTCTGCAAGACTTGAAGAGTAGTGTGTGTCTCTGAAACAGCCATGCTCATATTTGGAACACTGCGCATATAGAAATAGCCAAACATTTGTCCACAGAAATTAGCATTGAGGCTAAAAACAAAGCTTTGTGGTGATAAAAAGGAGAGGACTTGACGTGGAATAATTATTAGAACAATTTGTTGTTGCACTTCAACTAAAGGCTTGCTAGTTGCAGCAACTATAGACTATTTATCGGGGAATATTTTGCAGAGAATAGCTCACTATTCTAACTTGCACAAAATTATTTATATACAGCATATAGAATCACTTTCGGTACAAGTAGAGCCATCTGTTTGACATTGCTTCACAGAGACTGATAGAAACATTTAGGAATAAAATCGAATATGGTGTTGGCTGTAGTCCAAATGTGATTATAATGTAATCTGTAGACATCCCAGAGGAAGTGTACATTGTAAGTCTAATTTGCAGAAAATAATTTGGACAAGTTACACATGTTGTGCGGGCAACTGTGGTGCTCAGTGACTGAAGTTCATCTCCTTAACTAGCTAGTAGGGTTATCAGGGTATCAGACATTCTTAATGAAATACTGCTTAGTACTTGATATATGACTGCTAAACTACTCAGATGCCTTAAACAGCTGTTCCCAGATGTGTGTAAAATCATACTCTCAATCCATATTACATGTAAATGCAATAATGCAAGACTGCTGTTATTAAAAAAAGAGATAAAAATAGTTAAAAGAATTGGCTCCGTGTTTGAGATGGAATTGAAATTCTAATTGAAATGAAGTGGAAATTGCTCATTCTAATGGTATTCTTGTAAATTGAGTGTTCTTCCTCATTGGTTCATAAAATGAAAATAAATGTATGAAACATAAATCAAGTACAAATTTCTTAGTGACTTTTTAAACAAATCTGTCTGTCTGTTAGGCCTATAAACACCACACTTTAAAAATTACAGTCATTGCAGTTGAGAATTCCTCATTTTAATTACAAACTCAGCTGGAATTTAAAAAGCATTCTGAATTCATCTTGGAATGGCCCACAACCCTAGACTTCTAATAGAATTAAAAGAGCTTGATTAATCATTACAGAGACATTTATATCACAGTGATTTCCAAAATAAGGTTCAAATATCACCAGGGTCTTGTGGGCCTTGAAAACATGTATGAATCTAATATGTCCACAACCTCAGCATGCAACACAAATCAAATGTAAATAAATCTGAAAATCAGCTGGCTTGAACGTGTCTGCCACCCCTCAAAGGATATAAGAAGGACTGCATCAATTTCTAGACATTCTAGATACAGCTTTCATGAAACTCTAGATTTTGTATAATTGTATCTCATTAGATCTTCATCTGAGGTATCTGGTTCTTTCTTTCCTTTTTCTTACAGTGCATTTCACTTCTGAAACCAATTTTCAAATAAGTTCACACCTTTAATTTGTTAATGATTAATGTGCATATAAATGGCATGTCACTACCTAAACATCTTTCTAGATCTTTCAAATCTTTCAAATATTATAGCCAATTGCAAGGAAATTTTGCAGCATTGTGATACCATGCTCACTTTAACATGATATCAGCCTCTTTATTGTAGTGGGAAAATTAACTTAAATCTGCATGCCTCCAAATATACAGACAAATGTATGTTCAGAAAGGATTCATTTCCAGTCTACACACAAACACACACAGCCACAACGTGTTTAAATAAAGCAAATATTCCTCTTTTTCCTCATCTCAACACGACCACACAGCACTGCTGTGGAGCATTTTCAGTGCCGCAGCAATGTACAGGCACCAGCGACACACAAGGTGTCATCACGACCACAAATCACTTCCTTGCGAGTGTCTCTTCCTCCCCCCCCAAACTCTCTTTCTCTTCCTCTCTCTTTCTTTTTCCCCTCTCCAGCGCGCCATATAGGACGGAGTTAGTATATATCTCAATTAGAGAGCAGGGGTTGGAGTTGGCGAGGGGGAGGGCTTGTGTCCAGGCTGACTCCTCCCCCCAGTGCCCCACACCAGCCCACTTAAAGTGGAAGCAGCAGCGCAGTGCCGTCTGGAGCCCTGTCAGTCAAAAGCCCTGCGGCCCTTTATGCAAATCAGTCTGTCTGTGGTGGACTGGGAGGGGAGGGGGAAACATGTCTAGATTTGTTTGTTATCCGTTATGCCCTCCCCTTCAATTCTTCCACTTCATCTTCTCTCTCTATCACATGCACACACACACAAGCAAAGACTCCGCTATATTCAGTCTTTCTCTTCTCTTCACCTTCCCTCATGGTATGCCTTGACACTTTTATTCCTCCTTTTTCTCTCTCAGGCCCCATAACCTGTCCACTTCTACAGCCTTGAGATGAGAAATTGTGACATAGCTGTGAAACTGGGAACCAGTGAGGTGAAGCATGCAATGCTACTGGGCTCTAGAAACTGGGTCGCATAAAAAGGGAGGCTAGATGTGTGTGTGTGTGTGTCTGCACATGTATAAAGATTGTAACACAGATCTTGTTTTCAAGAAAGGTGCAGACTGAACTTGATTTTATAAGATTTCATTACATACTTCAATTAAAGGGGTTGAAATTAATTTTCCAAAACTGGAACATAAATAAAATGTCTTTTATCAAACACGCTCTTATATAGGTCAGTTTTACAATTGTTAATGCACCTAGTTTTGGAGTTCTTTGAAAAAGCAGACGGACTATTTAAAAATTCCTCAAGGAGAATCGCCACAATTCCTCATCCCCTTCCACCAAAAATATCCTCACTTTTAAAATTCGCAGAAAAGCGTCAGGTTTAAGAAAAAAACAAGATGTCTCGGTGCATCCCTTTGGAATACCCCCTGTCGTGAAATTCCCCGAGATATCAAACTAAGACAGACAAGTGAGACAAGAGCTGCAATGATCTTTAAAAACGGGTGAACAAACATCACCCATCACCAAAAAAGCAGCATCTTCATCTGTACAAATAAAAACAGCAGGTAAGTTTTAAACTAAATAAACATTCAAAAGTTCTGGCAAATCATCTGCTTGTCTCATCCAAATCAGCAACTTCAAAAGTAGTAATGATAAGACAACATTGTCTGTCATACAATGACTGGATTATTGGATGTTGCCAAAGTGAAGTACAGCGCAAAAATAAACTGAATTTTAAAACAAAGTAGACATCAAGGGATCTTTATTTAACCTGCTGGAAGTCTTTCACTGATAGGATCCAGATGACATATATTTTACTATATTTTAAAAAGATGTATAACAGTAAATTATTTATTCAATACTGCTACATTCAATGTGTTTAGCTTGAAGTTTAAAGTGTACTCAATTGCATATTTTTAAAAGAGTTATATTTTATAGTCTTTTTGTTTTGTTTTGTTTTGTTTTGTTTTGTTTTGTTTACACATTGTAAAGCCAATACACAAGGGTTAATATGTTTGAGGAAGTTAGAGTGAAATAAACTGGCTACAATAACATGTTGAAACTAGATCTGGAAAAGGGTGTGTGTGTGTGTGTGTGTGTGTGTGTGTGTGTGTGTGTGTGTGTGTGTAACAGTACTCATCTGTGGAGACCTGTCATCTTTCTCTTTCACATCTGAAGACACATGTGAGAGCAGCACCATACTTCTGAAAGACCACATAATCGTAACTGTTAATCATAACTTCAAACTGATAAACGTTCCAAGAGTAACAAAATATGAACAAGTCCTTTAAAAATGCTGTCATCACGAGGCCCTGGTGTAC
This sequence comes from Onychostoma macrolepis, assembly GCF_012432095.1. Lineage (NCBI taxonomy): Eukaryota > Metazoa > Chordata > Actinopteri > Cypriniformes > Cyprinidae > Onychostoma > Onychostoma macrolepis. Next base: position 18,732,140 of record NC_081159.1, on the reverse strand, counting down.
ACAGGAGCAGAATATGGCCAGTACTGTTTTAGAAACCGTTCATACAGAACGTGTACTTGCGTATTAAAAGCGGGATGGAAAAGATTTTATAACAACTAACTTCATGGCGTCTTAATGCACGAGATGCTAGCAGAACAGCTAGCCGCAGCTGAAGCGTTTGCTAGTTTCTACAGTAGCTATGTCAATCGGCCCGTAAGTGCTAAACACAGTTACGGTCACACACAGTTCTATAATAAACAAGTGTAACACCTCTAATTTTTTCACAACCGTATTTTAATCACAACCGTATTTTTTATTATATCACACAGACTGTTGTCTGTCAAGTCATACTGTGAGCACGTCTCGTGTAGGACGCGTGTTTTAGTTTCGGAAACTTACAGAGACACATGTATATACATTATAAACGGTGTGTCATCTGAAAGGTTCAGATCCAATCTTCCGCTGGAGTCGTTCCCGTCCGTTTCGTGGTCCAGTTGCTGCACCCCAAACTCCTGCTTTAAGTTAATCAAGATTTGGCAGGTAAATTCGCGCGGGCCCGCCGTTATTGCGGTCGCCATCTTTGATATATATACTTCAGTCACTGTCACTATGGTTACCGGTGACTTTCGCGGCTATTTCGAGAATACAAAAGGGGCTGATATTAATTGCACTATTGTGGTACATGTCTTTATGTAGCTAAATAATTCAATATAGATTAGTTAATATGTTAATCAGTAACACACAAGCAAGAGTGTTGTTTTACTGAATATTAGTATGAATCACTTATTCAGCCATGGACATAATGCCTCAAGCTATGGTGCTGATACAACAAGTTTGCAAGTGTTATATTGAGTAGTATACAAACTATATAAAATAGGCAAAATGTAAGCAAGTAATTCATACTAAATATTTACATATACGTTTGGATTACACAGACATTCTTTTATATTCATTAAAATAAAAAACTGGAACTGACTTTTACCAAATGTATTTGGCTGAAGAATTTAAAAATACAGTGACATTAATAATTTTTTACAAATTGATTTGGTTTTACAAGAGCATATTTAAAACCGCACATGGTCCTCTGTTTTTTTTTTTTTTTTGTTGTTTTTTTTTTAACACTATGTTAGATATTATTTATAAGAGTGTAGACTGGAGCATGAGACAAGCAGAACAGTCACACACTGCTTCTTCACAAAAGGCACAGGCTACCCCCACCTCCACCCGCCGTAGCCATGGAAATGCCACCCAATCCAGAGCCTAGGAAATGCAGGGAGGGCGGGAATGGCTCGGAGCCCTCCTTCCAACTTTCTCTCAAACGCATAGCCAGGCACAAATACACACAGCACGATTCAAATGAGTGAGGTAGATATTTACAAGCATACATTTCAACATTGTCACTGCTCTCACTGGTTCCGTCTCATTCACTGACACATTCACAAAAACACTGTGATGCTAACATGCTTGTCACACTTCTCTCATTCTCTTTCTCTTAAATACATGGCTCTCAAGAATTTCAGAAAGACTCATTAAGATTTTGACCGTCATTTAATGAACATTAAAAAATCCTCTTGAAATATTAAAGTATTTTCAAACAATGGAAAAACTATGTTTTTTAAATGACAAGAACGATTGAATTTCAGTTCTTGGCAGATGCACTCTGATGCACATGTTGTAGCCTACATCTGTATTGGTACACTTTATGGCATATATTTGAAAGATTATTAATCTTGGATCATTTCCACCTAGGATCTAGGGCACTTCTTGCAGCCTCTGTAACATCTAGTACTATATTTCTTTTTTCACCAGACTACACTCTGCAATAACCATAGCTTTACCAACTGCCAAGGTTACTATATGAACAGATGGTCATGGGTCAAATGTGTAATATTTTTAGTGTTAAAATAATATATGCCAACTTAATATGCATAGACGACTAGTATTGGGGAAAGTTACTTTTAAAAGTAATGCATTACAATATTGCATTACTCCCTAAAAAAAGTAACTAATTACGTTACTTAGTTACTTTTGTGTTACTTTTTAAATATGAGCAGGGCTTGACTGTTTTTAATATAAGAAGTTCTATTTATAGCAAATGTAAAAGCCCTTTCACACCAAAAAGTGTAATGAATAAACCTCAGGCTGAAGGAAAAGTAAATTCACGTCTGTTCAGTAGAACACAGGAGAAGAAGGTTCAACACTCTTCAGCAATAAAAAAAAACAATGAAGCACAATTGTTAGTTTATCTAAAGTCATTTTTGCTTATTAGTATGGTTGAACTATCAAAGGTCAACAGCAAAGACATTGGTTAATAAAATGTGCATTTAACATATTTAATTACTGCAGGTTTGCGTCATATTCTGATTTTGGATTTCACTGTTTTAATTCATTTTGATGAATTCTAAATCTGTTGTTTTTTTTTTGCGAGTGGGATGAATTAATGCACATTCACATTTAGTCTAGAACTACAGTAACATCATGTTCACACATAACGCCTCTGTGCTTCCAATTTCTCCCAATATGAGGATAGGAGACTTGTCAGTCAATAAATGGGAAAACAAAGTAACGGGCGTTACTTTTTTGAAAAAGTAACTCAGATATTTTCTTGTAGATTAAAAAGTAATGTGTTACTTTACTAGTTACTTGAAAAAAAGTAATCTGATTACGTAACTCGAGCTACTTGTAATGTGTTACCCCCAACACTGTAGACGACTATAAGTTAGCCTTTTGTTGGCTGATTCCTCTGGAAAGTGTAAATGGCAAAGCAGTGGGGGGGTTTTTTGTGTTGGTTATTTTTATTCTTTTGGATTTTTTATATATATGTCTATATAGTTTAAATTAATTTTACTTCCATTTCAGTAAGTTAAGTTATGCTGCCTTCACGTGCTATCGGAATTATCGTAAATACGAGTTTCCTAATCGGAAATTGGACGTGAAATCGGAAATTCTGAAATAATTTTGATACCCGAGTTTCCGAGTTGGGCGGGTCATAAACTTTAAGCATGGTGGAGGGAACAACCATTGCTACTGTCAATGCTGTTCTCACAACAACTACATCCCTTTGTCTTGTCGCTAAAGTAGTGTATTGATAGGCTAGATATGAACGTTCATGCGAACCATATTGTGTGTTTTATAAGCAGTGAAATAAGCATGTATTTGACCGAAATTCCAGAATTGTCAGTGAACTGCATGTATAGCGCGGTGAATGTTTATGATTGTCAAACAATGGGATGCTACATTTTATTCTTTCTGACATTAAAGCACTTGAATACGACAAGCTCGTAATCACGACTTCATAAGTGGGAAATAGGAAATTTCTGATAGCACATGAAGGCAGCATTAAACTCATTGAAAATGAGAAATGCTTCCTTGGCTACTAGCTGAAATAAAATAAGTTTCAAGTTTTTTGTATTTTATTTAATTTCAGTTAAATTGTATTTTATTCCAATTGTATTTTATTAACTTATTTTAATGGTTTTAGTTAACTATAATAACTGGATGAACCATGTCAGTTGTCAGTTTGGAGCAAGGCTATCTGTTTCTCTAACCAATGGCAAAAGAGGGCATGTGCAGGAAACTTTGGAAGTGAACAGACATTATTTTATCAGATTTTTTTTTTTTTCGTTTTTCGGTAACTTTGACTCCTTATGAGTGTCTGCATGAAAAATTCAGTTTAGATTTAGGTTTGCCTAGATTGTTCTGTGTCTGTGTTGTGAAAGTGATGGAGAGCGATTGTGAACAGAGCCTAAGAGAGAGAGTGTTGTGAGGCGTCGGCACAGCCTCTGCCATATTGCTAAATCCAGTTATTATAAGCATCTTTGGACTTGTTTTTTCCACATAATGTGACACTATAGTAAGTTAATAAAGTTGTGGTTTAGGGTTAACAATATCTTTATTTAACTTCCAAAACAAAAGATTTAATATTATTTCAGTTTATTTATTTATTTATTTTTTTACTTTTGTTTGTTAATGTAGCAATACCTGGCAACACTTCAACTGACAATAATCAAAAAAAGTGCATGGTATTACATGATCCTTTAGAAATTATTCTAATATGCTGATTTGGCACACAATAAACATTTCTTAATATCATCAATGTTCTAAAGTTTTTGTGAACAACATGATACTTTTTTTCAGGATTCAAAGCTTTTTGTAGCTAATATAAATGTCTTTAGTGGCATTTTTGATCAATTTAAGATATCCTTGACAAACAAAAAAATATCTGCATTAAAAGATATGAAACAAAATGAACACACAGAAAGGATATATTATCCTTTACTTGTATTTACATAGATCTGAAAACTATTTTAAGTAGTTTTTATAAGTCAGAATCTACAGAGAACATAAATATAAAATTATAGCAGAGACATTCAAAGCTGCTTAAAGAGGCACAAGTCAAGTCAAGTCAAGTCACTATTATTTGTATAGCACTTTTAACAATGCAAATTGTGTCAAAGCAGCTTTACATCAGCTTGATATAAAGCTGGGTGGCTTTATATCAGCTTTACAGTATTTAGACGGGGAAATAGTGTGTCGAAATAGTGTCATTCTCCTCTGGCCAGACAAAATCAACAGTTTAAATCTAGGCTAAAGCAGAGTCAGATTGTGTAAAGGACTCATCTGATTCCTGTGGTCTTGTCCCGAAGGCCGTCTAGGAGACAGGGTCTTCTCTGGGGATCAGTCTCTGGGGCTCATCTAGTTGTCCTCGCCTCCACTGACGTTGAGGGCTGTAGAGGTCATCTCTAGGTGCTGATCCACCATCTGATCTGGATACGGACTGGATCCGGGTGGCTGCGGTGACCTCGGAATAAGAAATAAACAGACTAATATTAGCATAGATGCCATTCTTCTAATGATGCAACAAGTACATTGGGTGTTTTGGGAAGTGTTCCCAGTTCTGGTTGACCTAATTAATGCAGCCTAACAATCCTTTAACGGATTTGAATTATAGAAATGTGATAGTCTATTATGTGTACGCTAGGTTAAAGAGATGGGTCTTTAATCTAGATTTAAACTGACAGAGTGTGTCTGCCTTCCGAACAGTGTTAGGTAGATTGTTCCAGAGTTTGGGCGCTAAATAGGAAAATGATCTGCCGCCTGCAGTTGATTTTGATATTCTAGGTATTATCAAATGGCCAGAGTTTTGAGATCGCAGCGGAAATGAAGGACTATAATGCGATAAGAGCTCGCTCAAATACTGAGGTGCCAAACCATTCAGGGTCTTATAGATAATTAGCAAGATCTTAAAATGTATACAATGTTTAATAGGGAGCCAGTGCAGTGTTGACAGAGCCGGGCTAATGTGGTCATACTTCCTGGTTCTAGTAAGGACTCTAGCTGCTGCATTTTGAACCATCTGGAGTTTGTTTATTAAACGTGCAGAACAACCACCCCATACAGCATAACAATAATCTAGCCTCGAGGTCATGAACGCATGAATTAATGTTTCTGCATTTGACATTGAGAGCATAGGTCGTAATTTAGATATAGTTTTACAAATGCTAGAAACATGTTTTTCGAAGGAAAGGTTACTATCAAAAGGTACGCCTAGGTTCCTAGCTGATGACGAAGAATTTACAGTGCAGCCATGAAGTATTAGACAGTTATCTAGGTTATTACATGCAAATGTTTTTGGTCCAATAATTAACACCTCTGTTTTTTCAGAACAAAGATATGTTAGTCTCCATAAACAGTCTGTCCATTCAGTTTGAAATAATAGTATTCTAGACACAGTGCAGGTGTCTGCATAGGCTACATCACATTATTAATGTGACACAACAATTGCCTTATGAAGTATGTGGGGGAATTATCTTCTCAGTGAAAACAGTAGATTGTGTAAGCAATCAGCAATATGATTCTCTAATCTCAAAAGCACCATCTTCATCACAGATCGACATTAAAATGCTAATTAGGATTCTCATGATTTTTCAGGTTATAGTGGCAGGCTAAGAATCTGAGTTACTGTCACAAAGGCTGTGCGTTCACTCTGAATGGTCGCATTACTGTGGCCATAATTACCATTGACCCTCAAGTAAGCGACTACGCTATATTTCTTTTGGATAAACATTATCTAAAGCTAAAGTATGATACTTGTCAATTCCACACACTTCTTGCAGGTTGCCCAGTGCTGTCCGCTTCTGTTTCCACTGTCGAAGGCAGTGTTGCAAGCAGTCATAGGCCTACAGCAGCCAGAAAGAGAGACTGCCAGAGAGGCCTCCAGACCCAAAGCTCCTTAGACCCCACATTGGTACCCAGCCTCCATGCCTTGTAAACAGAATTGCAATTTCTTTCCATCTCCTGCCTAACACATTCTGCAACACCAAATATAGCCGCCTATTTCCAGCTCCCCAGCTCTAACGCGTATCCTCCCCCTCAGCTGTCTTGCAAAGGGGGCATCTAATCTGCTTTCTTCTTCACCACTCGCTTGCATTGTAAACCGATCCAAGAAAATATGAAGGGAGAGGGTGGAAGGTGCAAGGATGAGAGAAATAAGAGTGATAGATGGTATAAAAAAAGAGAGTGAAAAGATAGAGAGTGAGGCCGAAAGAGAACGGGGGAGAGGAGAAGATGACCTAATTACAATTGCCCACAGTGTGAACCATCTCTCTTTGAAGAATATGAAAATTGCAAAGAGACAAGGAAAGCCAGACCAGCCATGATGTGCGAAACACACAGCAGAAGAGGAGAGCAGATTGAGCGTGCCTTGTTTTTGAAATCCTTATCACACATTCATATCTACGTTGCATTCAAGTGCACCAGAGGAAAAAAGATTGTTGGCTGTTCCGATGATGTTTCATTCAAAGGGTCTAGCTGTCTCCTAAAAGCTTGAAAACTCTTATGTAAATGTTCTATATTGTTTAGTGCTCTTCTTTTGAAGAAATTGCTACCTTGTTGCATAGACAGATCAAACGTACCCTCGTCAAAATTCATGTTTTGTTTGGATAAGAGGTTTGAAAATGAACAGTGATTCATGTGATTGTCATACTACACAGCTCCCCTCAGGTCACCAAGCAAGTTGTTGTTGTTATTTAGAGAACTGAGAATCACGATTTTATAATCGGTACAGTTTATATTTATAAAATACATGATTTGTAAGCTGTTCCCTCTTTGTAACGGTTTCAGATTTCAAGATTTAACACTGTTACACAACTTGCAGTGAAACGTAAACCTGGTCAACTACTATGGGTTTAAAATTAAGTGCATTACATTTTATATTATAGTAATGTTACTGAAAGAGTGTCAGATTGAATCTGAGAGTTCTGATTACAGATAATACAGTTCAAATGCTATGATATTGCCTCCACCAGACCAAATAAGTAGACAGTATCTCAAACCCATAAAGTACACGCATGCTTTAATATATTATTTAGGCCGATTTTTAAAGCAGTCGAGAATGGAGAATTTGAAGTGAGAGAATATACTAACTTTTATCTATAAGAAATTCATCTAATCTGTCTGTTTTTCTACATCTTTGACCTAATTAGCAGCAAATTCCCTACAACACGTTAACGTTAATTATCACTTTTCGATGATTCATAAAACTAATTAGCTACACCTTTGAGTAAGGGATGTGAAATTCAGTCTGAGCCATCACATCCTCTCAGAATAAGAGCGAGTCATTTGAAACAGTGTTTTGTCTTTTGCTATTGTTGGTGAATCAGGATTCAACCTGAATGCCACAATAACAAAGCTTGCACAGAAAAAGTACATGCATACATGGCGTAGATTTAAGAGGGTCCACAACCTCATAAGCACATATGAACAATAAGAACAAGAGAGGTTAATATTAATTTAAATGTATTTATTTTATTAGTCAATTATTTTCAGATTCAGGTATACATGTCAAATGACCCATTACAGTCCTTCCTCGCAATCATACCCTTGTTTTAATTATTTATGAGCAGTATTTGGAAGGCAAATGCTTCAAAAGCAATTGTGATTCTCAACTGAAATGAGCAAACAGTGTGGACGAATGATTTGTATGCCTCACTGGACAGTGCTATCCATTAGGTTAAACAATGCATTTTGATGCTTTTTGTTCCAAGATATTATAAAAAAAGAAGAAAAAGAACCATTGTTGTATAAAGCTGATATCACCATGACTGTGTATTTTAAAATGATTTTAAAATATGAATCAAAACAACCTGGCACACATTATCCTTAACATCCCACACATAAAACACAATGACGGTGACACTCAAAATCATGTTCTTCAGAGAAAACATATGGAAACGGAACAACGAACATGACAACATCACTGAAAACAGTAAAAATGGTGTAGTGATTGGCAGTCATGTTTGGGTGCATGTTCAGCAATGTGGTTTACATAAATGAGGTTCAGAGGTGAGAATGAGGGAACTGAGAAAACATCCACAAAATACCATAAAATCCTAGAAACACGCATATTGTCACCATCCTCACTTCTGGACCTCTCCCATTCTATGAAAAATGTCCTCTTCTTGTGTTGCGTAACTCTATGTGCCATCTGTGAATTGCCAACGGAAGCCGTTTAGCATGGCTACAATAATATGTATATATGTTCCTCTTTTCCTAACCAATCTTCAGTCATCATATACAGGGATCACCTTGCTAATAGTGAGTCTCTTTGAGATCCTTGAGAGGTAAAGCTTTTAACACAACATTTCATGTGTTTTTTATTATTCAAATGTAGGTCAGTTTACTAAATAGATGGTATAGAGGAAATCTCTAAGGGTGTTTCCCACCTACTTCTGCCCATTCGCAGTTCTTTTTTTTCCTTCTCTGCATAGACTAACATACATTTGAATAGAAAAAGCTTCAGATTGATTGGCATTCTGAAACAAGGCACGGAGACGCAGATAAAAACAGCGTAGTATTATAATGTTGATTCACCCCAACTAGACAGGTCTAGGAGGAGGCAAAATGAAATATTTAATGCGTTCTCTTCAACTTGACTGCATCTGTGCTGAGAGGCTGAAAATATCCAACTGGCTTATGTAAGAGCCTGTAGCAACTGTAAGGAGGGAGAAGAATGGAGAGATAGAGGGTGACAGAGAGAGAATGAGGGAGAGAGGAAGAGAGAGAGACACAGAGTGTCCCCGCTCTGCAACAGCAGTCTTATCGGGTTAGCGCCTCCCGTTCTATTTCCTGCTCCCTCGCTATACCACTGGAGATTCACGGGTGATTCGTGCCCAGCTGGACGAGCTGTCCCTTCAGCCAAAGACTGAGGAAAAGAGCAAATAAAAAAATTAAAAAATCATTATATGGCAGAACTGGTAAACAGGATACGTATAGCATTAGACACAACAGTGTTGAATTTGTCAACAAAATTACTGACGACACTAACAAAGCGTTTTTTTTTTTTTTTATTTCAGCAGTGATAACAGACAATATGCTAAATTTGCATCATGGTGATAAGGATGAGAAAACAGCACCGAAAGATATTAATAATGCAATGTTTCTGAAGAAGAAAAATTGGGAAAAATATGATTGCTGTATGACGAAAAAATAAAGCATTAAGCAACATGGTTGCTCAATGTTATTTCAGGTTTTTAAAGTTAATATGTGTTTAAAAGTTTTGAGTAATTAATTTTATTCAGCAAGGATGCATTGAAGTGATCAAAAGTGACAGTGAAGATGTTTACTACAAAAGATTTCAGTTTTTTTTTAAAAGTGCTGTTCTTTTGAACTTTGTATCCGTCAAAAAATCATGAAAAAAAGTATCATGTTTCCACAAAAATATTAAGCAGCACAACTTTTTTTAGACAAATGTTAAATAATAAAACATTGAGCAGTAAATCAGCATTTTAGAATTATTTTTGAAGGATCACTTGGCACTGAAGAGTGGAGTAATACTGAAAATTCAGTTTTTCCATCATAGGAATAAATTACATTTGAAATATATTAAAATAGAAAACGGTTATTTTAAACTGTAAGAATATTTCACAGTATTGCTGTTTTTACTGTAAAAATGAAGCTGCATTTACTTCTGATCAAATAAATGCATATGTTTTCATAAAAAATCTTACCGACCCCAAACTTCTTATTGACAAAACAGTAACTAAATGCAAAATATATTTTCATCAAAAGACAAAAACCGCGTAAAAAATGAACACTGCCCATGGGCTGGTCTGGTACCATTTTAATCTACCTAGTCCCATAATGATATGACATAGAAGAAAGACCAGAAGTGCATTTAGATCAGAAGCTCATCCATACCTCATTTCACAAGCTACTAATACATTTTTAATCAAGACAATCACCTGAAGTCTTAGTTCTCAATAGGTTCTGCTGCATAAGTGTTCAATTTCTCTTATGATTATCCATCCAAAATGAGAAAAAGGTTGTCCAGGATGGAAGTTTCTTAGTGGAAATGATACTACAGATTGGTGTTCTCCACCAATCGGTGATTAGGCTTGAGATTAAAGGCAGAGAACAAGAGTGGACTAAATGAATTAAATGGAAATTAGACAAGATTATGTACATCAGGTTTAGGGTCCAATGCATTTGTATTAATTCAAATTTTGGACATTTATAACTATTTGGTCACGAGTCTTTCCGTATATGCCAGCATTTGCCAGTGTAACTGGTGTTTTGTCTGGGCACAGTTGGAGGGGTGGGGTGTTGAGGTTTACATGTAGGAGGATAGTAAACATATTTTATCACTCACTGAAGCTCACAGGCTGTAAATCAGGATCTGTGCCGTATCGCTCCTCATCTCTGGCTTGTAAAATGGATTAATGAGACCTGCCCCTTCTTATGAGAGCCACACACACACACACACACACACACACATGTACCTTGTGTGAAACAGACAAGCCATTTCCTCTGTAAATTGTTCCTCTCAGTAAATCATCATTTTATAATTGCTTCTGGCTTTTGTCAATTGTTGTTAGCAGGTAAACATTAAGATGCAAATGTGTGTAATTACGCTTTGCTAAAGCATTGCTAAAGGTAACAAATGTTAAAATAACATTTCTCCATCCATCCAAGTAACCACAACAGACAGCTGTGCAATACGAATATCCCCTGAACTAAAATTCAAACGAGGACAATATTTAGCCCATGGTTGTTTAAGCTGCTAAAATAATGAAAATAGATAGATAGACAGATAGATAGATAGATAGATAGATAGACAGATAGATAGATAGATAGATAGATAGATAGATAGATAGATAGATAGATAGATAGATGGATAGATAAATGTTTTCCTGTTTTGAAAGTGTTAATTATAGTACATACCTGTACACTTTAGGTGGGCTATTAACCAATAAGGTTCTAGAGAGGTTTAGCTATATTAAGAACACATTAATGGCTAATTAATGACACACAAATGATTATTTTCACAATAAAGCACAGCCTGAAGTGTCTTACTGCTTTTTTTTTTTCCTTGCTTTTTTTAAATACATAAAAATATTGAGAATACATTTTTATTAAAACATTATTTTATTCAGCAAATTCATTGAGAGCCATTATTCCTCAGTACAGTCGTGAAAAAAACTTTCCAACTTTTATTTAGTTTTATCTTTCTAGAGTAAATGCTGCAATCTTGTATATGAATTTGAAAGGCTGTATTTCAAAGTGTTTAAAAGTGAAAATAAAATAAGAATATTGAGGAAAAAAATAAAATAAAAATGATATTTTTAAAAACATATTTTGAACATACTCACACATGCAACCGCAATTTATTTCAGCATGTTTCTTTAAGCTCATAATTGAACCAAAAAAGCTCATTCTTGAAATTACTGTTTTCCTGAATTTGGCTTGCTGTTTTTGAATATTTTTCCCCACGTTGCTAGCATAAATATGATTCGTTTACAAGATATTTCTTATACTCATCTCTTATACTACCCATAAACACATATTGTACAATTGTACATGTAGTTATGAAATATAAATCCAAAATCTAAACTGTTTATATGTATAATTATAGAGTATATTCGTACACATAATTATGAGTGTTCATTTGTCACTTTCCGATTGGATTCTCAGAAAACAACACTTGTGTGTGTTACTCTTCTGTGCTTATACAGTTTGAATATCAGTCATATCATAAACTTACCAGAAGCCCAGTCATTCTACATATTCTGCCTACACAATTCAACATATTTGACTGCTGGACTGTTTGAAACACTACGACCCTACAAATATGCAAATGATTAACACTACAGCTGCAACATACACTTTCTTACATATAGATAAGTGATAAAGAGATGATGTTTGTTTGCTATTTGCTCACTATAGAAGACAATTTCAAGATTGTTTGAATGTCATTTTTACAGCGGGAGGCAAAACTAATCTAACCTCCTACAAAGCAGTATGTCAGTGTGCATATGTGTCTGCAATCACTGTTTAAAAGACACCATCATAAATCTGCCACTGGAGGCACCAAAGTCACTGCATCTACAGTGTGTGTAAACACCTGACACGTCCCTAAGCACACACACACACACACACAGAAGCATGTACATACAGACGACTGTCATGGGAAAACACAGCAAGCTTATTCACATCAACACAGACAATTTTACTCAGGAAAACAAAAAAGTAGTAGAGATGCCAGCTGCTTAAACGATTGATTTACTTCATTTACTAAGCCCCTTATAGCACACAAAGAGATATGGTTGCAAATGACTTGTTTTACTGTCTTGGCTTCAGACAGTCATGAATTTCAGAAGGCAAATGCTCAGTGAGTGGCTATTTAAAGGCATCTTTGAATAGACAAACTCAGACATTCGAACACACACAATATGACAACGGCTGTTAGCTATTGTTTTGAGATGTGCTGATGCTGCCTGTTGGCAAAAACATCCTCTAAGGCCACACCTCCCGAACCTAGCAAGAAAACTGAGACCTATACAATGAGGGATTCTGAAGAAGTTTTTGTCTTCGATGAGGACAGTGGGATAGGGTGACCCACAGAGCCCTGGGCTACGTGAGGGTGTGGCAGAGCTTCAGAAACAATGCTGGTAGTTGTTGGTCAGGTAATGCAACCCAAAACAAAGCGCTGGATCTTGAGTAAAGGTCCGATGTGCTAATGTAAATGTTTTTATCCAAAACAACTGACACTGTGTTCGAGGCATACATTTTATCAGTTCAAGTGGTGGGAATCTACCTAAGGTCTACCAGCTACTAGATATGATGACTTTAATGACTTTAGTTTTTGTTGTTGTTGTATTCATATCTGATTATTCAGTTATGATGTATTAAGCTGAACAAAAGTGACAGTAAAAACATTTATAATGTTACAAAAGATTGTTGTTCTTTTGAACATTCCACTCTTTAAAGAATCCTGAAACTGTTTTCAACGCTGATAATAAGAAGATTTTTGTTAAGCTCTAAATTAGCATATTAGAAAGATTTCTGAAGGATCGTGTGACACCGAAGACTGGAAATTCAGCCTTGCCACCATAGGAATAAATTACATTTTAAAATATACTAAAAAAAACAGATTTGATAAGAAAATTTTAAATTGTGATAATATTTCACAATATTACAGTTTTTACTGTATTTTTGAAGAACTAAATGCAGCCTTGGTGAAGAAGACTAAAATTTAAATACTTCTGTCTTACTAATCCCACATTTTTGAATGGCAGTGTAAATATAAATCATTTATGATCAAAAACTTCCATCATGCAAACAGGTAAGGGGGGAAAAAAAGGTGAGAACCGGGGGCATGCTCCACATGGAATTTTTTTGAATGTAGTTAATTTAAGGTATTTTTAAAAATATTTTTATTACCTTATATGTCCAAAACTGTAATTTTTCACACACAAAAAAATCACCTTGTTGCAACATTTTACAAAAATCAAGATTGAATATATTTGGTCAAAATCCCATGTTATAAAAGATGAAGTGCAGGCTATTTAAGACAATATTGGCTGATTAGATGGCAGCGCTGACCTAAAATGCAAAATGTTTGCCCTCTCTCTTTTCACTGTTCCCACATCTCAGACCTCAAATACATCAAATATTACCCTTTTTAGACAGTTTAGTAAAGAGTAAAGCAAATACTATACAAAACTTACTAGCAGTCCCCTACTAGCAGTGAGTTGTCACATAAAGGTGAGGAGTTTGTATCTATGATTATATCTAAGAGCTGTGGCTTATTGGTCCATGCTTTCACACACTGACCTGTGGTGATCATGTGGACAACACAAGTTTGAATCTGGCTTGAAACATTTCCGGTCCTTTCGTCACCGTCTTCTTAATAAAAAAAAAAAAACTGCAATAGGGCCTAAAACAAAAATACCTATATAAATTTATGGTTGGGAAAAAAATACTAACAATTATGAATTTTGTTGATAATTTTGTCAAATTATTTGACTTGCGTGGAATGATGTATTGTTATTTTAAAGATATTTCAGAAATGGAAAAATGTAAACGACGTAGCAGCATGCTTAAAAAACACAGTAGAGAAGGAGAAACAGATGAGGGATAACAAGCCAGTGCAGAGTCCTTGAGTCTGTTGCTGGATCCGTCAAGGGCTTGCTCATACCTGTATCATCCTCAGTCTCTGCTGCACACCTGGCCAGGCCTCCCTTTTAGGTGTCTCCCAGACACGACACAGCATGCTTATGTGTGTGTGTGTGTGTGTGTGTGTGTGTGTGTGTGTGTGTGTGTGAGAGAGACAGCGAGAGTGGGAGGTCTTCAACTAATGTACTAATTTCTTTAAAAGGGACTTTCCCTCTATATTACTCCAGTGTCTTATTAACACTTAAAAAAGTTTGTAATACAATTTTTAAAAACTGAGATTTTCAACATCTGTCTTTGAAAGGTTTTCCAATACTAAGATACTAGGAGAAAGCACAGCATAGTAGCGTAGCTATTCTCTGAGAAAGTAATTAAAACAAGAAGAAGCCTACTGACAATTTGAGAGTCAAGCTGGACCTCTAGTGTTTCTCACAAAAAACAAGAGTAAAGTTTTTCTCCCCCCCTCTCTCATTCTCTCTTTCTCCGCTGAAGCCCCTCCTGGTGGGAGGGGTAACCCCCCGTGTCAAACTTCAAAGAGGAGACTGAGCTCCTCTTGCATTCATCTCAGTCTACCAGCTTAACCACCGAGTTCAAACAGCTCACCCACACCCTGTGAGCTGAGGACTGAAGGAGCTGCACACAGCACAGAGACAGACACCAGCACAAACACAAGCACATACATGTACACAAAAGGCGCAAACACACAAACTTACATGTACACACTTGCATAGAGCTTCATCCTAACGTTCTGAGACATTTCTGAATGCAGCCTTTCAGAACTTTCTCCTGAAATGGCTCTGGAACACTTCATGGTAGTAATTTTCATTCTTCACCATATCCAAGACGGACGGACTCTGCTGACCTAATTTTCGAAACCGCTATTGGTACCATGCTATTGGAAAAGGTGGAACGTGTACAGAACAATTATATAAAACAATTAGTCAAGGTCATTGCTTCTGACTGATCAAGACAATTTTTTATCAGCTTTTATGCTAAAATCTCTCTCTCTTTTTAATTTACTGCATTAAAAAATGGTTCGCCATATCATTGTATTTGTTGCATAGCAACATTATGCCAAGAACTATATCTTTTAGTGTTAAATATTTCATCCAAAAATTAAAATTGTCCCCCTTTACTCACCCTCATGACTATTTTACTTCTGCCAAAGATTGTTTTAACTGTTTTTTCTACACAATGAAAGTCAAGTGGTCAAAAAAATAAAATAAAGGACTCCACTGACTTTTTTAAAATCCAAATCCATATATATTTTAAATATCTTTTTTTGTGTTCCACAGTGATAAGGATGTGTAAATGATGATAGAATTTTAATTTGTGTGTTAATTATTCCTTTAAGTATTAACAAATACAACTTAAAAAACAGTGTCCTTAACATTTTTAATATGTAGGAAAATATGTCAATTATGCTTTGTGGCATATATTTTATACAAATAACATACTGACTTTATTATCTGTGGTGAAACATTTCATGCTTCAAATATTCAAACAGGCTTTACAGGCATTTTTTCCAAAAAAAGAGATAGACAGCAGCTCTAATATAGCACAATTTTGATTGTCGGCCCTCATATGAGAATAAGAGCGCTTACTAGTGCTACATTAAGTGCTGACTTCAGTGGAGTACTTACTCTCTGCCCTAGATTCAGGCAACCCACACTAGAGCTCTACATACAGTCACAAGCTCTGAGCAAATTGCTTCGGATACTGACACTGAAGAAAAAGGTGAATGACATTTAATTTCAGAAGTCATTTAGGATAAAAACAGTGCTTCACCTGAATAAGCATTAGTGACTTTATACCGAGGTAACTCTGTCTATTTCCGATGAGGTCTGGGCTTCAGTTCGCAGTTTGTCAAATATGTTTACAACAGCAATTTTTCTCTCTCAAATGAAGCTTTATTTAGATGTGGATCAGTCAGAAGGCCTAAAGGAGTGGTTGATTAAAAGGATAAAGCATAAATGAAATGCGTTTCAAGTATCGCAGAGTTTTGCACTCTTCACAGGACAGAACGAGGCGCACATTATTAACAAGAACTTTGCAAACTCAGGGAGATTTTCTCTAGACTTGGAAAGTACCCGCTCCCTCCCTTTTCTCCCCCTCTTCTTCGTGAGAGAGAGCATGTGTGTTCGATTAACATTTGCCGGAGTATTTGTTTATGGAGTGCTCTCTCTCTCTCTCTATGGCCCCACCCCTGGAATTCCGGGTGTTCCATATTTCCCGAACATGGTTCAGGAATTCTTTGACCTGATTCCACCAACTCTAAGACCACGTCTCACTTTTTTTATCCAAAAGTGCAATGTTTAAAAACACATGCGTAGCGTTATCATTTCAAAGCTAAATATATGACATTCAGCATTTATTTCTGCTAGCAAAGGAAAAACCCAAATTTACAAAACTTTTTGCAGGAAAAAAAATTCTGAAACACAACTGTGTGTCTGCTTTTGACCCTCCTCCCCTCTCTTTCTTTCCGTCTTCCTCTTTCTGCTTCTCTCAGCAGACAAACATGTCTTGTTAATCCTTTTGGCTTACAAAACTATGAACAGGAAATGCTTCTTTTGCATTGGACAAATTTAACATTTCAGTCTTGTCTAAAATACTGGTTAGGAACAAGAACGGTGTCAAAGATTTTTATTTATTTATTTATTTTTTTAAAGCTGTCAAAGTTTAATTAAAATAAATACATTTCAATGCAAGGAAGGTCAAATAAACAGGTCAAGGTGTCTAAAATTAGATTTGAATTTCACATTCAACCAATTGTTGGCTATACAAACACTCTCTCAATCCCCCCTCCCTCATGTTCTGTAGGATAAAAAACATTTATTCTGACTTGGAGAGTGACAGAGTGGACACCAGTAGAGGGAGCGTATGAAGAGTGGACTCCACATGTAACCAACCTATACGCCACTTCCTGAGAAGAATTTCCTCAGCACAGAGACACTCCCTACAGCAGCACACAACGCATCCAGCAGCAACCAACACTGCATGCTTCTGAAGGAGAGCAGGCCATGTTTGTTTAGCGTTCCAAACATAGTCCTGTACGTCCGAGCTTGTGTGCATAGCCTATATGTATGAGAAGAAATAAAGAAGAATTCTGCATGTTTAATTATATATCAAAGGCATGCAGAGCCTGTACAAACTAAAAATCTAAATTCCTGTGTGAGATGAATATTGTTCATAACAGCATTTATCCTCATAAACATGTATGATACGAATGCAAATATTTCTAAAACATTAACCTGAAATGAAAGTTCTAACATAACTATTTTGTCTTCAATTAAATAAACATTTGTTTATATGTGACACTGGACCACAAAACCAGTCATAAGTAGCACGGGTATATTTGTAGCTATAGCCAACAATACATTGTATGGGTCAAAATTAGTGATTTTTTTTTTTAATGCCAAAAATCATTAGGATGTTAAGTAAAGATCATGTTCCATTAAGATATTTTGTAAATTTCCTAACATAAATATATGAAAACTTCATTTTTGTTTAATAATATGCATTGCTCATGACTTAAATTTGGACGACTTTAAAGGTGATTTTTTGCACCCTCAGATTCCAGATTTATTTATTTTTTATTC
Source organism: Onychostoma macrolepis (assembly GCF_012432095.1). Lineage (NCBI taxonomy): Eukaryota > Metazoa > Chordata > Actinopteri > Cypriniformes > Cyprinidae > Onychostoma > Onychostoma macrolepis. Next base: position 18,714,111 of record NC_081159.1, on the reverse strand, counting down.
AGCTTTCAGTTAATGTATAAATCTCAATTTCAAAAGAATCGACCCTTATATGACTGGTTTTGTGGTCCATGGTCACATATGTAATCAAGTTTAAACTACTTTTTGTGTTTTATAAATAATCTGCCGAAATATGTGGATCAATATACTGCTAGAAAACAACCTTATGAGAACCAGAAAAATTGGGAAATGCTTTTAGCATCTTTTAGATGTCCTTTCTTTCCTGCGTGAGCTTGTCATTACTGGCAGAGCTGATTTGATGTTCGTATTTTCAGAGGAAATTGTTACTTCTAATATTTCACTCACACATACACACAGCGGTCTAAGCACTTCAAGGAGAAATGGGCCCTCTGCAGGAGAGCATTAGTAGGCGAACCTCGAAATCAACGCAAAGTGTCACCACAGCCATCGGATTCGTGACGCACACAAGCTGAAGGATAAAAATAGGGCACCGGCTACACTCCTGAGAATGGCCATAGAGCTGACACTTCCACGGGCGCGCAAATTTCGGTGCAAAATGTATGTTATGAATTACAGTTTGCAGGGGAAAAAAACATTTCCTGCTAATTCGCTCATTCCTACGCTTCTGAAGCAATGCGTGCTGCACGCGCAACCTCTGTCTTCCGCTGTCACCCTGCAGCGCGCGCACGTGGGCGAGCCCGCGCACGCTCTGTTGAGCTGGAGGGAGGAGTAGGCACGCAAGTAAAACATGCATCCTGACATGAGGAGCATTTCACTTGTGTGTCGCTACCGCATTAAAGAACGTATTTTATTAAGGACGATCTATATTTCAAGAGCCATTTTCACGCTGTTTGCTCGTTGGTTGTTTTCAAAGAAACATGGACATTCTTCACCTAAAACAGCATAGGGAAACTGTAATGTTCTTAAACATTTGACTTTAATATGAAAACGTTAAATACATAAGAGTATATTTTTGTTTTGTTTGCTTGCTTACTTTATACGGCTATTTTGGTTGTTTTCCACGCGTGGAAAGGTTTACCTACGCCGGCGTGCGTGCATGCGTCCGTGCGCGCGCACCTTAATGTCCCTATCCACCTAGAAGCCATAAAAAATGCACCCCCCTTCGACTGAAGAGGGTAGTGAGGAGAATCATTTCTGGCACTGTGAACTACAGCCGTGTTTAAGATTTTCTAATTTTAATTTTAACCAGATGATGTTTTACCTAGAGTAAAAGTCTTGGTGCATTTTTAAAATCCTTGGGGTCATTATTTGTACTTTGGTCTAAACCAAGGCCGCCATTCATGTTGAAATCAATGAAATTGATTACCAGATCAAGGACAGAGCCAAAGAAAACCCTTTTTCTAGCTGTTAAAAACAGAAAGGTTGCGTTCCTAACTCTGAAATAAAGGATAGCTACAGATTTCATGAGATGTACACACATAAACATGTGTAAATATACATTATAGAGAAAAATGTACATTTTGTCGATATTCTTACTCCATGGAATGCATTAACAACTCTGAAAATTGTTTTTTTTTTCTTAAATTCAGAATAATTTGGATGTGTTTAACAGATGTTTGATGCATGTAATCTGATACACAATCATAACTGCATAGCAACAAAATATCAAGAGTAACTTTATAGATGGAACTGAAGATGAAAAAGTAGAAGAAACCACTACAGCACACTTCATAGCTGGGTTAACCTAGTAAAATACTACTTAACTTTGAGTTTAGTTTGAATAAAACCTAAATCAAATGAAATTAAATAATATTTTCTTAAAGTCAGCCAGTGTCCTTTATCGAAAATATAAGCAAATACCTAAACACTGTGTATGCGTGTGTGTTTATGCTTGTGTTGGAGATAAAAAGAGCTATAAAAAGAGTTTGTGTGTGTGTGTGTGTGTGTGTGCGTGTACCTGTGTGAGGGAGAGATACAGCTCCCTCTTTCTTTCATTCTCTGTATCTCTCCAGTTCCCCTCCCCTCCCCACCCACCCCCATCCCTTTGGTGAACACACCCTCAGTCCGTGGCATGCAGATGAGTCTCAACAGGTTACAGGAAGCTGAAATTCCAGAAGAGCTAGAAAGGCTCAGACAGGAGAGTCTCATTTGTCACATATGACATCAACTCTCAAACATTTCTTAAGAAAGTCGTTGATTCTTCTAAAAAACCAGGCTGCATCTTAAGCAGGGCTCTTCTTTTTTTAATTAATTAGATCATTTAAGGTGTTCTGCTCAGGCTGTTTCTTGCCATATGAGAACAGGAGTAGCCAGCACAAATAGAGGACAACTTCAAACCATGCATTTAACAGTTGCAGCTCTTTATTTATTTATATATAAATGAAAAAATAGGCTACTTTATCTGTGTTAGTGAAAATAATCACATACGGTTTTACCCAGGCCAATACAGGCTATAGCATATTCTCATATCATCGCATTTTCTTGCAGAACTAATGCAGAGAGAAATTGTCCGACAGACTTTGGAGGAAAGCAGGCGACTTTCCGACCGTTCGCTCAGCTTGCTTTACGGGAATAGAAACATGCGGGGAGATACAATCATTACCATGGAAACCAATCTTGCCTGAGGAGGATGGGGATGGGGAGGTCAGGACAAGTGGTTGCCTTGGAAACCGCACACATAGCTCACGCTCAGAGCCCTCCCTTAGCGGGCTGACGTATTGCAAAGGGGGTCGACGACTTTAATTGGCCGAAATTCAGCCTCTGGGCTTGACACCTCCCTCCCAACACAGTTCGTGCTCTTAAAGGGGAAATAAAACACAATTTGTGAACCGGGCTAAAAATACTTCAGCAAAGGATAAGTCAAAATGGTACACGAATAAAGGCTATGCAGGCTTACTTGGTAAAATGTAGCTGATTGGTGTTCCTGCTCTAGACTATACAAAAAAATGAAAAGTGAATTGCGCAACAGACAAACGCAGAAGGGACACGAGAGCAGTTGTGTTTATGGGTGATACAATTCTGCAGCTAGCGCAAAACTCAAAAAGACCAAATGTTTTTTGACTTGAAAAGTCTCTCCCACAAGAATGTACAGATTACTTTAATAATAATAACAATAATAAAAAGATCTGTAGGCTAATAATCTAACTTGCAAAACGAGATACATACGGTATATTTAGCCTACGTTTTATTTAGGCTATTTGTCAAGAACGTCATTATTCTTCTTTTAAAAGCGCACTCGAAACGTGACCAAATGTTTAAAAAAGCACCAACACACTTTAATCACTTTCTTCTAATAAAACATGTTCAAAAGTATCCACCGACAGAAACATCTTACCGTGTAAAGCAACATCGCGTCATACCGGTAAGTTTTATCTACTTCGATTAAGAGAAATATGTTACAGATCAATGCACTTGCCTCGTGGGTTATTCATTTACGCCTTTTGAGATGTGTCAGGATATATTTTTACCTCAGCAGCATTGTCAATCACGCTATTGTAGGCTACTATCGTCAACAAATGTCTACTACAGGCTAGAACGTATGGTGGCGTCCGACCCTGTGAAATTGCATCTTGCGATTTATGTTAAGTTGATTACTTTGCCTTTAAGTTCACAAGGCATCCATCTGCCAAGCGGGGAAAGCTCCGCCCTGATATTTCACCCACTGGTCCTCCTGCCACCGGAATGCCCGCGAGTGTCCTGAGCAACGCAAATCACACTTCAAATCCCACAATGCTCCTCCTTTGATAAAAGTGCTTCAGTGACGCCTCTAGACCGGGGAATGTAGTTTTTCTCACGTTAATTTAGAATTACGCTCATTAAAAATAAAAATGATATTTTTGAATTCTGATTATACCTGAGTTTTTCTTATTTGACGACGCAGCAAGGAACAGAAAACTGCCTTAGGTGAGCCAGTACAATGACTATTAAGGTATTGAATAGTGAGTGTGTTATGTCAATATTAAAGTGTATTTCTGCAATCCATGTTTTACATTGTTTTTTAATGTGCATTTTAAATGTAATTTCAACCACTACATTAGTCATACAAACGCAAACCTTCATGGTGAAGTACCAATAAATAAATAAAATAAGGATTAGTGATATTATTCAAATTAAAACTATTACCCATCCATGACATTTATGGTAGCCTTAGTTATTCTAAATGAGTAAATATTACTTTTGGATACTTGCATCGTTGCATGTTTTTGCAATCTTTGTTCTGACCCCACTGAAGGATGTCAGTGAGGTATGGAGCAATCATATCTCTCATGGTAGACAATAAGAAAGAGGTGATCACCTCAACTAACAAGAAAACAGTAAATCCTATATTCTCTCTGAAGTGTTTAGAAGAGAATTAAGTTTCTTTCTGATGACAGAAGTTTATAGCCACTGACCTCTATCACAACTGGAGATCCACTGTCGCTGGAGTAGAGTTTATGCTTTTTCTGTTTAACGATAGGCTATATATGAGACTATAGGACGTGACAGAATGTGTTGTAAATAAATGTTTTTATGTGACTGTAAAAAAAAAGTTCAAATACTCTATGATACATTCTGCTCAAGCTCACCGATAATTTCTGGTGTTCTAGAGGAAGATGCAAGCAAATCTTGATCTGAAGTCTTTCAAGAAAATGTTCCTGTGCGACCGAGATAAAAATGTTAAGTCACATTCAGATGAGAAATTAGAAAGTGTTTCCAAATGTAATTTTGAATCTGTAATACAAATTTAAGGATTGTTCTCACAGTCTTTATGTTATTATTTTTACAGTAGATAGTTGCTTCATTTTATATTATTTTTATATCATTAATTTATTTATAAATTAACTACACTAAACTGTCTTTGAGGATTTGCCCAGTAGCCTTAGCAAGATTTTACTTATTGTTAAATTATTAATAATATTATTTTTAGCTCACTTAACATTTACTGTTGTTGATGGTTATATGGAATATAAAAATTATAAGAATTTATTCCAGTCGAGTAGGAATGGAGCAATACTTTGTGTTTAATAATAGTAATAATAATAAGTAATAGTAATGATAATAGTAATACAAAAAAGAAATACTACATGTACAGCGTTTCTTATCTCTCATTCAACATGATATAGGTTTCTACGTTTCTTTTATATGTAGTCTATATGAAAAAAAAAAAAAAAAGTAAATTGTAATGAAACCTAAATTAATTGATCTTGAAATCTCAATTCATTATCCAACAAGTCTTTATAGGGCTATTTACACAAACTAATCACTGAATGCAACATTCTTACGACACCCTTTTGAAACAAAACGTGCTTTGAAAAAATGTGAGAGTGCCTAGCAACTTGTTGAAAATCTGTGAAAGTTAAAAGCAAGTCTTTAGTACCCTAAGAGACTGTTTAAATTGCTGCTAATTCCTCATGACGAAGCACTTAGTGTTTGGGGTTTGCAGAAATATTGCAATTTTGCAGAAATAATAATTCTCGATAGATAGATAGATAGATAGATAGATAGATAGATAGATAGATAGATAGATAGATAGATAGATAGACAGATAGATAGATAGATAGATAATATAATAGAATGGTATGACACTAAATGAGAGGTGAAGCATCTTAATTCAGCTCTATGTTTAGAGGCCCATTAGACAAAATTAGCCTGCATTAGGGCTAATAGTCTGCAGTCACTAAATATCTGTGTAGAATTCTGATGTGTCTCAAACTTCTTTTGGCATAGCTGGAAAGTTGACAGCTGTTCTTTCAAAGGTAGAAATAATTTGCAAATATTTAAAATCACATATGGTTAATGTGATGAACTACACCTGTGGTTACTCTGCTTGGACACCTGTATGAAATTGAGGAGAACTGACTTCATATATCCACCAAAAATCACCCTGAGATTAGATGATAAAAAGTATTTACAAAAAGAAAAGTTAGATTGGAGAAGCAGTCTGGCATCATTTACAGATGCCACTTGGTTTATAATGCCACTTATTTTGTTTTCTAATGCAATGACATTCATGCATTTTAAATGTGTCTTAAGTGTCCAAATATTAATATGGAGTGGATGAATGCACTGCTGCACAAACGTGTTGCATGAAAGGACAAAACTGATGCAGCACTGACAGATTTATTAGCTAGTCGGTATAAAGTTTTTGCAACTCAAAATCTGAATTTCTATATTCCGGCCCAAGGCAACTACATGCATGTATTTCTTTAGTTATATTTTTTACTTATATCTTACCAATTAGTGCTGAATTACAGCAGTTTATTATTAAATTAGAGCTCATTTTCTAAATCTGTTTAGAAGACTACTACATATTGCTACTGTACCTCATGGACAGTTTCTCTGAAACTATTGTTGCAATGTTGCATGACAGAACTCACTGCAAAACTTAGTTAAAAGTGTATCAATATCACTTCTTAATATCAAAACCAGCTTTATTGTTTCTGTTTTTACCAATTTTTCCACATTCCATTATTTTTTAACACATTAATGTAATGTAGCTACTCTTTTCATCACTTATGTTTGGTAGTGTGTGTGGATTACTCGTTTAGTTGTTTATTCATTATTTCTACGTTCAATACATTTTGGGTGTTCCTGATTTTGGGCATTGTTAAAATGTAAGCTTAACACTCACTGGAGATCTGAGGTTGTGTGTATGTGTGTGTGTGTGTGTGTGTGTGTGTGAGAGAGAGAGAGAGAGAGAGAGAGAGAGTTGATCAGGAACATCGAAATGATTCTCTTAAAACACTGCTGTGATCTGTCATACCACTGGGAAGAATGAACAGCAATTAGAGAATGCAGCAAATGTTTGACATGCACAGAACTGAATCTGATATTTCGAAAATTCTAATCAATTTAACAGTTTTTTTTTTTTTTTCACATTGTGCAGTTGATTGTATCAAGACTTGATACAATCAAGTGTTGTAGAGCGGGGTCATTCAGATGTATTCTTCTGTAATGTTACTGAGTCAAAGGTAAACAGTTTGAGTTGAAACAATCTATAAATATGATGAAATTATATGACACAGTCCTTTGTGGAGGTTTACAGAATAGTTTTTGTCCTGAAACCCAGTAGTTTAACAATAGATGTCAACCTGAGCTCAGATGATATGAATATCTGTCTTACAGTCCAAAGGGTAAATATCAGTGTAAAAATCTGTTCTGAAATAAATACTCACTAACTTTATTTATCATCTTTTCCTTCTTTGACTCCATCTCAGACATCTAAGTTAAATCAGTGTTGTCCAGAATATCTTTAATCAGAACTAAAATGTTCTTGCACATGGAGTCTGAACTGTCTGTGTAAACCTCACTAAACTATAAAGAAACTATATTAGAGAAACATAATGCAATAATTGTAAGACTAATTCATTTGTAATGCATTAATAATAAAGTTTACATTACATAGTATGTCAATTGCATTTGCTGTCTTTCAGTCTGAATCATCCATTACATTAATGTCCTTCTCATATATAGCCTAAAATAACACTATAAATAGCTATATAGATGTTTTTACATATTTATCATCAATAGTGTAACGTTTCATATGCTGGTACGGTTTGTAAGTAAGTTGCAAATTAGTTTACTGTGCGTAAGATATCGATTACCCAAAACAGAGAAAATGTAGTTTTAATGACCTTTTAAACGGCGAGGTTGTAATAACTCATATAGAGTGTTTTTCAGTTGTGTTAAACTTACAAGCGCTTAGCACTTTTTAACTTGTGAGAGAAAAGATTTGAGTTCATTTGTGTCAGATCCTTCAAGCAGTCTCTCCAACACACATGACAAGAGCACGCACTCCGATGTACAATGCGCCTCATGAGAACATTCCAGTTTGGTAAAGTCAGTTTGGAATTTGAATAGCACAGAAGAACCGCCTCTTTGTGATTGGACGAGATCAAAACCTCTGGGTGGAATTTGCTTGTCACTCAACGGTATTCTCGGCTTCTGATTGGCCGCAGGCGAAGTGGGCGGAAAGTTCTTCGCCATATATATACTATGGCAGCAAGCGCAGGCTAATGATTGCCTACGCTCACACGCTGAGGCAGAAACGACCACGTTCAATGTTTCTCCACAGAGCTGACTTAAGCCTTCGTCCCCGCACGAAATATCGTGATTCTGACTAAAAGAAAGTTTGTTTCCTTCGTCGGAGCGGTGGGAGAACATCACGACCCCCGACCATGATCAACACCATGGAGTGTGCAGTGGATGCACAAAGTCTCATTTCGATATCTTTACGGAAAATCCACAACTCCCGTACTCAGAGAGGAGGAATCAAGCTGCACAAAAACCTGCTGGTCTCCTATGTACTGAGGAACGCCAGGCAAGTCTACATGAACGAGAAGTACGCCGAAATCTACAGAATGCAGCAGTACGAGGAGGTGATGACCGTCTGCAACGAGATCCAGGAGCTGAACCCTCTCGATCTGGTGGAGGACTGCGAGGAGCAGACGGGGGACTGCTGCGGCAGCGCGACCGAGTCGGCGAGCCTCTGCGGTGCGCTCCTGCCCGTCAGTCACCAGGCTCCTTCGGCGCAGCACATCCAGCCCAGCAGCGCCTGCTCGGTGCCCCTAGCTCTCCAAAGCGAGGAGGTCTGCAAAGCGCCGGACCCCTCGTTCTACCGCAGCTGCTGCGCGGAAGCCTACCCCGTGTCCAACTGTGACTTTTCGCCGGTAAACAGCATGCACTGCAACAAAACTACAGTGCTCGATTTGGACACGCATGTCGTTACCACAGTAGAGAACGGGTATTTGCATCAGGACTGCTGCGCTTCGCTCCAACAGTGCTGCCAGGGCGCGCAGAGCCCGGCCAAGAAACGCAAGCTTGACTTTGGGTACTACGTGTCCGAGATCGAGGAGGTACCGGATTTTACGCCGTGCAAAAGAGCGAAATTTGAGGACTCTTCATACGCGAGCACGGAGCCCTTGGACACGTCGAACATTTCCAACCTCATCTCGATCTTCGGCTCGGGGTTTACGGGACTGGTGAGCAGACAGGCGGACTTGGAGCAAGCCTTAAACGGACAGTTCTGTAGCAAACAAGCCCTGGCGAGTTTAGGGGCTTGGACGAGAGCTATTGTAGCCTTTTGACTCTGTGGTTAATGCGAATACAGATACTTTATGAAAAAAAAATTGTACAAAGTCTAAGACAAATTGACTTTTATTTTTGCAGCAAAGTTATTTAAGCCTTTTTATTTGGGTTTGTTTTTAGTTTCGTTTCAGTGGGGGAGGCGGACAGTGGTTGTAGCCTACCACTTGTGATGATGTATCCTTTAAAACAAATGTCGATAGTACAACAAGCGTTTTAAAACCAAGTTGAATTTCGTTGCCTTAAACCCAACGCAGACTGCTAGCTATGGCCACAAACATGGAAAGTCTCTGAATGTTTCGCTCGTGGATTGTTTCTGTTTTCTCTCCCTTCCCAGGAACTTCCACAAAGATGTATTGTAAAATAACATTACAGCCCATGTAATGTTGGGAATAACAGGCTGCAAACGGAGAAGCCTATACCCACTGCACGCTTATTTCTCACACAGTAGGCTACATAACACTTTAAGCAGCCGTGTCACATTTTCTAACGTTTTAACGACTACCAGTTTACCAGTAGAACAGGCTACAGCAACAAGACTATCTGAGCTCCTGCTACAGGAAGAGGACTGGCTTACACAGACTACATTCTGTAATATCACACAAGGCAATCAAGTAGGCTAATGAAGGTGCAATATTTGAACCCCCTCCCTGTCGCAGTTTGTTGTTTTCTGTATTCTGAAATGTGCTGTTGAACGTGGCGAGGACTGGAGCGTTTTGTTGACTGCACTGACCTACAGCTCCAGTTCCTCTGAGTGTGTTTGTAGTTCGCCTATGCCAGTCACCTCATCAACACTGAACGTTGGGGCCATTAATTAACACTACAACTCCCATAATGCACGCCGTGATTTAATCTGCCAGGTATTTTTGTTGACCAGCGTTAACCATTTCCCGCCCCCTTACTCTCAGAAAGTGTTTAAGCCTTCACAGTAATTCATGATGCCAGCATTTGCTTGGTTTTGTGGGTTTGATTTTATTTTCTACAAACTTAGACCTTTTGTTCTAAAAAGGCAATCTCATAAATTAGCCATACGTCCTCACATTATATAAGCACTATGTGTACTGAATTAAAGACGTTTCAGACGTATTCTCCATATTTTGTTGGTATTCTTGTATTTTTGTGCATATTAAATTGTATATCACCGGGTAAAACTGTTTTAGAAAGTATTTGTTTAAAATTTATAACCTTAATAAAAAATGAAACTTACTTTGCATTGCCTCTTTTTTGATAAACCAAGAGTGTTACCAAACCAAGCTGCCTTAAAATTTAGGCCTGATGATATTGAGCTTGACTCCATTAAGCAACACAACAGAAAGGTTACATGCAAAATCCAACATCCTTAGCATGTCTCATCTCCACATCCACAACAACTGATGTCATCATATTCATTATATATTTGCCATATATTCCATACTTCACTGTAACAGAAAATGTTAGTTAGATTTCTGATCAAGTATTAGTCTACAGAACTAAAGTGCAAACGTTTCTAGAACTCAGTGGTTCCCCATATACTGTGCTTTTAAGATCCTAAATGAATATTCTCAGTATTGTTTTGGATCACCTGAAATTTTATTTGAGATATATGCCATTACCTGCGGGATATTAAACTGTCACCTGCAGGCCAAGAATGGAACATCTAATGAAATGGAAAGTATAGGTATACACACCATAAAGAGAATAAAACAGAGTTTATCATTCAGTAAAGCCTACATTCAAAACTAAGGTTTTGAAGTAAGGACCATACCCCTAAAAGCTAACTTTTGCCTGACACACGCGTCACGTCCTATTGGCGGGCACTGTGTTCACTTGTTTTGTTTTTTTTATCCAGAAACTCTCGCTAAACTTGCAGACTGTGTTATCTCTGCTGTATGCCACATGGTGGTGTTCTTCAAAATCAATGAATGAAGGTATTAGAGCGCCTATGTAGCGGCACCTCGGGCTGACCTCGAATCCGCTGCTCCCTGCAACCCCCTCCACCCTCCCCTCCCTTCCCTGTCCTCTCTCTGGTCTCTCTCTCTCATCTCCAGCCGAAACCTCTCGACTCCTCTCAATCTGAGATACTGCAGTACACCCGACACATCAACGTCCAACATGCATAGGCTGTTATCAAGTCGTTGTCATGGCTATTTTCGACGAGCTGCTTCGCGCGCGTTTAAATCTCGCTAAAAACGCAGGTAACTCGGTTGCGCGGTTTGTTGTGTAGTGCGTTAATGACGAGGCGTCTAAAACCGTGCAAATATGTTGTACGGTGGCATCGAGCTTGGTTTGCATTGCGGCGACACGTCTGAAATTACTGAGTGATCTAACAAGGTTAAATTAATGTCGGCTATATAATGAGCGTAAAACGTTATGTTGGAAACTTTTTGTGCGTTTTTTTTCCCGAATAGGCTGAGTTTTGGGGAATGGTGTCTGTGCTAGTGCTACCAAATCTATTTTATAAAAAGACCGTTTGTATATTCGTTTAATTTTTGACAGGGCTATGCTCAACCGGGTCTGTGGTGTATGGCGAGCTCCTCCGCGTGGCCAACGCGGGAAACGCTACAGCGGAGAGCGAATGCAGATGTTCTCATTTTACATGATGGAAGGATCCGTGTGCCTTCAATTATACACACGCACACAGAACATTCAACATAGATAGCGCGTGTTTCATTAGTCGGTGGACGTGATATATGTACTAAATACACTTCTGTTTACACCTTCCAAAATGAGCAGCCTTGTGAAACGGGGTCAGTGGTAACATCAAATGTTAATGAAGACAAAAGGCACGACTTTAATCTTATCTTATCTCAACTGCGCCTGTTGAACTCAGCAGTGGAGCCTGCGTTTGAATACAGCTGAATAGAAATGGGGGAGGCGGATGGGTGTTGGGGGTAAATTCGACATGCGTTCATGTCAATTACTCAGCAAGCTGTGAGGAGTTTCACAGCGGGGCGGCTGGACTACAGTGACTGGGCAGATGCTGAATTTGGCAACCACCGAAAATGACTCGACTGAAACTACAGAATGTGAATTGGCCTGGCCTGCATGTAGGTTTCCTTAAGACAAAACAAACCAAATAAAAACATAGAACCAAATTTGCGTCAGGGATGTCGTTTCTTTATATATAAAAAACCTAAAGTCACCTTATGGAAAGCTTTTTCAGCATCATGATTTTAAGCTTAAATGTACATATATAGACATATAATGACCATTTTACCTGAAATCATAAACTTAAAAAAAGAATACAAATATTTGCCATTTGCCTTCATATCTTTTCCTTTGTGAGGTAATGAAACCTTTTATTTGAATTATATACAGCTTTAGATGAATTACAGCATGTCAAATAAAAGCACACTGCTTAAATACTTGAACTGTATATTGTGGTGATGATGAGGAAAAGAAACCACGAATTGTTAACCCTGGTAGGCCTCTGTACAATTAGAAGATCACAGTGTTAGTGATTAATTAACTTGAAACTTAGTTGTGTTGGTTGGAAAGCAGATAAACATTAAGCGTTATGTCCCATTATTAACTCAGTAGTTCCATTCAATCAAACAATTATCATTTTTATTAAATACTGGAAACCCAAAAAGCCAATTGTAAGACACTAATGATTTTGATGATGGTTATTCTTTTGAAACTGAGACTACACAAAAATATGAAGCTATTGCAATAAATGGTTTAAGCAAATCCTTAGTCATAATCAATAAGGTCATTTTAACTTATATATCTTAATTTAAAGCATTGTTTGCAGCTGGCATCCAGCTATAGGAATGATCTTGTTACATTTAACACCCAGGGCTGCGATTCCCAAAAGCATTGTAATCCTAAGTAGATCATTGGTGCCAATGGTTTCAACAATCTACTTAGGCCTACAAAGCATTTAGGAAAGGTCTGTTAGTTCCATATTAACCCATGTAAAACAAAAAGGGTTTGGATTCTTGAAAACACGGTGCAGATCTACGAAAACTTATATTTCTGCTGACGTAAAAGTGTTCACAGATGTATTGCCCGGTTCTAATGGTAAAAAGAGTAACAAAAGCTTTTCACCAATATTTCAGTAATGTTAACATGCAGGCTGTACCCTGTTCTTTAGGATGTGCCCTCTGTGTTGATTCTGAAGCAAACCGAAATCATTTATTTATACAGAATGAAGTTTAGAAATTAAATATACTTTACTAATGTTGCGTCATGCTAAACCGCTGGATCCAAATTCATTGCTTTAAATTAACAAACGGAAGACTATTGTATTACCTACATGTGGCCGTTTAGAAACTAAAAGGGTCTTTTTGGCATTTTACTCATCTCATTTTCAGTTAAGTTAATATGAAAGAAACAAGCACAGCCAAAAATGTCAAACTAAAGTGGTGACAACTTATTAATGTCTTACATAGGTAAAAATGACACTTATCAAAACCATTCACAACACACATGCCTCAGCAATCTTTGATAAATGAACAGAAAGAAGTTCACTACAAGTGCCTTTTGAGGCACTGATGTTCCATGAACTCACAAACACCCACACACACACACACACATTATTGTTCATTGGCTTCAGATCTTTGCACACCGGAAATAGAATCCATTAAACCAAAACCAAGCCTTCAACCGTTCATTGTGACAAGCTCTTTCTTTATATACACATAAATAAATATAAATGCCAATCCAGATGAAAATGTATGTGCATAACTGCGTTGAGAGAGCTCACTGCAGGTGTCTAAATAGCAGTTCAACTTCCTGCTTGCAGGGAAAAGATAAATAAAACCAGACAGACAAATTGCGTCACTTAAATAGGAATATCAGAGGTGGGATTTCATATGCAGAACTAGTAGATTGTGAAGAGCAGGGCTGTTTAGATCTACCGTTCTGCAGAGTTTAGTTCAACTCTACTCAAATACTCCTTAACCTGCTAATCTAGTTCTTCAGGTTGACTGAAATCTTTTAAGGTTGAACGTATTAGAGTAGGTTTGGGACTGAACTCTCCAGGAAAGCATCTCTGGTGATGAGAATGCATATTTAGGTTTGTTAACTGGGATTGAAGTGGTTTCATCCAAAGTTGAAGTTTGGTTGTGCTCTCTGATGAGGTGCAAATTCTTTTTCTTGTCTCTCATGGTTTGACTGGCTGGATGGAGAGCAGGCTGCCAAACTTGAAATGCTGGATGACGGGGAATTTTTCTAGACACTGTGAGAGAATGACAGAGAAAGACTTTGTTAGTATCAGTCAACTTTACAGCAAGAAAATGTCTAATGCTATGGTCTCCAAATAGAATATGACTATGTACAGAGGATATATATCCACATATACTACTGTTCAAAAGTTTGGGGTCAGAATGACTATTTTTAATGTTTTTGAAATAAGTCTCAAACTCAGCAAAGCTGCAATTATTTGATCTAAAACAGCATTATTGTGAAATATTATTTAAACACCTTTTTAAATTATCATCACCCGGTTTCACAGACAAGACTTAAGCCTAGCCTAGTCCCAGACTAAAATGTAAATCTGATCTGTTTCAACTAAAAGAAACCGGCACTGATTGACATTAAATTATATCAGTGCCTTTGTTTTTTCTGAAGATGCACAGTTTATAAAAATTACTTAAATATGACCCTGGACCACAAAACCAATCTCAAGTCGCTGGGGTATATTTGTAGCAATAGCCAAAAATACATTGTATGGGTCAAAATGATCGATTTTTCTTTTATGCCAAAAATCATTAGCATATCAAGAAAAGATCATGTTCCATGAAGATATTTTGTAAATTTCTTACTGTAAATGTATCAAAACTTCATTTTTGATTAGTAATATGCATTGCTAAGAACTTCATTTGGACAACTTTAAAGGCGTTTTTCCTCTTTTTTTTTTTTTTTTTTTGCACCCTCAGATTCCAGATTTTCAAATAGTTGTATCTCAGCCAAATATTGTCCGATCCTAACAAACCATACATCAATGTAAAGCTTATTTCTTCAGCTTTCAGATGATGTATAATTCTCAATTCTGAAAATTTGACACTTAAGACTGGTTTTGTCGTCCAGGGTCACAAATGTCCTAATTGAACTATGGCCTAATCCGGTCTAAGCCCTGTCTGTGAAACCAGGCCTATAAAATGTAATTTATTCCTGTGATGGCAGAGCTGAATTTTTTAGCAGCCATTACTTCGGTCTTCAGTGTCACATGATCCTTCAGAAATTATTCTAACACTGTGTCCTAACTACACTCGATGCGACAAGATTCCAGCGACAAACAATTTGAGTGTTTGTCACAGCCAATCAAAAGCGTGTGTGGGTGGGCTTTCTCTGGAAGCGCACTGCACTCGCAACGAAATGGATAAGTTTACAATCTAATTCATAAATATAAAACCTTGTTAACATTTTTAAAAGTACATACTGAGTGACTGATACCATCTTTGTAATGGAATATGCTTGTTAGTTCGCATTAAGTTCACAGTTTAACATAGCCTACATCTTTGCTTTAGTTTACCTCAGATCTTGAAAATAAATGAACTATTGTTGCTTTCAGTATGGCTATAAATGTCAAGCAGAATGACATTCAAACTCACATTAACACTGAATAAAGCACATAATGCGTACCTGAGATTATCAATGTCATAGTTTGTGTGTTGTTGCTCCAGCCGCGACGTTGCAGAAATAGAAACCGTTTCTAAACTAGAAATTTTGCGTGTCGCCATCGTGGCTGATTAGGACAAAAACTTGGAAAAGATACCTTTTATCGCGTGTCGCAGCATTGCGGCGCATGTAGTTAGGACACAGTGTGTTTAAGAAAGATTTCTTATTATTATCAATGTTGAAAACAGTTGTGCTGCTTAATATTTTCAGGGAAAGCTTTTTTTCAGGATTTTTTGATAAACAGAACATTCAAAAGAACAGCATTTATTTGAAATAGAAATCTTTTGTAATGCTTTAAATGTCTCAACTCGCTTCTGATCAATTGAATGCATTCATGCTGAATAACAGTCTGTGGAAAGCTCTTGAAGTGTATAGGATCCTCAAACTACACATATTTCAGTATGCCTTGCCTATTTCAATGTAGAAAAAAGTCAAATTGAGACTAAATCACATTGAAATGTCACTCAGATACAGAATTAAAACCTTTCAAATATATAAAACATCCATATGAATAGCTTTCATACTCAGAAAAAAAACAACATCTCTTTAACTTGTGTTTAACTTGAAAGACATCAGTAACAGTCATGAGTCCCTGGCTGACGGAGTCAAAGAGAGAACGAGAGTGTGATATACACGGGGGTGGGGAAAGACAGACAGGGTGAGAGAGAGAGAGGGAAGGAGGAGGGGAATTTGCAGACAGACTGGCCCCTCAGTGCAGAGCGGAGAGAAGGGGGAGGGAGCACAGCGTCTTCTCAACAACACAGGATGTGGGCTTTGGAGGAGGGGGTGGGGCACTCGGTTCTTCCCCTCGAACACACATGCTTGCTCAATTAACTCTTTCAGCTCTGGTCTTAAAACTTCACAAACTGTGAATCTACGGCTTGCCATTTGTAATGACGCATGTAGACTGTGTGAGTGGGTAGCCTGCAATTTTGCTTTCTGAATAGAATGTTTACTCTGATATTTCTTTTCAGTTGTGATAAAACAGGGTTTAGTGTACTAACTGCCAATGCACCATTTACACACTCTATATAAGGAGTCCCTATCACACCAAGTTTACTCCTGACATTTAAAAGTGTTTACAATACCATGATACTTACTTCCGCTTTATACATTCGTATGAGACCTTGATTGACTTTGGACCAAGAAGGAACAGCGCTGATGTTCCAAAGCTGATTCGAGTGTTCGGCAAAAGGGCCTGTTTTCATCTAAAAGAGGAAAAATACGTAATGATTAAGAAGATGATAGTAAACTTAAGATATACAGTGCAATCAGCATTAAAGCTGGATTTAATGGAGCAATTTGAAACCTAACAATTCTACTTTGAATAAGATATTTCACTTTTAACTGTGGTGGAAAGTTGCTAAGATAAAAATGTATTTTATTTGGAGAATGCTCGAATCATATCTGTCAAATACCAATATAACAATCGTTATGAAAGTGGTTCTTCAAATTAGTTGTAGAAACAAAGGTTACTCAAAGTTAGATCAAAGTTCAGAGTTTATACAATAAATAATGTTTCTGATTGCGGAGGAAATCAAAATACACTGCTTTTCAAAAGTTTGTGGTGGGTAAGATTTTTTCATATTTTTGAATGAAATCTCTTATGTTCACCAAAGCTGCATTTATTTGATCGAAAATACAGTAAAATGGTATTTTTAGTTAAATATTATAAACATTTTATTACATTTTAAAATGTAGTTTAGTCCTGTGATTGCAAAGTTGAGTTTTCAGTAGTCCATTTTCATTACTCCAGTGTTCAGTGTCACATGACCCTTCTGAAATCATTTTAGCATGCTGAAACTGTGATACGTGTTTTTTTTCAAGATTCTTTGATGAATAGTAATTTCAAAAGAACAGAATTTATTTAAAATAACATTAACATTATAAATGTCTTAACTGACAGATTTGCATCTATTGCATCCTTGCTGAATAAAGGTATTCACTCTTTTTAAAAACTTTTGATTGGTAGTATATGCGTGTGAAGTAAATAAACATAATACAATTCTAAGAATATTATCAAAAGATTACTAACTCTTCTGTAGTATTAGTAATTTGACAGTCATCATCAATTCACTGTACTATGAAGTCTATTCATGAGAGTTTATGAGAGAGAGGGGCTTGTGGGCTGCCCTTGGGAAAGAGCACTTTATGAATGGCAGTGCTGTGTGGCTTTACTCCATACACACACACACACACACACACACACACACACACACACACACTGCTCTCGTCAAACCAGACTTTCCAGAGACCTACTAGCCCCACAAATGGAGGAATGGAGAGAAGGAAAGGGAGGAGAGAGAGAGAGACAGAGGAAAGAGAAAGGAGGGGGTGGGCCCTAGGGGCCTTAGGAGTGATTCACAACAACGTGCAGGGAAGGAAGGAAATGACTCATGTGAGTGGAGTCCAAACACAACCTCCCTGAGAGAGAGTTTTAAACTATATATTGTAAGTATTTACATGAATGGAACTTATGAGTGTTTGTTAGTGTGTGATCTAAATTTCATCTTCCCAACAAAAATGAAAATGAAAGGAAAAATGGTCTTTCCACTAGCAGACGCCAGATGACACGCACCTCATTGATGAATTTAATGCACTCCAGAAACATGTAGTCTTGGTGGTACTCGTTTACAACCTTCTCCTCCACAAAGTGTCTGGGCTCCAGGGTTGGGTGTTCTACACACAACACATGAACGAACAAACACACTTCAGTTACACAGTGTGACCACTAGGTGTCTCCATGTTAGTCACTGCAAACAACAATGAACCTGAATTTAGCCAGCTCTAGGTACAGTGTTTTTACATTTTAATGTATACTAAAACTATTAAAAACTGAAATTAAATGTAAATATTAGATAGAAACTTAAAATGAAAATTTTAAAGTATTAAAATTACTAAAATTGAAACAAAAATTAAAGCTAAAAAGAAATACAAACAAAAATCATAAAAATGACAAAAGCAAATAAATGACTAAATATGATAATGGCATATAAATAATACCAAAATAATTGTCTGTCTAGATCTACCAAAAAGTTATAACTTGCTGTTGTTAAAGACTAAAAATGGAGGCATCTCCAGGCCAGGACACATTATCAATGGGCAACAAAGGAGGAGTCGTTACCTATAAGCTGTGAGCTCCCCCATATGAAGGGAAGGAACTGAAAGTCGTCAAGACCCCACACACCCTGACTCCCTGCCGGCTCCATCCTATATGTCTTCTGCAGTTTGCGCATCAGTTGCAGATACCTACGCCAATTAGATCATAATGCTTAATGCAAATGAGTTCTTCACAGTTTTAGACCATCAAAGACCACGCATTAGTGTGCAGTAAAGTGCAGACTTGCTGGAAGTTACAGATTTAAAGTATTCAAAATAAGAGGTCAAGCGATAAGATGCACTAACTTGTCAAAAACTTTAAATATGATGGCCAGCTGGTCCTCCATGCGCAGAGCTCCCACCTTACAAAGACAGCAGAGGAAAGCAGCAAATGCTGCCTCATGACCTGCACACAGAAACATGTTATTTCTTATGCTAAATAATGCAACCAGCGGTTCCCTACACAGCTGAAGCACTTCTATAGCACCACAGCATTTTACCTGATTGATTAGCTTATAGTCTGAATTGGATGTGATGAGATAAAATGGCACTGCACCACAAAGTAATTGCATCCTCATTGCTGGCTACACTCAAAAACAAATATATAGCATGAGCGGTGTCATTTAATTAACAAATAAATGACTCTCATGAACGCTTTCAGTGTGAATCAAGCACACTTCTATGAAACAAGAACTGTTTAGTGTACTTAAGGTTTGTAATCCTTAAAATCCGTATCTGAATCGTGTTAAGCTCTCAAAAGCATCCAAATGTTTTGTGTTTCAACAGCACCCTCTAGTGATTATCCAGAAGAACAACGTTAAATTTACACTTGGATATTTGTATATCATGGAGCCTTTTCTCATTTCCGGAGTTATCATAGTTTGGTAAACAGAAACTGCAGCTAATATAATTTTTCCCATTTTCTCCAATAGCAAAAGAACAAAATCCATGACAGTGCCTCTATGACTTTACAAAAGAGGAAAAAATATTGCGAGATCGATTACATTGGTCAGAAGAGAGAAAGATGTCATTAGAAACACTCTTGCAGCTGTGTTAAATAGTATAGTGTTATAAATACACAATACAAAAACACTTAACTGTGAAAATGCATCATCATAGTCTGTAAAAAGAGTCCATATAGCTGATGTTTTGAACGTAAAAATCTAAAAGACTAGTTCATGTTTTGGTCTTTATTATTCTCTCTGATGTGACAGTTGCATTTATTAATGAGTGATAGATAAAAGTGTGAAAAGTTATCATTTCGCTTCAAAGCCAACTATGGAAAAACACACATACACAAACATATAAGAAATACAATGAACACTTATATTTGTGTTTCCCCACACAGACCTGTGCCATAGTCAATCCTGGTGGAGTTGCCCACAGCCTCTTTCAGGTAGACGGCAATCTCTGGAGCAGCATCATGACGCTCTGCTGGCAGAACGGCTGTGATCAGAGCCTCTGCTTCCTGCACACACAAAACACTGTTACAACATTTCACCTCATACGAACAGCACAGAAATGACAAATTGCTATCAAAAAAAATTATTCACCTTAACCAATTCTCTCATTCAAAAAATTAACTTTCAAAGTTTTACTTTGAAGAAACACAACAGAAGAAGAAATAATCAAATGGATGGTGAATATTTTCTGAAGGCACTGTATGCTTAAAGTTTCTAGCCATGCTTGACCAAGAATTGATACCTAAACAAATTAAAACAGTGTAAAGATGTAAACAATGGTCATATACATATACGGGCACTCACCTGGTCTAGTTTAGCATACCATGTGCGGTAAGCTTTATTGCCGAAGCGAGAAGGCTGGTCGACTGGTGGCGTCTCATCGATCCAGCGATCTAATGTTGCCAACACAGCAAGCAACTTCTCCACTGTCTAATAGCAAAGAAAAGCATGCAAGCACATTTCTATGAGCTGATCCATGAACATGCATTATTGTGATCAAAATATATGTACCAATCACTTCATCTGTTACATACAGACCAACATACAGCAGTATAGAGAAAAGCAGGACAGTGACCCACCTCAGACACCTGGTATTCACAGGTAAATTTCTTTCCCTTCACACCCTCATTCAGGGTCAGAATGAATCCCATGTAGTCTGCATATGCCTACTTACACAAAACAGAAACATGTAAGCAAAAGAAGGTTTAATGACTTTTAAGGGAGATGTTAGCAAGTAATATATATATATATATATATATATATATATATATATTTATATTTATTTATTTTTTAAATGACCAATAAAATTATTATTGATTTAATTATTTATTATTATTATGCCTTTGCAATTTGCTTTAGTGAAATTTTAAGTCATTTGGTTGTGTGATTTCAACAAGGCTGCCCTCAATCTAGAACAAAACAGCTTTTTACAGGCCAAAAATGTTCATTTCTGTATTTACACATTTCTAATGAGGAAAAAACGCTGAGTGTACCTTTAACAGGAGTAATATATGCAGAGGTTCTCATGACTTTTATTTTTTAGGACTGTCTCTTTAAAATGTAATGGTGCTGCTGCAACTAGCCACACAACAAAAAGTGTGTCAAACAATAGAGATTCCTATTATTATCTTTAAACTCCAGAGATACTGAGAAAAGAGACTGATAATGAGCTAGTTTTTTCATCTCTCAAAGTAGCAGATAAACTGCTTTTAAGTGGGTTGTACAACATACCTGTGATCTTTTCCATTTGCCCATATCAGGCACCATGCTGATCTCCTTCTTTGGTATCATGAAGTCGAAACTGAGAGGACTGGGAGGCTTGTCATCCTCATGGGAGGAGCCTACGCAAAAGACAAAAAATATGATGGACGTGTCTAGATTTAGTGTCAAATTAAAATTATATTAATATACTAATAATGTAACTAATAAGAACTGATAGCAACTTGTTAAAAGTGGTTTCTGTAATTCCAATTTTTTTAAATTTTTATTTCAAGCAACTTAATAAACTGGTTATAATTTATTTTTAAAAACTTTCGAAGGACATGTCTGGTCCAAAAATAATCATTTATCCAGACCCCAAAAATACCAATACCTATTATCATCAAAACATAAGGTTATAATTCCAAGCATTTATATGGTAATTTGACAGAAAGGACTGAAGAAGAAATAGTAGTCTCACATATCTCCCCTAACGTATTAACTATTAAATGTTAATTACACAGCGGCAGAATTTGTATTTCTTGTGGGTTGATAAGTGCACTTCATGACTTTGTGTGGCAATGAACACAACACTTCAGTGTGTGTTTATTAAGAGCTGGGGTAGAAATAAAGTTTAAAAAGTTATGAAAGAAAGTAAAAATATCAAAATAAAAATGCTAAACACAACATTCTGTGGTTTGACTTTTTTTTTGGCATACCAACCAACTTTAATTTTAATTTGTTTTTATACATATATTTCTACGAATAGGGGGAAGAATAAGGGGTCGGTTCCAACAAATCACCTTTATAATAATTCCCTTACACAAAGGCCAATGATAATATAAAAGGTAGTCTGAGGGTGTACCCAAACCTGAAAGACTTCAGTTGGTTATTATCAGGAAATATGAACCTATAACACCGTCCTAAAGGGAAAATTTTCCTACTTCTCTTAACAAAAATAACATATCCCATTTATATGTAAAGTTAGTTTCCAGAATATACTGTCAATGGTAAATTATCTGAATACTGTTCTTTTCTTTCTTTCTTTTTTTTTTAACAAAAACTTTCCAACATCGCATTATACATAAACATATCAGATTATAATCAGTGCTGTCAAACAATTAATCGCATCCAAAATAAAAGCTGTTTACATAATATATGTGTCCTGTGTATATTTATTATGTATATATAAAGACACACACAGAAAATGTTTTGAAAATATTTACATGTATATATTTATATTCATATGAGTTATATTATATATAAATATATTTAATATATAAACGTAACATATTTTTCTTAAATATATACATGCATGTGTATGTATTTATATATACATAAATATACACAGTACACTAACAAAAACTTTTATTGGATGCAATTAATCGTTTGACAGCACTAGAATATATCAACATGCTACACTAGAACTGACAACTTCATATGCTAAAGAGTGGGTTTACGTTACCCAACTAAGTTTAAAACTAAATGTGTTCAACCGCTATATCCACCACTCTCACTAAAATATATTTTTAACAGCATTGTAAGTATATTAATATTGCAAATCAGTAATAATTGGTTCCTTTATTAGCAGAAAAGGCGTTATAAACTATACATGCGCCACGGCGCAGAGCTGTGAGACTCATCGATTCATTACATGAGGCGCGGTGAGCCCACAATTAAGCGTTGTTCCTGCAAATATGCACATCCCTTTCACCCCTTCAGGTTTTGAACAACAGCATATATAATCTGCAGATATCACCGGTATCTTTGCTTTTGAATTATCCTTGTATAAATGAAGATTTGATTGATGTAAGTTACCTGACGGCTGCTCAGTCTCCGCCATGTTTACTGTGTGAACATGAAAACACGACCCTTCAACTCTCACCCGCAGTTTCGCGTAAAATATATTTTAAAAAACTTGATCAGCGAATGTAACTTGATGTGAGAAAATGCTACTTTTTTTAAAATATACTAACAAGAACAATTACATGTATTTTACAAACATTATATATGATATAAACAATAAACATTATACATGCTATAGGCTAAACAATTATACACTAGCGGGGCTGCATACAAATTTATATAAAATATTAAAGCGTTTACAAACTTTCAACGTTTTAATTGCTTTTTTTAATAGAAAATCGTATAGTATCAATATAATGCTCCATTTACTTTCTAAAAGAAAAAATTTTTTTTTGTTTTTTTTAAAAGGATGTTTTTTTTTTTTTTGCAGGAGGGCTTACATTTGTGAATGTGAGAAAATGTTACTGCATCTATTGTATGATTTGTAACATGCGTAATATGTAAATGTAGTCTTTTATTTCACAGTTTCAATTTTAGGAATCAAAGGACTATTTTTAACTACGTAATTATTATCAGTGATTTTTATTTAATTATAAATTAAATTATTTTGTTATTCTCATTATTATTTAATAAGCACATACGTTATGCGTACAATTTCGCATACATTTACAGAAAAGTAAAAGCAGAGTTAATGATTAGTACAATGTTCAATTGGGAGAAAAGGTATTGGGATATTAAATATTGGACCTTGGAGTGCAATTTGGTTTATAAATGTGGAATTTAGTTAATAAATAGACTGAAGACTTTATCTTCTTTATTTTTCATCATTAAAATGACTTTCAGATTATCACTTTGAGAAGCAGAATGATGTCGCAAAAGGGGCTGGGCTTGGCGTGTTTGTGTGACTCGAGCGCCGTCTAGCGGTGAAGCGGAGCAGCGCAGCAGCAGCGATGGCGCTCGTGGTGTCTCTGCAGCTCTCTCTCAGTGGACTCTGAACGCGCTGATCGTTTCTGTCCCACCTCTCAGGCCTTGATTTGGGGGCGTTTTAGTGAACTTCAGTTATGTTGGGCATTCTTGCCAGGACGATGGTGAGTAACCAATACATATGGCCGAGTTTTTAAACGTGGTCGAAATTTTTATTTGACGTAAACAAGTAGCTGTCTGACATTCATGTTGTTTATGATTTAGATAGCGGTAGTGCTAAGGACAGTAGGAAGTGCCAATACAGTTCATGGCAATCATAGAAACAATGTTCACTGACAGTTGCTTAAATACTTAAAGGAGGTACCTAAATACATCGTGTCAATGTGTAAATGGTCTCTAATAGCGCTTTTAGTTTTTAATGACAGCGCAAGAATCGTATTACATGTTGCATTACTGCCAGTCATGTGCTGACTCAAGTGTTTTACATGTATTACAGATAACATTTCTAGTTATTTATAAATATTAGACCGTATTAGCTTGTTAATGTGCACTTGTGTGAATTATTAGGACTAATAATTGCACTACTGGATAGTAAAATAATAATATCTTAGACCAATGCCAAAAAAAAAGTGATTCAACTATTAACATGTCAGTCATTGCGAACTAAAAAGTTCTATATTATCTATGTGTCTTTATGACCTATGATATAATACAGCTGGTTTTATATCTTGTGGGATATTTTTAGGTCAAGGCTGGCATGATGAAACCCTCCGGCCTGGTAAAGCCAGTGTCAGTGACACGGCTCGCCGGTCGCTACTTTGCCCACCAGGAGGGTCTGCCTAAGCTTCCAGTACCACCACTGCAACAAACATGCGAACGCTATCTGGCTGCCCTGACGCCCATCGTGGACCCGGAGGAGCTGGATCACACCCGGCAACTGCTGGAGGAGTTTCAGAAGCCGGGCGGCGTAGGAGAGAGACTACAGAAGGGCCTGGAACAACGAGCCAAGAAGATGGAGAACTGGGTAAAAACTTGTTCGGTGACTCTTAGTGTCCCTTTTAAAGGGCTTCTTCTTATGTCTCATTGTCTCTGTCATTTCCACTGCTAGCTCTCTGATTGGTGGTTACAAACAGCCTACCTAGACTACCGGATGCCTGTTGTCATCCATTCAAGTCCTGGGGTCGTCCTTCCCCGAACGGAGTTCAGTGACCGTCAAGGCCAAATGAGGTCAGACCAGTGTGGATTCATATAGGAATAGTCAATGAATTTTAACACAGGTCATTTAGTTGGTCTATAATCTTTTTTTTAGAACTAAAAGTGTGTTGTTATGTGCGTACAAAGTTTTTAATAGAAACTGATTAAAACCATAAAATTTTATTTATATATTTATTTATGTGTAAATATATTTTACTTAAAATCTAGCATATTTATATTTTAACATATAAATATATGTATATGCATAAATAATTCTGAAATTGATTAAAGGCATGCACTTTTTGTATGTTATGTATTTATTGATATATTTTACTTTAAAATGTGAAATGTATTTGTATTTTAACATCTAATATTTATAGATATTCATGACCCTGAAGTCATACATGTTATTTTTGTATTTTGTGTTTCATTTATTAATATATATTACTTAAAAATATAAAATGTTTATATTTTAACATATAAATATATTTTATATGCATATTATCCAGTGAATTGTCTAAAAATCGACAAGCAAACTTGCGTTAATAAATATAGTAAAATATGTTTCACACATTATGAATTTAGTTTATTTTTCTTAACATGTGGGCAAATAGTTTTGTTGTTGTTATTGTTTAAAGTATAAACCTTAAAAATGTGTTAAATGTATGCTTAAAAAAAGGTAAAAAAAAAAAAAAGTTTACCAGTGGGGTTAAAAATACTGATTATTTTTTGCATGTTCATTTCATATTTAGTATTTGTGCTCTCTGGGAATCAAAAGCATGACCTTGGTGTTTGCTACTGCCAGTTACAGGAACTTTAACACATTGTAAATATTACTCAGCGGTCATTCACATGAATTAAATCCACACGCAGTGACCCAGAGTGGCATTACTGCAGGGTGAGGCAGTTATTTTCAGCTACCACTATGGTGACCTTTATACAGACTAACCCTGTCTTGCAAAGTTGAGCTTTGCAATTCAGAGAGTACAAACTGTTGCTCTCAAAAAAGTGCTGGCCTAATGCCAGTCTCCCCACATTAACTATAACGACAGCTTTCACATATGACTGCTAAAACTGGTCACAGATCAGCAGTAAGATGTGTTCTGTCAATATCATGAGTCATACAAGTCACAGCAGGCTCCCTGTATTTACAGTAGAATTATTCATTTGCAGTATGTTGATGTTAAACGTATTTAAAATGACTGTAAGAAAGTAAAAGTATTTGTTCCTCACAGATATGCAGCAAAATTAATCGCTGGAGTTTTAGATTTCAAGAGCATGATTGACAGGTGAGTGACACATTTCTTACTTTTCCTGTGCAGTCATAAGTCATTCAGTCCTCTGTTTAGAAAATCATGACTATTAATATTGGTTAAATTCATGAGTGTATAAAGTTCAGATGGTCCAGTCAGATGTAATGTCTTTCCTTTTTGATTAGTGAAACATTGCCAGTGGAGTATCTGGGTGGAAAGCCACTCTGTATGAACCAGTACTATCAAGTGCTCTCGTCCTGCCGGATCCCTGGAACAAAGAGGGACAATGTGGTCAACTACACCTTGGACAAGAGACCCCCCACACATATCACTGTAGTTCACAACTTTCAGGTCAGTCCGTGTTACAAAATATAACAGTCCCAGTTCCAAATGTAACTTCCAATGGTAGGTAAATTGGGGAAAAATGTACAAAATAATTTAAGAAATATTTAAAAAAAAAAAGTTTTGCATTTCTTTGATTAAAAAAACAACATTTAATGCATTAAATACATTTTCTTGCATCCAGGACTGTGATCTGTTAATGCCATGTTAGTACCATACAACTTACTGTTTTATTGTTTGTTTGTTTTTTTTCTCATTATGCAGTTCTTTGTGCTGGATGTATATAACAGTGATGGCACGCCACTGACTGTAGACCAGATCTACATACAGCTGGAGAAGATCTGGAACTCCTCTTTACAGACCAATAAAGAGCCTATTGGCATCCTCACCTCCAACCACCGCAACAGCTGGGGCAAAGCTTACAACAACCTCATTAAGGGTGGGCACTGCCAACACTTTATTTTTTGCCAGACATATTAGTATTTTCAATGCTAGGAACTAAACCTTTGAAAATGTATAATATAATATGTAATATAATGTATACTACAGTTCAAAAGTTTGGGATCACTATAATTTTTATTTTTTGAAAGAAATTGTTACAAATGTACACATTAAAATGATCCAGCATATATAATTTTACAGATATAACATTAAAGGGGTCATGAACTGAGAAATCAAAATTCCCTTGATCTTTTGACATATAAGAAAGAGGTCATTGTACTATAAAAACATCCTGTAAGTTTCAGAACTCACAACTTTCTCTTTAGTCTGAAAACAGCTTATATTGAAGCCAATCTGCCAAAACGACAGATTGTGGAATGTGCTACTTTATGACATAATGTGGCTAAACACCATCTCCGCTGAAGAAGATCAACGCCTGCTTCTACATCGCTTCCTGTTTAGCCCTGCCCACTGATTCATGCATAGTGTTTACGAGAGAGTCGAATGCGCAGGTCTGTGCAGTTGATCTATAAAGATGATCTGAAGACAACAAGATGCTGTGCAGTGCCAAGTTGTGGAAAAACACAGTCTTTGCATTGCCTTTCTTCTGATCCCAGCAGTAGGAAAGAGTGGATGAACTTTGAGTATTTATGTTTTTAACCTAAATCACAGCAGCGTCCATCTGTGAAGGATGTAGGCTGTCAAACGTACACAGCTATTAGCCAATCCTCAGAACCTTAAGAGAACAGTACAAAATAATAAAAAGGCAGTTCATGAACCCTTTAAAGATTTGTATTTTAAATAAATGCTGCTCCACAGGCTTTCAGTTCATTAAAAGAAAATAAATGGAGGGTTATTGTTAAATTTAGGGTGATTCTTAAATTATTTTGTGTCACTTTCAGATAAAACAAACAAGGAGTCTGTGAGAGCCATTCAGAAGAGTATCTTTACAGTCTGTCTGGATGCTCCCATGCCGCGTGCGTCTGATGACATGTATCGCACCCGTGCTGGAGTTCAGATGCTGCACGGAGGGGGAAGCAGGTGGAACAGCGGAAATCGCTGGTTTGACAAAACATTGCAGGTTAGAGACCCACGAGTTGATGTGTGTGAACTCTCACTGTGAAATTAAGCCCAAATCACTGGTGTTGACACACAAAATGTATCAAGATCCTAATACAGTCATGATGATTAATATGGTTTCTAGTTTATTATTGGAGAGGACGGGACATGTGGGGTGATCTATGAACACGCCCCCGCTGAGGGCCCCCCCATCGTGTCACTGATCGACCATGTGGTGGAATACATGTAAGATTAACAGTGATTAAAAGCTGTTTTCCCATGGCTAGATTGTAAGTATGGCTAACGCAGATAAGATTTACCACATATTTGTACAGGAAGTCGTCAGAGATGGTCCGTACCCCAATGGTGCCGCTGCGTATGCCACAGAAGCTTCGTTTCAACATTACGCCAGAGATCAAAAAGGACATAGAGGAGGCCAAACAAAACATGAACATGTAAGAAATCAAGATATTCCACTCAGTCTTTGCATTACCAACATTTTGATTGATTGTTTTATTGGACAAACAACATTGCAGTATGTTAAATGTTGAAAGTTTGAAGGTTTCTCTTCTCCTTTTCTGCAGAATGGTACATGACTTGGACATGAAAGTCAATGTGTTTTCCCATTTTGGCAAAGATTTCCCAAAGTCGCAGAAGATGAGCCCTGATGCCTTTATTCAGGTTGCTCTCCAGCTGGCGTACTACAGGTAAACGTCACCAGCACTGCTATTAATGGTGTTTGCTGTATTTATTTCTTAACTGTAACATCGTTCTGTTATTATTAGGAAGTTAATGATTAGTTTAGCTTGTTCAGGTGATTCACATACTCACTGTTTCAGGATTTACAAGTGCTGTTGTCCTACCTATGAGAGCGCTTCCCTCCGCATGTTCAGACTGGGCCGAACTGACACTATACGCTCAACGTCCATTGACTCTGCTAAATTTGTCAAGACCATGGATGACCCAGCCAAACATGTATGGTCACCTCTAGTAGACATTTTGGTTGAATCCACATTCACATTATACTACAGTTCCAAAGTTTGTGGGTCAGTATGATATTGATTGGAAATTAATATTTGTATTGAGCATGGATGCATTAAATTGATTAAAAGTGACGGTAAAGATGCATACATTGTTATAAAAATAATTTTTCAAATAATTGCTTTTCTTTTGAACTTTCTATTCATCAAAGCATACTGAGAAACAATGTTAGTGTTTCCACAAAAATATTAAGCAGCAAAACATTTCAACATTGATAGTAATAAGAATTGTATCTTGTGCACCAAATCAGCGTATTAGAACGATTTCTGAAGGATCATGTGACACTAAAGACTGGAGTAATGGTTGCTGACAATTCAGGTTTGTCATTACAGGAATAAATAAAAAAATTTAAATATATATTTGAATAAAAATAGCTATTTTACAAAAGTACTTTTTACTTTTTTATTAAATAAATGCAGTCTTGGTGAGCATAAGATACTTCTTTCAAAAACATTACAAATCTTACCAACTCCAAACTTTTGAACAGTAGTTTACATCATGACTGTAAATAGGCTGCTTCATAAATATTTGCTATGGAGCTTGTCTTTTTGATTATCAATATCAAAACCATCTTATTATTTTCCAATTGCATTTGATCCCGCATGAAAGAAAATGTAACAATCCCATTTTGATTGACAGAACACAGAGAAAGTGGCTCTGCTAGACAAAGCAGTTAAAGCGCACAGAGCTTACACAGACATGGTGAGTAAATGCATGCTGGTGATGTTCAGGTGATCAACAGAAAGTACGTGTGTCTGCACTAAATATATCCCTCATTCTCCATCCTGTGTGTGGATGTGCAGGCCATCCGAGGTCAAGCCATCGACAGACATTTGCTCGGACTGAAATTGCAGGCTATTGAGGACCTGGCCGCCCTGCCAGAGATATTCATGGATACCTCATATGCTGTGGCACTGCACTTCAACCTCTCCACCAGCCAGGTACTGTCAAACAAAGCTCCCTGGTCCAGGGTTAGGTGCATGTTAATAAACCCTTATTTCCAGAACAAACCCTGTTTAACATGCAGAGTAATGCATGTAGTGTGCCATTAACTCTACGCATTTTTGGTGATGATCAACTGACAACAAAGACTCTTAAAATATGCTAAAATCATATTGCTGTAAACCTAAAATCATCAAATCATGTAAAATTCGTGATCTTACAAAAGTTTGAATTTTACTTTTACATTTTTTACCGCTCTCCTAGGTGCCAGCAAAAACCGACTGTGTGATGTGCTTCGGCCCGGTGGTACCAGACGGTTATGGTGTGTGCTACAATCCCATGGATACCCACATCAACTTTTCAGTCTCTGCTTTCAACAGCTGCCAGGACACTAACGCAGCACGTCTGGCCCAAGCACTAGAGGACGCGCTGTCAGACATGAAAACCCTGCTGGAGCAGACGCCCAAAGCCAAGCTTTAAAGATGATTATGTCAATTAGACTTGATCTTTGACCAGTTCAGTCAAGACATTTGATCTTACAAGAGCATTCAAAAGGACAGCAGAGATTACTAAGAGATTTTTATTTAGAATTTGACCAGTCCAGACCAGAGTTGCCTGGACTCCACTGGACTGCGGTCTTTGACAAGCCTTAACACTAAATAATAATCCTTAATTTGTATATGTTTATGTGCTTTGGCTTTTGTTTGTTCAAACAAACAGATCAATTAGGTTTGTCAACAATTTTTGCTGATTTGTTTTTTCTTTTTGTTTGCATTGAGAAAATTTACCCAATTATGGTGAACCTGTGGTTAAAAAGAGCTCATGTGATTCTTTATTGTATATGAGATGTTAAATGTAATTAAATACAGAAAAAATGTTTTTAATGTAAATAGTGACATTTGCAAAGCATTGGTTTCTTAGCTCTTTGTACAGTGTTGTAAATTTGCACATTAACACATTTGAATAAATATCAAGTCTTTAATAACATTTTAAATTATGTTTCGATTTGGTGATTATTCATCAAAATTTGTTCGTGTGCGTAATGTTTTTTTTTTTTTTCATTTCTTGATGTCTTCTATATGTCTATGTAATTTTGCATATATACATATATAAAATATCACTGCAATGGTTTTTACATATGGACACACACAAGATAAACATTTATTGGTAAGAAATAGACCTACTCAACTATGGACTCTGTGCCTTGTAATACACATAAGAAATGAGTAACTATTATTTATGTTCTGGTTTACTTTTCGTTAAACATGAGTTTTACAACATTACATATTGTTATATGCATCATGGATCAGATAAACAATAGTTTTAATTTAATTCATATTTCAATAAATATATTATAACATTAATGAAACAATCTTTCAAAGCTGCAGTTCAATCACTGACCCCTAGGAGTCTCCAACTGCTCCCCGATGATCTGGCGCGTGTGTGTGTGTGTGTGTGTGTGTGTGTCTGTGTGTGTGTGTGTGTGTGTGTGTGTGTGTGTGTGTGTGTGTGAGAGAGAGACGGTTATCAGTGAGCCGCTGTGTCCTCGCGCTTACCTGTGCTCCTCGTATCGCACAAGTACAAAATATTTGTGCACATCAAGCCACTCACAGAATCCAGCGCTGTTGACTCAGTTGTTCAATGCTCAAAAATTATAGTATGGAAAAAGTTAAAGACATTATTCCTGATTATAACGATGAAGACTTTCTGTGTCCTAAAAGTGGGTAAGTGTTATGAAAGCCTAACATAGCCTTAACATATTTTAATCATTTTAAATAAATTATAGAATTATTGTTTTTTAAAACGATACTCCTGAAGTGAGTCTGTTTATTGTATTATGGTCTGATTGTGTCTCATTAAGCTCAACCTATGATTTTGTATAAGCTTTACTGAATGTGAAAATAGTGTTCTTATTAGTTGTCAAATTTTAATATAGCTAACACAATAACATTAGTTTAAGAGAGAAGTTTAAGGTGTCATTTTCCTTAAATTGTTTATAGCATTTTCTCTTAATTTTCTTAGATTACTCCATTAGATTACTAATCTTTTTTTTTTTCTTTTCATTTCCTCATAACACTATAAGGATAATTTCACATTTATCCTGAATCATATCAAATGTTATTGATGAAAGGAATGTAGATTAGGTACATTCTGAACTCTCACATTTAAGAGATCATTTCAAAACCATAATGCCAATTTCGTTCTTTCTTTCTTTTTATTCTTTCTTTACCTCAAATTTTGGGTTAACAACTTGACATTGTGTCAGCGTCCTTACATGAAAGAGGGTTTGAGAAAAGAGGGAGGTTTTAAACTCCAAACTCAGTTTAAAAGGACAACGTGTAATTTTTTTCTTAAGGTGACTGGAATTTATGTAAGTGTTCTGATTTTATTTAACAGACATATAGAGCAAAAAAAGAACATGTTTTTTTTTCCATTTCATTTTCCGCTTGTTGAAACCATGTTGATGAGGTGAGGCTCCTCCTTCAATAATTTAATTCACATGTTAGTAATTACAGTGCGTTTCATTTGGGCTGCTTCCAATCTGTACCCACTGTAGCTGATCCCAACTTTAGTACCAAGACAGGAAGAAAAAAGGAGGACGACTTTTTTATATATACCTTTTTTGAGGCTTCTTAGCCTGTTCTTCAGTGACAGAAAGCTGGCGGCCATGTCAGCTGTATGGGACACTGACTATCTGTGGAGGGAGGTCCAAGGGTCAGTGCAAACAGGTCTAATGTGTCTTCTTTCATGTGGATTTAATCATAGATGCTAGACAGGACCCTGTTCTGTAATTGTAGTTCTGATCCACGCTGGTCCGGTGATTCTTGTGTGCATGCTATCAATGTAGTAACTCATTGTCATTTTTAAAGTAAATAATATTTTAAAATATTAGCATGTTCTGTTGAACTTTTCACTTGAAATATTGTTGACAGTGTATTTTCAACAGGCTGCATCTGGCTATTCTCGCAATGGCATCTGTGGATGGGTCCAGTGCTCTGTCAAAACATGTGCTGTGTAAATTCCACATAACACGTTTTTGTTAAGTTACTAACGTAATTTCGGGAGGAGTACGGCCATCTAATCTTCCAATCAATATCCAAGTATAAAAGACAGCCTCGTAACACTTCCGTCGTTAGCTCTTTCCGCATCCCTCCACCTCCCCATCTCCTCCTTCATGCATATTTATTTCATTTATCCTTCTGTCTATAGGGGGGCTATCGGAGCTCGAGTAGAATAGTCTCTCTGAGCCCTCCATTGCGGACATCAAGCCAAATCTGTTTACCCTTAATGCTAAGATTATATGGGTGCACAGATTTGTGAAAGATGTAAAGCTATAACGTGTGTGTGTGTATGTGTGTGTTTGCATTCCTATAGGGCAAAGTTGGCTTCTCTCTTTGGTCTGGACCGAGCACAGAGTCAGGGAAACGAGTCCTTCCAATTCACCGCCCCTAAACAGCCAAAAAAGTCCTGCGCCATATTAGGTAGGCGGTACAGCAAATAGTCGCATAGCCTTTTTTGGCACAGTTTCATGTTCTGATCATTTTGAATCTTAACGTGTGCACATAATTGCTCATGGTTTAATCAGTGTTTTTCTTAAGGCCCGCCTCCTCAGAAGTCCATCCCTCCTCCATGTGCTCCAGCTGTGCTGTTTGCTACAGCTGTTCATGCATTCAGCTTGTTAGTATAAATATAGCAATTAAAGAATGTTTATGAGACTTTGAATTAGCATTAGTTCACACATTTTTTAAACGAGCTTTGATTTTCCACCAGTGTGAATGGACAATATGTAAAGCAAGGCAAGACAGGAGCTGCTGTTTTAGGAAACCATGTCACCAAAGAGGTAAGAGAAGCTAATTAACAGAAACTTATCTCTAGTAAAAAAAAAAACATTTAAGTATAGTTCAAATCAATTAACATATTTACAGACATAGTCAGTGTACCTGAAGTGTACTTGCAGTAGTTAAACTTTAACACAATCACATATACTTCAGTATATCTTTAGTTGGACTGCAGCACTACTTTCGCACAATAGAAGTGCATTAAGTACAAAATGAGTTGTTCCAATTT
Source organism: Onychostoma macrolepis (assembly GCF_012432095.1). Lineage (NCBI taxonomy): Eukaryota > Metazoa > Chordata > Actinopteri > Cypriniformes > Cyprinidae > Onychostoma > Onychostoma macrolepis. Next base: position 18,679,697 of record NC_081159.1, on the reverse strand, counting down.
ATTAAGTATACTAGTTTAGTATACTAAAAGTAGGATTTCAGGGTATTTTTAAGTACATAAATATGTAAATGTATTTGAAGTATACTTAGTATGAAATAAATTAATTTCAAATACATTTAAGTATATTTATTTTTAACTTTAACTAATATATTTTGTTTTTTTCTATCCGCACTTATAGTACAAGATTCTATTGTACGACAGTAAACAAAAACAGATCAGTACGGCTCGAATCCATCGTGGATTTGTCCTTACAGTGAGTGTTCTATTCTATTCTATTCTCTTGTGTTTTTTGTGTTAGATGCTGCACTCATCAGCTCTTTATACCTGTCCACAGGTTCAGCCCTGTAACTATGTCACTTTCTATGATGACTGGCAACAAAACTGGTCTTTAATGTTTGACTCATCAAAGTCAAGGCCTGAGTTCTGTAAGGAGGTAATACTTAAACTGAATTGTTTGTTTAATAAAGATTGATGCATTCTGGTTTTGGAACAAATTATTTAATATTTTATAATATTAATTATTGTTTCTCAAAGTGTGCCTCTTATTTACTTCAAAGCTGCAGGGTTCTGCAAAATTGCTATAATGCAAACATCTTTACATTTTACAGATGCACTATCAGTGGTGTAGTGGAGGGTATACGCAGGTATACGGCGTATACCCACTTCTTTATCAGTCGAGATTCTGTATACCCACTTCTAAATCCTGGTGCACGTCCTGCACTAGCCAAATCATGACAGTCCAGCATATGAGTAACTAATACAATCGTATGTGAATAAATGCAAATATTCTCTAAAACATCCAGTAAAGACAGTGATGCAGTCAGGAACGAGACGTAAACACTCTCATGCAGTGTATGTTTCATTTATAGGCTACTCGAAGCCGGATGGCACTCTCGCAGAAAGTCCAAATCGGCCTCGTGAAGTAGCTACTAACTTACGAGTCACGACGTGCAAGAATCCAGCTATCGCTGTAGCCAAAGATATCTCTACTGTTGCAAAGCTGAATAAAAGAAACGTTAAGAATGTAAACACATGATTGCAACTATATGGTTTATCTGTGTTTTTCAAGTCATCTCCAGGTAATAAAAAGCATCTGATTCTGAATAATGCAGTGCTAATTGATAGCATTTATTACACTTGGCAATAGATAGGCTACTAGGCTACAAAATATATATTCTGCCTTATTCTGTGATAAACATGGGGAAAAATGTAGTATATAGGCTAAACAAATCATAAAATTGTCATTAGGAAAATACAGGAAAAATATTATAAATTATATAATATTATATAACTATATAATAGTCAAGCAGTGTATTTGATTTCTCAGCCAATTAAAAGCAAGAGGAATAATTAATAAATAATAATAATTGTAATAAAACCTGTCAATTAGACAAAAAGTTATCATATTTGACATTTCTGTCCCCTCACTTCTGAAATGATTGAGAATCACGATTGTTTTGTTTGTTTCAAATGGAGATCATAATTCTCCCACAATTCTGAACAGACAACTAAACAAAATAGCATGCAATTTACTAGAGGTTCTGACAAAATGTCAGTTGCTGCAGTCTATTTATATTTGTTTATTTATTTTAATTATTTATTGCTAAATCTGCACCTCTTCTGTGGATAATATTATTTTCATATGATCCTTACTCAAGCAGCAGAAGTTAAGTGACAGTGTGCAAATATTACAATAGTGAACTAAATATGCAAAACTAGTTTTACATGTCACTGTTTATGACACAGGTCGGTTCATCCTTTGCCGGGTCATTTGAAAAAAAAAACAAATTGGGGGCATATATTAAGAGTATACCCACTTTTCCAGGCACCACTACACCACTGTGCACTATGTATTTGGTGAAATGACCTCTGAGCGTGTTTCTCGCAGGTGTGCGTGGCCCGGTGGAACAGTGAGGCTATGTCAGACTCTCTGGTCACTCAGGACTTGGTTCAAGGAGAAGGTCAAGCTGTTGATGTCGGGGACACAGTGGAGGTGGCCTATTCTGGATGGCTTTTACAGAACCATTGTCTAGGACAGGTGATTATTCTTAATTTAGTAATTGTTATCATATTCAAAGAACACTTTGTAGGGGAATTTGCAGTAAAGACCCTCAGACCAGGTGTGTTGAATGAAGACCAGAAGTCAAGAGATTCGATCAAAAATGAAGAAAATTTACTGAAGATAGTTTGCAGTTTCATCAGCAGAAGTCAGCTTCAAGACTCACAATCGAGTTTGTAGGCCGCTCTGCGTACAATTCAAAAACACCAGCAATTATACCCTAACAGAGGTTGCTAATTGCGCAATGCATAAGTCATCAAAATTCTGATAGGTTCTAAAACCTAGATAAACTTAGACAATCTCCACATATGGACGTAAACGCTTCAAACATCTCTCCATCAGATTGGGCAGACGTCAGCGATCAGGGATCATACAAGATAGGTGTCTTCCGGACACCTATTTTTGGTCAGGATGGCGGCAGCTGACAGAGACAGTCTTCTAACACACAGAGAGAGAGCTACCAGCACACACACATACACACAGAGCACTTATCAGAACTTCAAGGCCGCCTTGCCTTCGTTACACACACACTATGAAGTCATTATCTTAGAGAGTAGAAGTACAGCATAAAGCAGGATTCTTTAATATCTCATAAGCGCACATAAGGTTACACATTTCACTCTTGCCATAACATGATTAATAGTCAAACAAGAAATAATATAATAATATAATTAATATCAATATGAAGGATATGGCAGCTCGGCATCCACTCCTTCAACTTGCATTATAGTATTTTTGTACAGATGAATTACTTTGTATCAAAACATTTTCTATTCTTAGTAAATGATGCTGAGTGGAATCACTACTCTTCCTAAATGTACACAATATGTTCTTTTTTTTAAACTTCTTAAATAGTAGTCGAGCACATGTAGCACACAGCAGCTCACTGTGCACATTCTTGTTGATTAGTCGCGGCTCAATAGAAGTCATGCACTCATTGAACTAATCAGTTCACTGGCAATTTAAATGAGTCTGTCTGGCATGTTTGCTGTGCAGCTGGAGATCTATAAATGTGAAAGTTCACAGTCTCTTTCTGTTTTTTTGTTTTTTTTCAGGTATTTGATTCCAATTTGGGCAAAGAAAAGCTGCAGCGAGTAAAGCTCGGAGCAGGCAAAGCTCAGAGTGTGAGCAGCTCTTGAACACATCGATGCTTTAAAATGATAATTAAAGAAATGTATAACAGAAAAATGTTGGTTCTGTCTCTTTCTCACAGGGATGGGAGGACGGGATGCTTGGCATGCAGAAAGGAGGTCGACGGCTCCTTATCGTCCCTCCTAATGTGGGTCATGGGTCAAATGGCGTCCTTAACCATGTGCCAGCAAACAGCACTCTGGTGTTTGATGTTGAGATTCATAGAGTAAGGCACTGACAGTGTGAATATAATTTAATTTACCAGCAAACATCTCTCTTTAATCTCTCTCTAACTCCTTTTTGTTTGTATATTTATCTACATGTAGGTTAAATTCTCCAAAGACCGACATAGCCGGGGACCAGTTGACACCTTCAGTACATCTCCAAGCACACCAGAAGAGAACACCAGCCAATCGGTCACTGATACAGATGAGTCAAAGTGTGTACATAAATCTAACACCACTTAGCAAGTTTTATACTTAAAAAGGAAAAGAAAAAAAAAATCAATACAAAGATTTTTTAAATGCTATACATATTGAAAGGTTAAATGTAAAGATTTTGTTATATAGGTGTTTTAACTTAAGACACACATCAGTAAACTGGGTTTTATGAATTTATGCTGGTTATTGATCATTTGTATTCAGAGTCCAAGCACCTAAGGGGAAGGTGGAATCTGTTTCCCTGACAGTGAGTAACATTCACCTTAACATTTAGACAGATGCCATGTGCCTGAAGTGGCTAAAATGCTGAAGCTCCAAATATATTTCTTTCTTGTAGAGTTCAGGTGCTTCCAAATCCAAGCTAATCTCACGTATAGCCAAGATTGGTCAACCCATGCTTCCCTTTCTCACTGGGGCCATTCCAGATCAGACTGACCCCAGCGACTCAGAAACAGAGGTCAGGAGGATTGGAGAGGTTGTTTCTTTTACACATACTGCATGAATGTAATGCTGTTTAAATCTCAGATTTGTTTCCTGAATGGCCTGTGAAGTAAAGGCGCAACAATAAACCATATTATGTCTCTCTGTGCAGGGTACCAGTGGATTGATTTGTGATCCCTCTCCTTCACATTCCCACTCCCCAAAACCTGCACCGATGCCCTGCAGTTCTACATCTCGTATGTATAAAAACAATCACAAATAAGCACCTACTCAGTATTAGTTAAGTCCAGTATTAGAGCTGAGCGGATCTTTGCTTTCATGTACTGGTTTTTGTTGTAGTGTCGTATCAGCCTGATGATTCTCAGAAACAGGAAGCAGTGCCACCAGAAGCAGACTTAAACACTACTCAAGGCTTTCAGGTGAGATCCAACGTTGTATTTTATAAGTATGGTTTCATTTTATTTAGTCTAATTCTTAAAGAATTGTATACTTTTAGATGATGCATTAAATTGATTAAAAAAAAGTGACAGTAAAGACTGTTACATTGTAACAAAACAAAAAAAACCAGTAATAAATGCTGTTCTTTTGAACTTTCTATTCATCAAAAAAAATCTGAAAAAATGCATCATGGTTTCATGAAAATATTAAGCAGCACAGTTTTCAACATTGATAAGAATTTGTTCTTGAGCACCAAATTATTAGCTTATTAGAAAGATTTCCGGCTTCTGAAAATTTAGCTTTGCATTACTAATTTTGACATTTTTAAATACATTAAAATAGAAAACAGTATTGAAATAATAATAATAATATTTCACAGTATTAAGCAACTGTTTTTACTGTATTATTGACCAAATAAATGGAGCTTTGGTGAGCATAGGAGTTTCAAAAAAATCTACCGACCCCAAACATTTGAACAGTAGTGTGTGTTCTTTTCTTTCTTTCTTTTTGGATCAACAGCAATATTCCTTAAGACAAAATCCTTACTTTCCAACACCGCTAGATTCATTTGCCTCACTCTACCCATCCCAGCACATTCCATACCAAAGTAAGAGCTGAGCCTATTACTTTTGGACACGCAATATTTGCAGAAATGTGTCACTTTATTTTACTCATCTGCCATTTTTTTCACTAAATGCAAACATTATGTATTAAATAGCACCAGATATTACATCATTCTTGATGTCTGATGCTCGCCAACACAACACAGAAATTCTGCTGGCTATTGAAAAGCTGGCATGCAGGGTGGACCAGCTGACCTGCAAGGTATATTGGTGCAATATGGATTATTTTTTAATGAGTTCTTATAGTTATTTTGATTAAAAAAACACACAGAGATTTGATTCATTGTTCTCAGGTGGATGAGCTGCAAAAAGAGGGTCACTTCTCTTTCAGACTAGAGACAAACATGATCCTACACAACATTCAGAGAATTATTCAGGTTTGAATACAAGGATACTTTTATTCATTAAAAGCATTGTTTTGTAATGTTTAGATGCAAAGATCTGTGTTTTAGGAGAGTATGTGTCTAAAAAAGGAGGTTCTGGAGAAGAGTTCTCAGGTAGATGAACTGAACCACAAAATAGAAAAGAATAAGAGGTGTGTCCCACCCCTTTCTTCACACTCCAATTTCCTGCTTTCCAGTCAGATTAAAGGCAAAAAACCCTTCTAAACCTTCTTGGTTTACACTGTGAGTGCAGGTATATGGAGCAGCAACACAGCCAGACTTGCTGCCTTCAGGCTGAGCAGGAAAAGGTACAAAAGACATGTGGACTTGTTAAATTATGCTATGTTGGTTCATTGTCTCAGTATATTATAATTTAAACTTGCTCGGTTGCTGTGATTCCATTTTGATCTGATTGTTGGTGTGTGCTGGAGAATGGTGTGATCAGGAAAATGCCATAAATCATCTCTTTCAGGTTCATTTATCTGGAGAATTGGGTTCCTCCATCACACAAGCTCATCAGCTGCAGCAGGAGGTGCTCAATCTCCAGCAGAGGGCAGAGAAGCAGAAGTGCAAACAGATGGAGGACATCATGCAAAACACGGATGAGGAGATGCAAGATCTGAGGGCTGAAAAGGAGAATCTGGTTCAGGTGTGTATGATATGAGTGTATACAAAGGTTTTAACCTGTATAATTTAATACTTTAATGAGAGTATTCAAGCATCATCCAGTTTTCTCTGGCAGATCCTGTTAGACAGGAAGAAGAAGTGGCAGGTAGAGCAGGTAGACAGAGAATCCTTTTAATCTTGTATTTCCATTCATTTGAAATATTTTAGTATGAAAATCTAAGAAAGACGTAGTTTGAGACACAGTTATTACAGCTCTTATTTTGCTATAGTAAAGTGTACTGAAACTGAGCTGGTGTATCTGGTGTAGGTGAAACGATTGCTGAAGGGAGTGTTTCAGTCTCTCAGGACAGAGTTTGATTCACGGGAATTTTACAGTGGACACACGGTGCTTGAGATTCTCCAAAACACCATCAAGGTACTGTTTAACCAATTAGGTTCACTTATACAATGATTTCAGGTTTTGCTGACGCCTGCTTTTCCATTGCAGAGTACCACCATGAAATTTCTCTCAGAACCTTGGGAGCTTGAATCAAGCGTAGATGAAGATAAAGTAGAGGAAGTGTCCTTGTCAACTGAAGAGTGTTTGCAAATCAAAAACATGGAGAAGGAAAACAATGAAATAGCGGGAAAAGGCCAACATTAAAAAGGAAGCATTTATGCTAACAGAACATCTGTAGATCGGAACACCTGCATATTGCAGTCTGTTCTACCATACGCATCGGTTCACATACTGAGATCCTGAAAGGGAAATTGGTACTGTCCAATCACAGTTAAGAAGGCTAATTAATGTCCAGTCAGTGGACAGCTGATCCTTTCCCGGTGTTTCAAAGCAGGCAGTTTTTCAGGGTAGAACCCTGATCCATAATAAGTGTCCTGACTATGGCACAACTGGATATAACTAACAAGGTTGCAAGTCAAGTTAACTAGATACACATAAATGTAATCTTTACTCGAGTTTGAGAACATTATTTAATATCGTATTTAGGTTTTATTTATAATTATAAAAGATTGCAAAATCAAGACTAATCTAATCAGCTTGACATTTCAGGAATTCTGGAATTGTGGACTAATATTGATTTATTGAACATGAAAATAAAAATTACACTAGGCAAAATGTAAGAAGTAAATGGAAAATCGAACATAATTGCTAACTAACACTTATGATATTTTTAATATAAACAAATGTATCTAAACCGCAATATGCTGTTGCAAAAATAAACCTCTTAATTGTAAAAGGACACTAGAACATATTGTCTAGCAGATTTATTTTGCAGAGGTCTGACAGGTGTGATAACACTTCAAAATGAATAGGCAGCATTTCAATGGATGTGCTTGGTTGGGTACAATTATAAAACCTAAATAAAAAAGAAAGTACATTATAAATATGTAGACAACAACGGAAAATGTGTAATGGCAGCACATATATTGTAAATGAATGTAACAGAGATTCTATCTCACTGTCATCACAGATAAGGTGCCATTTGTGTTGAATAAAATGACCACAAACTGTTTCAGTTCTTATCAAATAAAACAAGAGCAGGAAGATTACAGTGTGTACATAAGTTAATAATAACCTGCCACCAGAGAGTAGCTTATACTACAGTAACTTCTACTAAACATTCTGATTATTTCATTTTTTTTCTTCAATGGCAGATGCACAGCAAATAAAATACATATTTGTCCAGTCTGATCCATACAGCATAACTATCACACAAAGCACACAGATTAAAAGTTTGTATAATGCTGATAAACACTTAAAGCTTATTTCTTGAAGTAAGAAATTAAATGAATATTGTTTTATTTACAGACAAATTAAGTTCTTTTTTTCATTCTGTATATGTTCAGTGAGAAGCAGACTTGCATATAAGAGCACTTGGATGAAGAGAGGTTCACAGAAGTACACAGATTTAGGAAACACTATTGTGTGTGCAATACTTAAAGTTGCTGAAACTGGATAGTTGATAATGTAAAAAGGACTAACAGTGCATTTGTTAGAATGAATGTATGCAGTGTTATATAGCAAGTACAGTGCCTTCAGAAAGATTTCACCTTCAACCTATAATTTACAATTCTGCGGTGTTGCCAAGTCAGTTCAAAACATTTAAATGTTGAAATTCAAATTTAAACCTTACATTAAAAATGAAAATTAAAAATTACTTTAGCTTAAATGGTTGAAGAATTAAAATACTCTGGTACTGCAGGGTATAGGCTCTTTCACACCAAGAACAGTAAGTATAAGGACAACTTTAAACATGAATGTATTTGCATCCACACCAACGGACAATCTGCTTATTATAAACACATACTGTACAGTAGTTATGTCAGCTGCCACTTTAAATGCTCAAGCTCTTTAAAGTCAGGCAGATTCTGATTGGCCTGTAAATGTTTTTTATCATTCATCAGCTGGAAAAAATTGTGATAGTGATTCCAATGATCTAGTTCCTCTGTGTTGTTGACATTATAGCTGTGGTGTGATGCCCCAATTCTGATCAAATTAGAATCACTAAAAACTTTAACATTACAGTTATTGCCCTTGGTGTGAAAATCCCTGAATGGTGATAGATTTGGTCTTACTGTACTACAATGTTGATAGAATAACACAGAGGGCAGGGCAAGAAGATTTAGCTATACTGTAGAGAACATGCATATTTTTAGTTGTGTGGGGTGTGAGTTGAAATCAAATACAGAAGAGGCACAAGTGCTTAGAGCGAGTACATCAAGGGCAATACTAAAGCTCAACAGTCATATTATTATTATCCATTCCTATTTGGTTTGAGTTAAATGAACCATTATCAAATACTTTCTTGCTGTTAATTTATTGGAATGTTACTAGGTTATGATGAACAATAAAACTTTATCCTATTGGACAAATGTCTTGCTGTATAAGTTCCTCTTTGACTGGCTAGTTTTAGTGGGAGTGGAAGAAAAAGTAACTTCTAAAGTGCTTGAAGGTTCACAGACTATGATTTCATGCAGCAAATGGGAGGAAGGAACAACAACGACACATGAGGTATGATCCTGACCATGGAAGGACGCTCGCCGGCTTCAGCCATGGTAAAGACGGACCCGCTGAGATATAGAGCCACGGCACAGAGGGCAGGACTGCAGGGCATCGCTGCAGGTCTGGCAACAGCATACATGCCCACACGGCAGGAAGATCACCTGTGACTGTGACACAAAGCAGAACAGGAGAACAAATTACGGTTTCTTTCAAAGTTGCTGAAAAGCAAAACTTTTGCACTGTTACAAAGAATTTCTATTTCAAACAAACACTGTTATTTTAAAAATATATTGAAATAGAATTGAGAATTGAATTTTTAGCCTTACCTCATGTTCCATGCACACCACACACTCGGAACTGTTCCATCTATCAGGACTTGGGGCAGTGGGGGTGAGGGGGGTGCTGGGGGTCAGTGGAGGAGTGAGCTGCTGTTGAAGTGGGGCACTTGGAGTAGATGGACCAGCTTCCTGCATCTCTTTTGCTGTTTTAGGCAATGCTGGAGGGGCAAACATGTTATGATACACTCAATCACAACATCACTGAAAAGAATCCACAAATGTCACCTAATTAAAAATAGCATGTCCTCGAGAAAATGTATGTTCTTACGATCAGACAGAGTGCGTTCTCTGGCCCAGTGGAGAAGAGCTTTCTGCACGCCAACCTCATTAATGCCCAACTGTAGTAAAACAGAAAAGATTTTAATGGAGACCCCTAATGAAAAATTCCTAGAGACACACACTACTGTGAAATGTGGCGGACCTTTCTAAGGTCTTTAGTGGTCATGTGTCGCAAGGCCTCAGCAGTGATTCGGTGGTGAGCTATGATTGGCAGGTAGTGTTGAGCAGAGAGTTTACACAGCAGATTCCCCAGATCTGCATCTACGGCTGCCTCCTGAGGAGAAAGGAGTGGTTAGCGTGATTTAGTGATTTAAACACAGGATCTTTGAGCCTATAGGAGAGCTACTCTGACCTGCATCCGCAGAGACAGAGGTTTGGCATCCAGGAGCCTCTGATACTGGATCATCCAGTAGTTCTGCTGATTGGATTCACTTTTCTGCTCCATCTCCACCTGAAAAAAAAAAAAAACAACTCAGCGCCACAGCTTACAAATTACAAGCAACAGACCTATGCATCTGTAGCTTTTATCAAAGTCCTACACAAATTCAACACAATGTATCAGGTTGTAATTTTTTTTAACCCAGTGGCGACTACCATGCTAAAATTTCAAAAAAAAATTTAAACAAACATCAGTCAGGTACATTGCAGGGGTTTTCAAATTGGCCTATATTTTTCTTTATTTCTTTATATTTCTACACTGAATAACAAATGTTAAATATAAAAGCCTCAACAAATGCCATATATTAAGCAGCAAAATATAATCCATGAAAAAAAAAAAAAAAATTAGAACCGTATAATATCTCAAATAAATAAATAATAAAGAGGTAAAAATTTGACCGAAAATAAAAGGATTTTAATGTTTTAAAGGCTGTCAAAGTTAAGGTGTATTTATCTGATAATAAAATGTCCAACAAATTACATAAGATAAGCAGTAAAATATAATACACTGCAATAAAATAAAATTAGAACAGAACAATTAATAAATACATTTTTACCATTAAAGTTTTACTATTATATAAAAAATAAAAGCCTAAGATAACATGTATTCTTCAGATAATAATGTGTATTATGATTTTTTTTTTCTCCACACACTTTTACACCAAATTTAAAATGCTGTTTTTTGACAGTATTGGTATGACCTAAATGTGATTTCTGCAACAGTGACTGAAGCATGTGAAATGTTTCAGTTAACTGATCCAATTTCGAATGTCTCTTTTGAGATCTCAAGAAAGTTGGTCCATAATCACTTACCAAAACCATCCTGAGTTCCTCCTCCCTTTGGTCCTTCTGTTTGAGTAACTGCTGCAGTAGGTCAGTCAGAGCAGTCCTCTGGTCAGCTAGCACCTCCTACCACACACACACACACAAAAAAAACACACAAAGGATTCATACACCAAGAATGCTGTGATAACTCATAGAGGTGGTGTGAGCAGGATATTTAAACAGGAATGGGATGAAATGGCCAAGAAATCTGAGAGTGAAAGAGAAATAAAAAAAAAAAAACAAGGAAGAGAAATGATGTGCGATGACAGAGTCATCATTACTCCTCTCTACACTCCACAGCATGATGAAGCACTGACAGGAAACCACCACATCATCTACTGCTGCTACGTACCTGCAGGTTCTCAGTGTCCAAATTCCTCCTCTTAACCTCCAGCTTTGTCAACTGCATTAACTCTGCCTCTATGAGTTTAATCTATGGATACAAGCATAGGGGGAGGGTGTGAATGGCCCCATGGAGACATGATAAAACAGCCACCTTTTGGGTTCTGCATCCAATGAGGTGGGATGTGAGAAGCATGGGCTGACTGAAACCAAAAAAAGCTTTTAATGACTAGAATGACTACACAAGACAATCTGAAACATTACTTACTTTAACATTATATAAGCTGACCACGAAATGCCCACCGAATGGCTTTGTTAATGATTATACTACCATTCAAAAGTTTGGGGTCAGTCATTTTTTCTAAGATACTAATTAATTTATTCAGCAAGGACACATTAAATGTGTCAAAATCCACAGTAAATGCATTTAGAATATTGCAAATATTTATCTTTCAAATAAATGTTTTTTAACAACAAATATAATAAGCAGCTCAATTTTCAGCATTGATAAGAAATATTTCATGAGCACCAAATCAACATATTAGAATGGAATAAATGAACAGGAATAAATTACATTTTTAAATACATAAAATACTGTATGCACGCTCTATACAGTGATGACTGTATTAGTGTTTTACTGTATATTTAATCAAATAAATGTAGCCTTGGTAAGCATGAGAGACTTCTTTCAAAAAACATCAACCCCAAACTTCGGAATGGTGGTGTATATGTTAATAAATGACAATGCTGATTAAGATAAAACTCCTTCAATCAACCAGTAGTATGATATAAATCATTGTATCTGTGGGGTCTTATTGGCTCTTCTATCCTAAAGGAAACTTTAATCAGCATACCTGATTACGGATATAAGCATGCACACTGTCCTTCTGGAGTTGGAGGGCTTCAAAGGCAGCCTTCTGCATTTCCTCCTGCAGACAAAAAGCCAATTAAGGTTAATCATTCTAGACCTACTAGACCAACAATGCACCACCTGTAAATCTACAGTAGTTCATTAATGTATTTTACCTGTGGAGTTAATGAATGGATGGAGAGCAAACTAGTTTTTAATAACAGTTTTCAAATCATGTCCATTGTAGGTTAGTGATTTAAATAGTTACCTCTTGAAGGATCTGACTAATGGCTTTGCTTTTGTCTAGCTGCTGCAGGGACAACACTTGGTCAAACTTCCTATCCATATAGTCCAAACTAAATGAAGGGGGAAAAAAATGAAGACTTGATTGTTTGCGGGGGGGTGGGGGGTTGGGTATCCCCATGCAGCACAATAACATAGTAAGTGATTTCAAAATCAGAGAATGTCCCTTTGAAATCCAAACAAGTGGTCACAGAAAATGAATTTGAAATGAATGTTATCAAGAGAAAACACTTGTGGTCAGATCAGAGAGATGGTTGTTAATATCAGGTGTAAACAGAGTGAAAAACCATATGTATTGGTAGGAACTGAAGCACCTCCTGCAGGTCTCAGACACTAGAATCTGTGTCTTGGCTTCCCTGGCCTCCTGAAGTAACCTTAAAGAGTAGCTCTCTGACAGCATCCTCTGCATGGCACCTGCAAACATGTAGCCTTTTCAGAACCACTGCAAATAGCTAAGTTTCTTCTAAATGTTATTCACTTTTTTACTGATAGAGGCAGCAGATATAACAGAAAATAGGGGGAAAGAGAGGGGAAGTGAGATAGGAACATGCATGTCTAATTCAAACTATGAGTACCAAAACACCAACTTGTCTGGAGCAGCTTGTTTTGTCAGAGCTTCTAATAAATCTAAAACCAAATAACTGTAAAACAATAAGGCAGTTTTAATGATAATTGCAATTTTTAAAACTCACATGCCACTTCCTTCTTCCTAAGAGAGTTGGCTTCATCCTGTGTGATGGCAGTAAGGTGTTCCATTCGTATACTAGAAAAAACAAATACAACAAATTCATAACTGCATCTCTATTAAAAAAATAAAAAATAAATAACCCATCAAGGTAAGTCCCAGATTTAACCATTTCACCATGTGTGTGATTAACATCTACATACAAAAATAAAAATTGTATTACTATTACTTTTTGTATTTTATTTTATTTTATTATTACTATTATTATTATTAAGCTAGGATGCATTGATCAAAAGTGGCAGTAAAGGCATTTATTATGTTTCAGAAAAATCTATTTAAAATAATTTCACAATATTACTGTATTTTTGATTAAATAAATGTGGTTCTGGTGAGCATAAAAGACTTTCAAAAACATTTAAAAAGCTTATCAACCCCAAACTTTTGAACAGTAGTGAATATATTTCAAACAACAGATTCTGATACACACCCCACTGCAGTGTTTGTGAAACCACAACTTAAAGTAGCACTCCAGATCTTTCTGACATCTCCAAAAATACCTGAATGTAACAGTAAATGTTGAACTTCAATCTGTGTGCTGTAGAAGCACCACAACAGTGGCACTGTCCAAACAGCTCAGTGCTTGCACTAAAGCTGGACTGAGGTTTTCTTAAGTGGCACCATTAGAAAGAAAGATTCACTTAGCAAGAGCTGCACTGATGGCAAGAGGCCATACTCCATTAGAGAGTTCGACCCATGCGTAATTTCCACTCACCGGTCTTCCTCCAGAGCTTGCAGAAACTCGGCGCTCTTTGCCTGGCTATAATCAAATAAGCACAAATGCACAATAAAGAACCACCCTTCAACTACAGAATACTAAGGGACTTAGAGCGATTAAAGTGATAATGATAGCTACAAAAAACCAGAGATATTTCAAAAATGGTTCACACGGTACCCTCACCGTTTGTTATCAAGTAGGAGGTCAGAGATGCGACTCATGATATTGCTCTCTGCCACACGCACTTTATCCAGCATTTTCTGCCTCTCTGTTTCCTGGGCCTTCTGCTGCTGAGACACACCTAACTCCAACCGTTGCTGCTCCTGAGACACAGATAAGCACAGAGACATGTCTTTCTAAAAAGGACATGGTAAATGAAAATGTGTTTTTATTAGCTAGATAAGTGTAGTGACAGTACAACCTGTTAAATTACTACTTTTCATCAGAAAGAATACATTAAATTGATCAGACGTGGCAGTAAAGACATTTATAATGTAACAAAACAAAAGATTTCTACTTCAAATAAATGCTGTTTTTTTCTTTTCATCAAAGATTCCTGAAAAAAGTCTTCAACAGTCAGAATAATACCAAATGTTTCTTGAGCAACAAATCAACATTTTAGAATTATTTCTGAAGGATCATGTAATACTGAAGACATTCTATTAAAATAGAAAATAGTTCTTTTAAATTTAAATAATATTTTACAATAATATATTAAAATCAAATAAATGCAGCCTTGGTGACCATAGAGACCAGAGAAGAAGAAAAAACTTACTGCCCCAAAAATTTTGAATGGTAGTGTAAATCACTTAAATGTACCATATGTTTGTAAACCCCACTCAACTCTACAATAAAAATTGTTACCAGTTTGACAGACAGCAAGACATCCTCTTTGCGGGAGTTGTTGAGGAGGAAGAGCTGAGTGTGCTCTCTCTGTTTCTCTTCCAGATCTTTCTCAAAGATCAACTTTTCCAGCTGTTTCTGCTCCTAGTGGAAAAACAGAGAGAATGAGATGTAAATACTACTTCACTCGACGATCCAATATTAACAAAATAAACCAAATCAAACATACCTTTCTTTTCTCATAGTCCATGAATTTGCTCTGCAGTGTCAGACAGAATATGTTACATTAACAGATCAAATATATCACACTATATTTTTAGGCACTGTTTGAAATGGCTGATAAATAGTGATGACTGACCTTCCAGGCCATCTCTTCACCATCGACACAATCCACCTCCTGCTTCCCTTCATCATGCTCCAGCACAGGCAGCAGATACTGGGATGGAGGGCAATACTCCAGACCCATCTCTAAATCCAGTTAAACAAACTAACTGCAGATTGACCTTGTACCATCACACAGGGTTATTTTTTAACCAAGTCTCGTGCATGATCTGTATTGTGCACAACCTGTATATATCAGTCTGCATCTAATCAGACAGTAATAAAAGCATATTGTGTAAAGTATTGCTTTAAAACAGACCCATACCTGAACAGAGGTAGCGCTGCACTTCCTCTGTGCCGGCCGTGCACACTGACGCAGGTGGATACCTCATAACCTGTGCATCCAGGATCAGGCTCTGCCACACCACATATACACAAAGACATGAGGATGGTTTTGCAGTGGTGAGCTTATACGAATATACGCCAACATCTTAATAATAGACTTTTAAAATACTCACTTCTAAAGTGCGAACATTGGCCAGTTCTTTAGGTAATTCTCTAATGCTGTTCTCACTTATGTCTAGTGTGCGCAGGCTACTCATGCGCCCCACAGACACAGGAATGACAGTAAGGTTGTTCCCTGTATCCATCAAAGCAATTTGTTAATTGAAATGGTTTAGGCTTTCATTTGATGTTAAATAGGCCCTAAAAGGCCTAAAATAAAGTCTTTTACATAAAATTTAAATGACTTTCAAAGTCTTCCTGAAACATGTTAATCAGTGCTCTAATGAAGGTGCTTAAAAATTAATATTAATGAATACCTTTTTGTGCCAAAATTATTTTTAAAAACACAAAACACACCTTTTACATTAAGTGTCTGTAGATGCCGTAGATTCCCTATAGAGTCCGGCAGCTGTTTAATGTGGTTCTTCTCTACATTCAGCACCTTAGAGAAGAAATCAAGGTTGTATGTAAAAAATAAATATAAAGGACACTAATTATCAATTAAAAAATACTTAAAGAAAACTGATGCTTGATTTTTTTATTGTTTTTGATAAAAGTCTCTTAAACTCACCAAGGCTGTATTTAATAATAATGCAGTCTAATTTAATAATACAGTAAAACAGTAATATTGTGAAATACTATTAAAAAAACTGTTTTCTATTTTAAATTATTTAAAGCAATTTATTCCTGTTTTTTTAAAAATCAATTCATTTTTAAATGACTTTCAATAAGTTTTCAGTGTCGCATGATGCTTCAGAAATCATTATATGCTGATTTGCTGCTCAAGGTACACTTCTTATTATTATCAACGTTCAAAACAGTTTTACATTCCTGTAAAACCGTGAAATGTTCATAATTCTTTGATGAATAAAACATTTTACTGTTTTTTACTACAGGTCTTTACACTCACATTTGATCAAATGTAATGCATTCCTGCTGAATAAAAATACTAATTTAAAAAAAGAAAATCTTAAATGACCCCAAACTTTTGACACACTAACATACCTAGTGCTACACAGTGACATATACAGTAATTATGCCAATGGGACTTTTACGAATCAGCATTAAATAGAAACAACAATTCACATCAGCTTTGTTCATATACAATAAAAATACCTGCAAGGACAAAAGCTGCCCAGTGTCATCAGGAAGTGATGTGAGCTTATTTTCATGCAGGTCCAACACCTTAAGAATTGACACATAAAGATGTTGTCAGTGGACAGAAGTGTAAGATGGTTATTTGCTTGGCACTGTTGTCATCAATCAATGTCTCTCACCTTTAAAGCTGCTAAGGCACCAATGCAGCAACCTTTAGGAACAAGTGACCTCAGGTCATTTCCATGAAGAATTAACACCTGCAATTAGAGTGGAAACTGCTGTGAAAGATCTGATTCCCACCAATTGTTCAGAGAAAAACACTGCAGTAAATAGACTCACTTTCTTCTGGAGGACTTTACATATGGAGAAGGCACTGGAGGGAACCTGCAGACAAGCATTGTGTAAGAACTTCTGTGATATGGATGGAAGCTCAGATATCTAGCAATGATTCATCTTCTGTCTTAGATGAAAATTTCACTAATATGTAAATAATGATATTAAGGCTTTCTTACCTCTGCAAGCTCACAGGCAGAAATGTCCAGAATATCATCAGCACCTGCTTCTTTGGCCTGCACAAAATAGGCATGTGTGTTAAGATTTGAAGCAGTGCACTGTGACAGTAGGATGTTGTCCACAAAAACAAACAAACAAACAAACAAAAACTCACTAAGCATAGCTGGTATTCCAGGCGTTTTATGGAATCCTCACTGGGTTTCTTCTTTTTGGAGAACAGAAACATCCTGAGGCAAGTGAGACTTTGTTTGCCAAGTCAAAACCCCACAACATCCACAAAAGCCACTGGATGTTAGTGTGACACTTGACTGACTGTGGTGTTGACATTTCCAAAGAAACAGAAACAGAAACATAGTAGAACAGTGTGAAGTACGACAAGAAACACATAAATAAGCACTTGTTACGTTACAAATTATAGTCCCTCGATATTCATAGGACTATACAAAAGCCACTTTTTGACTAGACTGATGGTTACTGAAACCTGGTCTTGAAGCCAAATAGAGCGATATAAATAAATGTACATACCGTACGCGAAAAGACGAATATACGCGATTAACCGCTAAATAAACTAAATCATTTCATCAAAACATGGGCTTCTTCAAATGTTTCCGTATTAATTTCTTGTCCGAGTTACCTAGTATACTCCCTCTCTGGCAGTACACACACACACACACACACACACACACGCGCGCGCACCAGGAACAACTTCTCGGATGTTGTGAATGACGTAACGCTTCGCCGCGGTGTGAAAGGTTGTTCAGTTCTCGCGATACTTCGTGGCCTTTATATTGGTGGCGTCACACAACACCGGCCTTTTCCATTTTTGCTTTTGTGGTGAAGGTGCAACACTTTTCGGTCGTCCCGAACCCGGGTTCATCCGACACCCTCACCAATTCAAATCGAACTGAGCTCAACTTCATCTGATACACCATGCCTCCTAAATTCGACCCCACCGAGATAAAAATCGGTATGTCTGGAATACGGTAACCGTTTGACGGATTTCTGATTAAGTCTGAGCGGCCATGTCTGCGCCTTGGCCTCTCGCGTGCTGGGACTAATAAATGAGTAGAAAGGTAAAACTACAGAAAAGTACCAAACGGTATCGTTTCGTTGAACCATTTCAAGCTGAATATGTGTCCATGCAACATTTAAGATATGTGTAGTTTATCCTAGAGGCGTGTAATTTGAATGCTATCTATAGCATTTTGACGATGTGTAGCTTCTCTGTGCATGTGGCGTTGTGAACGATTCGATTTGACGTTGTGTATATATATATATATATATAACACAGAAACCCGTGACTTTGTGGTCTTTGATAAAATACTCGTTTCTTGCAGTAGTTTCACAACAGCACTCCGGATAGAAAGATCGCGCGCTTTCACGTGCTGTTGTAAGGGCGTCTCGCACGTGGACAGAACTGAGCTGAAGCTATAATGGTTAGATATTTTAGTGTTAATTCACCCAAAAACGAAATTTGTCATTGATTACTCACCCTCACGTCGTTCCAAACCCGTAAGTCTTTCGTTAATCTTCGGAAAGCAAATTCATGTTTTTGATGAAATACGAGCGCTCTGAGACGCTCATTAAAGTAATGCAATTAACGTTACCACGTTGATGGCCCAGAAAGGGGTTTATTAAAATGGTCAATGTGAAAAAAGTGGTTCAACCGTAATTTTGTAAAACTATAAGACTACTTTGTGTAACGTTTTGGCACAAAAAGTGACCAGCAGGTGAGGTCAGAGTGTAGCATTTGCAATGCAACTTGTTTTTACCTATCCAGAATGTAGATGCGTGAACCAGTTAAACTTTTAGAGGACCAGTTAAACCTTTTGAAAGCTTACCACTAAAAAAAAAAAAGTTTAGTAACAGTGCATATCTGAGGCTGGGAGCCGAGTAATCGTTTTTGCCACCAGTGTGATGTCTGTTAGTGTGGTGGTGCCTTGACATGCTCTTCTCGAACCACAACAGCATGTTACAGGGTTTTAGTATTGATCCCAACTAGAACATGCTATAAAGAATAGATTTGAAGTAATCCTGCACAGGCCTGTCTGTTTCACATCAGCCAGGTGCGAGTTATTTCCATAGCCACTTGCTGAGCTTCGATGAATGATGCTTAGTGCTGGAAAGTGTTTGTTCATTTAGGGGTTTTCCCCCCTGCAACGTTTAGAAATAAGATCACTCTGTGATGTCTTACAATCTAAAAGTTCTTTAATGAAAGTGTAGTAATTCTAGTAACAAAAAAGTGCGCTAACACTAACTTTTTTATTTTCTTTCTAGTGTACATGAGATGCACCGGTGGAGAGGTTGGTGCCACTTCCTCGCTGGCCCCCAAAATCGGACCTTTGGGTCTTGTAAGTATAGCTATCATTGTTCAGATTGTATTGTTCGATCCTATTATCTATATCATAAGCCCCCCGCCACGGTCCTAGTCTTTAAAAGTGACTTTGAACAATCCAGTGGAGGTTTATAGTGACCCATCCAATGGAAGCAGGGCATCCCCCAAACCCCCCAGCCTAATGGCTACTCTGCGCCAAAAGGCTTGGAACAAACCAGTTGTGTTGCAGCACATTTACATTCATCCATGCTGTATGCTCATCTTTCGTTCTCTATTCTTTTTCTCAGTCCCCTAAGAAGGTGGGTGATGACATCGCAAAGGCAACCGGTGACTGGAAGGGCCTGCGAATCACTGTGAAACTGACCATTCAGAACAGGCAAGCAGCGGTAAGCCCTTGAAGTATTTCAGCCTCTATATTGGCTCCTGTGGACATCTAGCCTGTAGATGTTTACAGGTTTTGTTGTTGCTTCAGATTGAGGTGGTGCCATCAGCCTCCGCCCTCATCATCAAGGCGCTGAAGGAACCTCCCCGTGACAGGAAGAAGGTCAAGAACAGTAAGTAACTTTTTACCCCACCTCGATACTGTTAGAGGAATCAGGTCTTTGTGGGTTCTGGCCTTTTGTAGTTATTGACCGTAAGCCTCCCGCCACTGTGCTTGTCTGTAAAAGTGACTTTGTACTGCCAAAGGAAGGCTAATAGTGACCCAGCTCTAGGAAACAGGGCTGCCCAACTTAATGGGTGACTCTGTGCCGAAAGGTCTGGAACAAGTTCTGTTGCGTTTCTTGTTGGCCAGAATGTTGTATGATGCACACTGCCTTTCAGAAGTTTGTGGTCTGTAAGAATGAACTTTTTTTTTTTTTTAATTCAGCCTGGATGCATTAAATTTCTAAGTGACTGTAAAAATCACTTTTACAGTAGTTTTGAAACCAGATGGCACACAATTAACAACAAAAAAATTGACATATCTTATGCGAATAGACAAATATATGCAAATTACTGCTAAATTATTTGCTCAAAACACAAGCTCCTTGACGTTTCAGTACAATTGAATCCAGCTAGGACGCATTCAAGTTTTTCAAAATGTTACACAAGTTTTCAGCATGAGAGACTTGTGCTTAAAATGTTTACAAGTCTCACCAACCCCGAACTACTGAAAGGTAATGTACATGGTCTTAGTTTATTAGCATATTCTGTATGTCCTGATGTTTGTTTTCTTTTGTAGTTAAGCACTCTGGAAGCGTTACTTTCGACGAGATCGTTGGCGTTGCCCGTGTCATGAGGCCAAGATCTATTGCCAGGGAACTTAGTGGTATGTATTTTAAGAATTTATGAGTGGTATTTATCAATCAGCCTCCCGCCACTGTGCTAGTCTGTAAAAGGGACTGTGTACTGTCCAGAGGAGGCTAATAACAACCCAGCTTTAGGAAGCAGGGCTAATCAACCCTGTGGTTAACCCTGTGC
Source organism: Onychostoma macrolepis (assembly GCF_012432095.1). NCBI lineage: Eukaryota > Metazoa > Chordata > Actinopteri > Cypriniformes > Cyprinidae > Onychostoma > Onychostoma macrolepis. The sequence goes on along the minus strand of NC_081159.1, from coordinate 18,658,644 downwards.
CAAAAAGACTGGAACATGCATTATAACCATGTATGAATGAGTTGTTTTTATTTAGGTGACCGTACAAACTGATTTTGTTCTGTTTCTCAGGTACCATTAAAGAGATTCTTGGCACAGCTCAGTCTGTGGGCTGCACCATTGATGGTCGCCCTCCCCATGATGTCATTGATGACATCAACAGTGGCAAAGTTGAATGCCCAACTGTAAGTATTAAATGCTTTATGCTTTGGATTAAATTTTATTATTTTACTTCCTGGTTTTAACTGTGCATTTTCTTTCTTGCAGGAGTAAAAAGAGGATTGAAGACTAAATAAAACCATGAAAATGACAAGTCAAAGTGTGTTGATTTCTTTCAGTGGTTGTTAAACCGGTATCAATTCACTTTTTTTTTTTTCCTCCTCTGAAAAAGAATCGGTTTTATATAATCACATTTTAACTTAAACACTCCCAATTTCTGTTGAAGTTTATAAACGAGCAGCATTGTCAATGACAGCAAAAATACCAGAAGACACATCCAAGATGATATGGGGGACCTTTGAGTCAAAGGCCACGTACACACTGCAGTTAAATTTGTTTGTCTGTTCACCTTTTGCTCAATCACGTTCTGTACACAATTCACTAAAATATGGGAGTGACAACTGTAACTTCTGAAAAATACAGGTAATGACAATCGCATTAACAAATTCTATGCAGTGTTTTCGGAACTGAACAACTAATGACATTTGAATGTGAAAAGTCTTAACTCGGCACATTGCGACACGAAACTAGCTGTGCTCATAAACCCTGCGGTAGTGTCAGTGTTGCTAGATCTTCATATCAACAAACAAGGACAAGCACAAAAAACAAACACCCAAATGCGTTTAACAAAAATAATCTCATATCTGCGACAGACCACTTTATTAACTCTAGTCTTCATGATATAGCCTAAGCCCAAACAACATGCCTGAGGGTGCTTGCAAATGAGGACATGGCAACACTGCAGGACAGAGCTCTAAAGCAGCCTCCTGAACTTATATAAAAAGCACAGCAGTTTAGTTAAAATCGACGAGTCTTTAGCCAAAAAATGACTAACGGCTAATTTTAATATTTTTTTATTTACTCTCGCGATATGACAATGTTGCTGTGGTTACAAATGCAGGAGTGACTGCTGTTCCATACACACAATGATAATTTACGGGACTCACTCCCGCATTTAAATGCAGTTGTCACTCCTGAAACTTGCAGTGTGTACATGGCCAAAAAGTACTTCACTGGTTATGAGTGGAATATATTGCTGTCTCTAAGGAGTACCATATTTTGGAGCTACAAACTGGCATGGTATAAGTGTTTCACAACAGCAGAAACTTTGTTTACAAAATGTTTGAGTACTTCAAGCTGCTCACCTTTAATTCCTCATCTTAAATCATTAACAAGCATCACATTTTTCCCATTTCTTGACTCCAGTAAGAGTACATTTATTTGTTTAAAACTCTGTGGGTATCACTGTGTTATGCATAACTGATTAAAGTGAAATTTCTCTTGAAATATACCTCACTGTATTCAAAGGAGCTCTCAGCAGGAAAGTTGCTACAATTGTTTTTGTACAGTTGCTCAATTTCATAAAGTGAAACCTTTGTATTCAGTACCATAGGCTTGTCCTTGTCCCACCATTAATGTGGAAACTATTATTTGCCATGGTTGATGGAAACCGGGTCGGACTGAACAAATAAAAAAAAAAAATCCTGCTTGCTCTCAGTTCTCCACATCCTCTTCCTCTCCTTCATTCTCTCCCTCCTGCTCATCATCCATGTGCTCGTCTTCCTCTTCATCTCTACTCTTGTCGTTCTCATCTATGCTGTTCTTCTTCTCCTTGTCCTTACGTTTTTGCTCAGATGCCTCCTTCTTGCCTTTTTGACCTTTCTTGTAAGCTGCAACATCAGCACATAAACCAGTTACGCACATAAACCAGTTACACACATTAAATATGTCAGATGCTTTTAAAAGTTCACATCTCTGGACCTGAAGTCTTTGGTTTTATATAGCATTTACCTTCAAGTGCTTCCCGCAGTGGTTGCAAGAAACGCTCAAACTCCATCTCCTCCATAGCTGACATCACATCTCCAGCGTTGAGTGTCTTCCTTTTTGCTTTCATAGCAAAATTGTTTGCACTGGTGTAAACAAAACAGTGGAGGTTACACTTGGGTAGTTGCCAGAGTACAGCTTCTCATAACGAAACAAAACGTCTGACTTACCAAGATGTTGCATAGAGAACGAAAACACTGGCTGCTTGAGATATCGCTCTTCGTGCCTCCTTGGAGACGTTAACTCCATCTGGCAACTAAACACGAAGACAGGTTGACTGCATATTAATAAAAACAATATGACTGAAAAAGACAATTCACTTGACACTTTAACTTCTATGGTTTTCTCTTTAGCTGCTTTTCGGCTATTTAAAGCGAGCTATTATAGCATTATATTATATAGCACTGCTACATAATAACTAGCTGTGTGATGACACTTACTGCCTCCTTTATAATCCGCGTGATGACAGCATTGGGAAGATTGAGGTCCTCTGGTCTCTCGGCCATTACACTGAATACACACTTAAAAGAGATGCAACACGACGGTGTAATGTATTTTGTTTAATATTAACCGAATTGTGTTGATTAACATGCGTGATCTGATGTCAAACTGAACAACCGCGAAAACTTTGTGTTAGCTTAGCCGTCTAACTTATCTGAGAGTGAATTGGCACCAACTACAATCTAAAACGATTTAAGTGCGTTAAATAACGAATTTCGTTACCTTAAATATGCGTTAGATGAAGTATCCGCAAACCAATTCCCTACAAAACAAGCGAATACGGACAAAAGCTAGTGTGCTTCAGTGTTCTGCAGCCCGCTTGATCATCCAAACCCATGCGTTAACCTTTCACCTCTCACTGCTCTGCCCCGCCAACCAATAGCCGTTCAGCTATCACGTCAATTTGTAGTGGTTTCATATTAAATGGCACTTTTTCGTTTGACCTGTAATATAAATTACACTGAATACCTCAAATGTGAATTTCAAAGTCCCTTTGTTTTTGTTTTGTTTTTTTAAGGCGCTATCATTAAATTACTACGACGGTTCACATCCTGGTAGCAGTTGTAGTCCTGTCAGTGTGTAGTCCTTAATTTAGCATACGTTCAGAAAAAAGAAAAAAAAAGTCACTGTGGTTTAGACTTTTATTTGAGTCATGAACTGAAAATTTCTCTTCTAAAAAATATAGGGAATTCCCGAAGATCCCCAACATTTTAGTTTATATGGGTTTTTCGATATGAAAAAATGCATATGGTTTATTGAAGTAAAACGGGGGAAAACAATTTTGCTGTTTCAGTGGTTGATTTCAGTTGGCTTGTGGGCTGTTGTTTTTGGGCCACTTAGCAACATTTAGATGGCAATTCTATTTATCTGCAACTCAGATCGTGTGAAGAATAAACTCAGAATGTCAGAATGGACCTCTGTACAAAGTGAACATTTTGTTTTTCTTTACAATTCTCCCTCTTGCTCATTTTATTTCAAAACAAGTCCACATGAATAATGTGTTTATTTTCATATTAGTGGGACTTTCTGATTCATGTGCAGTGGTCACGTAGCAATACAGTGCAACTGCTCAATTTACACGGAATGTAAAGTAGTAATTTCATGGTCTTGCAAGTGCGTTTGTTAATGTTCTCAAATCATCTCCATTTATAGCATATGCTTCAAATGTTTGAGAGTATTGCTTGCGTGAGAATAAATGTGAAACATGACACATTGCTTCGCTGGACCAGAAGCAAATAATGGAAAATAAATAAATAAATACTATTTAAAAAGTTTTTTCATCACATAGCATCACATTTTCCTGATTAGCCTAAAGTATCTATCTAATCTAGATATACATTTTCTTAAAAGTGGAAAATTGTTTGGCTACATATGATTAATGGTTAGGCTTTGTGAAATAAAATGGATTTATAAATAAATAAATTAGTGTATAAAGCATATTTTCTCGTCTCCATGTGTGGTCCCCCTGAAATAGTATAGTACACTATTGCATGTAGATTTTTCCATAATGAACAGACACATAAAAGTGAACTGCTGGTGGGCGTGGCTTTTTTACATCTTTATCACACTTTAATGTCTGCCATACAGTTGTGTCAACCTCAATTGTGGTAAATGGCAAAGACTTTCCATGACATTTTTCCCCACTTTCTTTGATGCTCATCAAATGTGTTGAGGTTAGCTTCACATATTAGCTCACAAAGCAATTAACATCTAACACCATGTAGTCTTTTTATAGAGATTGGTAAAGTTTCATTCTTTTTCTTTGCCCTCTGGCAATGATGTCATTCAAATGCTCATGTTTTAAATGACATCTTTAGCTCTGAATATGACTTAGCATGGCTGCAGTTTACAATACTAGCTCGTGAACCGAGTAGGTGTAGAGTTTTGATTAATTAGGATAAACCAGACTTAATAACAGGGATCTAATTCAGTCTAACGAAGGGCATCACGTTTAACAATGTTATTCTGGGTCTTAAATGAGGTCAAAGTTTAGTCTTCTAATACCACAAATCATATATTTGAATTTTCCAATGGAATGCTCTCTTTATCAATGGGAAATCATTAGATAAACACTAACATTCCTGCATCTGTACACCTGAATAACATTTAGGACTGATAGATATGGAAAAATGTGGAAGTGATTTTGGTATCATGGCGGTAGTGACAGCAACACCAGGTGTCACTAATAATACTTCTCTCTCATATAATTAAGACCATCTCTATTGTAGGAATAATTGTTAATTAGTCAATTTTCTTTCCCTGCTTATAGGCCTTCAGTGTCAGATTCCCATGAAATTCAACAGGAAAATGCTGGTTGTCAATAACTTTGATCAAAAACACAATAATTAAAGCAGTCTCTCACCTCCGAAGCAACAGTCTCCTTCATTTTGATTTTCTAAACAAAACAGGAGCAAAAAAATTATTTAAAAAATGCATAGTAATCAACTGAACTGTATTATGTGACATGTAAACTATTTACATTTCCAAATTATTTCTATTAAATTTGTACGTGTAGCTGTTACTCAACCTTCAGATATTGATGCAGACATGCAGTTTATTTTTTCCAGTTATTTTCATGACTAGAGCTGGATTTATTATTATCATTTTTTATTAAGACAGCAGCATAATGCTACATGGGACTTCAAGAAGAATTCAAAAGTAAAATATGTTTCTCAACTATTCAGCAGTAATTTTTTTTTTTTTTTCATTTTTTGTAGTTAGATATAAGCAACTGGAGCCACCTTTTGTCACATCCTGCGTTATAAGGAACAGAGACTAAAGCTTGTTTTTTATAAAGGGTGATGTGTAATTGTTGCCGTTGCTTTTAACCAGTTGATCATGACTTCATTTAAGAGTCTTTAGGAGTTTCCTGAAATAAATTACTAAATTAAATCCATTTTAGTATCTGGATTCCACAATAAAATCCATTGTCTCACAAATTCAGATGACTAATACAGTGACAAAAATAGGGAAGGGTATAGGCTTGGTCAGATTTTTGGTCAGGATTTTAAACCGCAAAACTGTTGTTTTAATTAAATGGAAATTTCCAACAAGTATATACATGTTGTAAATAAATGCTGATGACAAGTTTAGTTGTGCTAAACTTGGCCAATCATGTACCAAACTCCTCAGACATTTTCTTGAGAAGTGTGTTTCCATGAGTTCAGCAAATGTGTTACAACCAATATTTGTAGGAATTTTCACCTTCCACCATAAAGGCCATCACTTATTATGACTATAACTCCTAGTCACGTGTTTCCACAGGTCACAGTTCCTAGGGAAGGACAGGAAGTCTGAGTTCCCCAGTCTCATTCATTTCCTTTCGAGGTTCAACCAAGAAAGTTTTAACAGAAACAGGAAAGTCCATCGACCACACTCCAATAGATGTTCTCAGGAAAGGCCACAACCAAAAGAACACATAAATACTGCTATCATTGTCTGGACATTTGTCTGCTTCTGCTTTAAGACAGACAGGCCTCTCTCTCAAGAGGTCACCCAAAGGCTTATGTTGATGGTAATTTGCATTGGAATATATGGTAACACTTTACAATAAGGTTCATTAGTCAACAACATTAGTTAACATGAACTAAGAATGAACAATACTTCTACAGCATTTATTAATCTTAGTTAATGTTAATTTCAGCATTTACTAATGCATTATTAAAATCACAAGTTGTGTTTGTTAACATTAGTTAATGCACTGTGAACTATCATGAATAAACAATGAACAACTGTATTTTCATTAACATTAACAAAAATGAGTAAATAGTGTAATAAATGCATTGTTCATTGTTTGTTCATGTTAGTTAATACATTAACTAATGTTAATAAATGACACCTTATTGTAAAGTGTTACCGAATATATCTTAGATTCACAATAATTATCTAAGTGAAGAGATTGCAGTGGTCTAATTTTATGTCTGTTGGCGGCAGATAATACAGATTTTCCTCAGTTTCAACGCTGAACATTTTACTTTCATATATCAGCGCTTCGTACTTTGCATCTTCATACAGGTAAAATCATATTAACAATGTATTCAAACATCTCATAAATCTGTTTACCTCTAATACTTTCAGGAATGGACATGTGAACTTGTCAAAAATTATGTGTATTATATATTAGTATTTGTAATGTATTGCATAACTAAAATGCTTGACTTACCGTTTGTTTGGACTCTGCATTTTATTGTGCTTTTTTCTCTGCCAGCTGTTTCCGTTTTATTTTGTCAGTTCTTGACAAAGAACACAGCATACAACATTTCACATGATCACCACAATTGCTTTCATTGAGTCTGTAATCAATCAAAATACATGACAACTCTATCCATGGAGCCTTTTTAAAAGATCATGAACATATAATTTGTTTTCTTTATTATATTATGAAAATCTGCTTTCTTTCATGCATCCTGAGTCACCGTTTCCATGTGGGAAAAAGCGTTTTCATGAGTGGAAACAGTCTTTTTGCGAATCTAATTTGACCTTTTGTATACTTTTATACAAACTGTAAATAGCATAAAAGAGACAACTGCTTGCTCGAAGAAGTCTGTAGACAAGTTAGAAATGAACAGCACTTATCATGGCCTAATAAAATGAATAAAAGACTTATGGGGGACTGCTAAAATTACAAGTATGATTGAAGTCTTTGCATGTGTCACTCCAAGATGATTACCATACTGGCCGGCACAACATTAACAAAAAATTACTGAGTGTTCTATTAAGGACTGTTTACATTTTTCTATTATTAATTACATCGATTGACCCAGGTTTTTGCAAGATAAAAACTGTTATGCAGTCTGAGTTTCTCGCTGTCATAACAACATATTTTAGCTTCCAAGAGCAGAACCAAAACATTGGCTGCAAGTTGCCATCAACAGTTACCTCAGCCTCGCCTCTAATCCTCATCTTCACCCATGCCTCTATTACACCTCATATCTACTGCACACCTGGAGATCTTGTCTTTCACAGAGGACAGTTGTGTTGTTGAAGGTTTGGGCAGTGGAGGAGTGGAGGAGGGTGGTTCTGCTCTCCTTACAGCTGTCAACACATCCATTTTGAAAGAGTGAAGGAACTCAAACTGAATGAATAACAGGCTCACGTGAGTGATGAGAAGCGAATGTCTGAATGAACCTCATTGAAACACACCTGTGGAGAACACCACCTTCACCTGTTTGAACTTCTGACCTATTTATGAGGTTAAGGGGCCACATGCTGCAATGCGAGGGACAGAAAACTCCATGCTCAAGCCAGCGAAGACACAGCTAATACACATTATGCGCTTATGAATATACAGGAAATATCTTGAACATTTTGATGTTCATATCCAATGGACATTTACTACACACAGGCCATGGATAAGGATTCTTGATTGGCAGGGAAACAACGTAACACACTCTATAGCTCACATGAAAATGCCAACACGGCAGCAGATGTAGTACGTTATTACAATACACATGCATGCTTGATAATACTTTATTCATACGCAAGCATTTTTTTATAACGTTCATAAAGTTTGTAAATGTAGAACCTACACAGACAGTATGCAATGTAACATGCAGTAGAAGAGTAGAGAAAGGCCACAGGAAAGGAAAGCTAAAGGTCTGAAGGAAGGGAGAGGTGCAAACTCTGCCCATAAGTTATGCTTAGAAAGTGTTTCTGTCTGCAAAGATCACTTTCACATGGTCTGCGAGAAATGTGGGGAGTGCAGGTTCAGATAAAAATATACTTTACAGTAGATCTAAATTAGCATCATTACAGACTTCGTATTTTATATCTTAGCTTAGTGTTATTGTAAATTAAATACACACATACACATACTCACAACATTCAAATCACCTCAACCACAGATGCTGCATTCACTGCTTCCAACATTTTTTCTTACTGTTATGCCCCCAGTTTGGAAAATAACTCATTTCCCGCTCATAATTATGACTTTGGGGTGTTCTTCGTGTGCAATCAAATTGTAAATACAATCTTTCTGACAGGCTGCCTTCAAGTGCATGTGGAAAGCTTGTACACCGAGTTGGGCATTCTTTATCACAAAACACATTCAGGAAGCAAGACAAAACAATTATATTGTGAACAATAAATCCAAACAACTATATCTGAATTTGAAATGATGAAAATTATAAATTCCTATCACTTATTGAGCCTATGGTATCAGAATCAAAATCTAAATGTTTTTGTTAAAGCAAACCTTGAAAGTAATGAACTCTTAACCATTTACTAGAGACGTGGTTTCTGCTCACTTATCTTTCCATCCACAATTTTTTTTTAAATTTAATGTAGTAATTTAAATAGCTTGTTCTGCTGCTTGATACTGCAAACTGGTGATTCTTATCATTTTATTTGAATGTATTGTCTCAATTATAAAACACTGGTTTGTAGTGCAAACTATTTTACCATTTACTGCACTTTGTGATTCTTCTCATTATTTCCTTAAAGCGGCTAATAAAGCCGAAGTCCCGCACATTCACAGAAAACAGCTTACTTCCACGTTGCAAAATAAGGTGGATATAAATATTAATCTGTTGTATTCATTCCCTTACCAAAAAGTAGTATAATTCAAGTCTATTTTATTAAGTACAGTGGGTACGGAAAGTATTCAGACCCCCTTAAATTTTTCACTCTTTGTTATATTGCAGCCATTTGCTAAAATCATTTAAGTTCATTTTTTCCCCCTCATTAATGTACACACAGCACCCCATATTGACAGAAAAACACAGAATTGTTGACATTTTCGCAGATTTATTAAAAAAGAAAAACTGAAATATCACATGGTCCTAAGTATTCAGACCCTTTGGTCAGTATTTAGTAGAAGCACCCTTGTGATCTAATACAGCCATGAGTCTTTTTGGGAAAGATGCAACAAGTTTTTCACACCTGGATTTGGGGATCCTCTGCCATTCCTCCTTGCAGATCCTCTCCAGTTCTGTCAGGTTGGATGGTAAACGTTGGTGGACAGCCATTTTTAGGTCTCTCCAGAGATGCTCAATTGGGTTTAAGTCAGGGCTCTGGCTGGGCCATTCAAGAACAGTCACGGAGTTGTTGTGAAGCCACTCCTTCGTTATTTTAGCTGTGTGCTTAGGGTCATTGTCTTGTTGGAAGGTAAACCTTCGGCCCAGTCTGAGGTCCTGAGCACTCTGGAGAAGGTTTTCGTCCAGGATATCCCTGTACTTGGCCGCATTCATCTTTCCCTCGATTGCAACCAGTCGTCCTGTCCCTGCAGCTGAAAAACACCCCCACAGCATGATGCTGCCACCACCATGCTTCACTGTTGAGACTGTATTGGACAGGTGATGAGCAGTGCCTGGTTTTCTCCACACATACCGCTTAGAATTAAGGCCAAAAAGTTCTATCTTGGTCTCATCAGCATCTTGGAGTCCTTCAGGTGTTTTTTAGCAAACTCCATGCGGGCTTTCATGTGTCCTGCACTGAGGAGAGGCTTCCGTCGGTCCACTCTGCCATAAAGCCCTGACTGGTGGAGGGCTGCAGTGATGGTTGACTTTCTACAACTTTCTCCCATCTCCCGACTGCATCTCTGGAGCTCAGCCACAGTGATCTTTGGGTTCTTCTTTACCTCTCTCACCAAGGCTCTTCTCCCCCGATAGCTCAGTTTGGCCGGACGGCCAGCTCTAGGAAGGGTTCTGGTTGTCCCAAACGTCTTCCATTTAAGGATTATGGAGGCCACTGTGCTCTTAGGAACCTTAAGTGCAGCAGAATTTTTTTTGTAACCTTGGCCAGATCTGTGCCTTGCCACAATTCTGTCTCTGAGCTCTTCAGGCAGTTCCTTTGACTTCATGATTCTCATTTGCTCTGACATGCACTGTGAGCTGTAAGGTCTTATATAGACAGGTGTGTGGCTTTCCTAATCAAGTCCAATCAGTATAATCAAACACAGCTGGACTCGAATCAAGGTGTAGAACCATCTCAAGGATAATCAGAAGAAATGGACAGCAGCTGAGTTAAATATATGAGTGTCACAGCAAAGGGTCTGAATACTTAGGACCATGTGATATTTCAGTTTTTCTTTTTTAATAAATCTGCAAAAATGTCTGTGTTTTTCTGTCAATATGGGGTGCTGTGTGTACATTAATGAGGAAAAAAAATGAACTTAAATGGTTTTAGCAAATGGCTGCAATATAACAAAGAGTGAAAAATTTAAGGGGGTCTGAATACTTTCCGTACCCACTGTATACTTAAGTAAAGTTCAAGTATATTTTAAAGTATACTTTATGTAGTAAGTATACAAATATCAGTGTACCAGTTGTATACTTGCAAGTGTACTATTGGGACTAAATTGGCCCACTTTCTAGTATATAAAAGTATACTTTAAGTATAACCGTAGTAAACTTTGAGTACACAACTAGTTTACATCTATGTTTTTAAGGTATACTGATAGTTTACTAATTAAATACTAGTAGCATTTTTAGTACACTTTGAAGTACAGTACAGTCTCAGTAAACTACTAGTTTAGTAGTTTTATACTGAAAGTATACTCGTAAGTTTTTTTTTTAAGTGAACTTTACGTCATACTTTAAGTATACTACTATGTGTCACAATTCAAGGAGTCAAGGAAGCCAGGAACGAGGAGACAAGGAATTCACAAACAAGAGAATAATCCAACGGGGAAACATAGAGCACGAAGAAGACATTCAAGAACTGACCAAACTAACTGAAAGGACAAGACCTTAAATACACAGGACAATCAGGGAGGAAGACGAGACACAACTGGAATCAAATCAACAATCAACATGAGGGAGAAACTGGGACACAGGGAACACATGGGGAGCAAAAACACAACAAAACAGTCCAGGAGCGTGACACTATGTCCCTATTTAGGTATTAATTTGTATATATTTATGAATATCTGAACATACAAAACATCAAAAGAAAGAAGAGTATCTGCTTGTAAACAAAACCTTTTTATTCTAGCTTCTTGCATTCTTTTTTAAACACTTGAATGTGGGTAAGTTTCATAAATAAAAAATAAAGAAATAAACAACATTTTGAACAAAAAGCTGAAAAAAAGATAATGAATGATATAATCAAAACGTAGATCAATACCCCAAAGCTTGACAATTATTACCTCTTTATCGGTCGGCATTTTATTCCATAACGTTACACAGTTTTGATGCGGTTTATGTCTGATGATCGTGTTAGATTATATGTGGAAGCATCTGTTGTTTCGGTTTCTTCTTCACTTGTGTTTTTTTGGAAATTCTGTACAGAAGATGTATACTAGCGCCCCCTACCATATAACAATGAAAACACGGATTTTAGGATCACAAGTATAGCTCAAATATATTTAGACTTTTTCCAAGTAAAAGTCAAGTACTTAAATGTCATTTTAAGTATATTTCTTAGAAGTACATAAAGCCCAGTTCTGAGAGGTACATAAAAAGTAGACTAAAAGTATACTTTCCTTTTTTAGTTTAAAAGAAGTATACTAATAGCACACTTGAATAAACTTCTTTTCGTAATTGTTGTTTCTGTCATGTTTCAAATTGACACAGCCCTTACAACGGCACAGCTCGACAACTCGTATGTGTCTAAAAGTCAAATTCCCACTTGTATATATGACTTTGCTGGGTCATTCATGCATTTGAAATTTTCTGACTCCACCTGAAGGGGACATTGAAAGCACCATCATACCACTCATCCAGGTAACTGAAAGCGGTGCTACTTTCATGTCCCTCGTATCACACCACAGACTCGCTTTCTCACATTTCATACAAATGCAGCTGGAGCCATCTTTTGCCACATGCTGCGTCTGATATGCCTACTTCCATACTATATAGTATGCAAAAAGAGTACGCCAAAAGAGTAGTATGTCTGAAAACAGCAGGCAAAAAAGTAGCTGGATGTCCTACTACTTCCGCCAAGATTCTGGAGAATTCAATGGATACTACCAGGAGAGGAGCTGTGAATGGCAGTTGAAGTGACACAACTGTGACAGTTACAACATTTCACAAATGCAATATGAATATCATACATCTCATATTCAAACCTCCTTTTTTACGGTTGTGAAGTGAGTTTCAAACCAAATGACTACTAGACAGTATGTGAATAGTTACCAACTGTAGTGACAATTACTTCAGATATCTTCAGTTTTATATATCAGTATATATCTTATATACCAACTTTTTTAGACTACTCAAGGCAGCTTGACTCCAGAAGTGTACCTTGGCTCAAAAATGATTCCGATTAATGTGTCAGTTTTGAAATGAAATAAAGCATTCTGAACAGACGTCATTTGAGGAATGTCTTTTTGCACAGCACTGGCAGTGGAAAAAGTTGGGATGCTCTGTACACATTGGGCACAGGGCTCATCAGAAGCAAACAAACAGAGGCGGCTCTGTGATGATGCATGAGCCTGTCAGAGAGCGCCCAGCACTGAATACAGACCAACAGTGTAGGGTCAGATGGAACCTGAACTTCTCTATCCATCACAAGCTGGTTACCGCATATACCTAGTCAATCTCGTGTATGTGCATTCACTCAGACATGCAAACACTCGATAAACTGACCTTCACTCTCTGGAAATTGAAGGAATCTCTAAATATCCAGACAAGAATGTGCACACACAAACACATACACGTACGCAAACACAAAGGGTTGCTTGAGTTCCTGTTGAGTCTACTTCTTCTAGTCCTAACATAGCTACTGTAACCTTTGCAAAATTCTCAACTGCAAAAATAATTCTTTTTTTTTCTCCCCAGTGTGATTTATGAACGTTGAGCATTCTTAAGCGAATCGTCAAATCCTGCAAACAGTTCCATGAATAATCCTAAGGTATCCTTGGTATCTGCTAAGTGTTTCACACCATGCCTGGTATTTCATGCCAGTATTTTGAACCCTTTCAGTTTTTTTGACTCACCAACCGTCTGTTTGATTATGTTGGCCTGAAAGTGGCATATTTCAGCTGCCCTCTGAACAATATCATAAAAGAGGTGTTGTTGATACAAGGTGAGTTTGTGTTGAAAAACGGATGTATAGAGGGGAAAGATACATATTTGGGGAGTTAATATTGGCACATGTGGCTTAATTTTTTCCATCTCTGGTGTGTTTAGGGGATTAATTCCAGGAACATTTAAAGATGTTGTTGCATTAAACAGCAAAGCTAAACAGCTCCAGGGGCACAAATCGGTTCCCAGCAGTTTCCCTCTCACACACTTACCAGCTGCAACTCTTAGTCATTTACTGAGTGGAAATTTCATGTTTGATCTAAGCATCAGAATGTTCAACAACAATCTCACGAAAGGGTCTCAAGGTCACATTTTATATTTATTTAAAAGAAAAAGTCTACTATTAGAACACTTTGCTTTGAATTTGATGAATTCATTTACCCCCCTCCAAATTCTCTTGATTATTGAACAATATATACATTTTATTGTATTTATATATCATGGTAACATTTGATGTATAGACTTTGTTTAAGAATTAATTGATTTGTATTAATAAAAATTGCAAAACAATTATTTACAGTATTTTTACAGTCATTTGCATGACTTTATAATAAGAATCCTCAAAAATAATGCATTAGAAAAATGAGAATTGAGTAAAAAAAATTTATAAATTGAATAAAATGTAATTTGCAACAGCACAATGCAAAAAAAATTAATAAAATAAATCTAAGGTTATTGTCTGTAGATTGTCTGCTTCATGCAAAATATGAGTACAGTATGTTTTCCTTTTGGTTTTGGGTGAGATGTGATCTGGACATTTGCTGAGATCTTAGTTCTTTTTCCGCTTTAAAAAGACAGGTTTCAATTTAAGGAATTAGGTCAGTTTTCCTCGAGTATAAATGCTTGTCTTTAGATAGATTTTTTCTTTTCAGTGATTTTGATTCATACTGTTTTGAGATTGTTTTGGTTTCAGCAGACGTAGTTTCCATTGCTTTGCAGACTCTGTGTGGCAAGTCTAAGTGTTGCCATGGTATTCGTTTATTAGTTGGTTCAATCCCTATTGCTTTTTTACTTCTATTTTTAGGCAAGACTTTTATTATTCTGTCCCCAGGCAGACAGACGAATATATACACACTGATTTCCCACTGTGCAGTTTTGACATGCTTCTCTTGCTAATGTGCAGAGCTGCTGATCCCTCACTTGACTGTTTTCATAGCAATGCACTGTAGATGTTCCAGACATCAACAAACATATGTATATGTTTTTATCTTTATTTTCCCTTCTTTTAGCATTCAGGATGGCCATCTGTTTTGTCTGACAAATACTCAAACTCATACTTAAAATTAGAAGTACGTAGGAACAAGGGTCAATTAAGGTAATTTAAGATATTGAGTAATATGGGACACCCAAGATTTGATTTGTACATTTGTAGTTCCTAATTGCTTGTCATGTCATTGTGGTCTCATTTGTTGGTCTGAAGTATTGTGCTGACAATTTAAAAACAGTAAATTGCATGATTTACTATTATTTTCACTCTATAAAATGATAATTTTATGGTAGTATGTGAGTATAACTTATTCTCTTGGTAAAGCGCTTTGGTAACACTCTAGTATAGGGACCAATTCTCACTATTAAGTTGCTTAGCATGCCTATTATTAACATATTGGCTGTTTATTAGTACTTAAAGCACACAATGTGCATGACCATATTCTACATCCCTAATCCTACCCAATACCTAAACTTATAACAACTACCATATTAATAAGCAACAAATGAATAGTTTATTGTGGCAAAAGTTGTAGTTAATGGCTTAGTTAATGATGTAGTTAATGCAAGAATTGGACCTTAAAATAATTATTATGACTTGCATTGGACCCAAAAATAAGGCACAGAGAACAATTATTAACCACAAAACAGATGACACTGTGGTGGAAATGTTCATGACGTTCAGAAATAAAAAATGTTTAAAAATACTTTTGTGATGCATGTACAGATTAAAGACGAGTTAAATAAACTAATCACAGAGCAAAAGTTTGACTCACCCTCATGTTATTCCAAACTTTTTTGAACACAAAAGAAGATATTCTGAAGAAGCTTTAAATTCTTCATGTCCATACAGTAAAAGCCAATGAGATCCAAAACTGACTTTAACTGAATGGACAAAAACAAAACACTTTTTGAGAATATCAATAACGAAGGTGTGTAAATGATGCCAAGAATTTGTTTTTGTATGATCTCTTTAAGAGAAGAACTTGTGACCTGGATTTTAATGCACACATGTTATTATAGGAAATTTCGAAACCTCTTACAAATCATTTTCTAATCATTGATGTTTCATAAATTGCGCATGAAGGCCAAGCTTTTGCATCATGGTGCCACAAATACATCCTTACAGTGTGTGTCCTAACTAAGATTCACCTGTTTGGTGTCTCCTTGAACTTGTTCAAATTCCTGCCATATGACTCTATTATCAGTCATTACAGTCATTTGCTGCATATGCTGTGACTCATCTCCATCAGACTTCAGCTCTAACCCTGTAGATGTCACATCAGTGCTTCATCGGGGAATGTCATTCCAGCTGCTCTTCTGACACGTTTGTCAAAGGAATGAATGAAAAGCTCCACACAGTGACATTTTCACACCACCTACTCTTTCATACATATGATTTTCCTCTCTTTCTTTCCTTCTCTCACTCAGATTTTGTGAGTGGATGCAGTACGTCACTGAACGGACCGGCAGCTATGTGCCATGTGTGTGTGATGTCTCGCCGCCGCTGCGAGAGAGCGAGTGCTGTCTGACGAACTGTCTGTGCTGTCTGCAGGGGAAGTGAGAGGGATTGCTCAGTGTGTGTGTGTGTCACTGGACTCTCCTCTGACCAAAATGTGCTAGACTACCTTTCCTGTATTTCACAACAACCCATACTAATTCCTGAAATCAGACACAAACACCTTTCAATATTTCTAGCAGTTTCTCCAGCTCTAGTTTTCATCTGCTGTCTATCTAATGTGATAGTTAGAGAGGGTAAAAGAAGATAGTAATACAAGTATATATCTAAAGATGTTTGTTCTTACCATTAATTCGTTATAAAAGAGACAAGGAAAAATAAGGAGAAAGGAAAATAAATTTTCTATCTTTTTCTTTCTATGTCTAAAGTGACCTGTCAAATCTCTGTGTGTGTGTGTGTGTGTGTGTGTGTGATGTCAGAGGGGGCTGGCTGTGCACAGCTGTCTATAAAAGTGGCAGTTTCTAAGGGAATCTAGTGAGAGCAGAGCTTTACAGTTTTATGCATTTACCAATTCCCAAACAGGCTTCAAGAGAAAGGGGCGAGTGTGGATTGCCAACCAGTCAAATTCTTTTTGAACTGACAGACGCAGAGGGGCTGTAAATCAGAAGGCACTTTTTGAACATCTGAAACACTACTTTGTAACTCATCCAAACAGAGCACAAACTGAAACATTTTGAATGAAACTAACTATGTCCCCGCTGAGGAGCATACTAAGGCAAGGACATTTCATCACACTGGTGCTGCTGTTATGGACCGCTGCGGAGGTGAGTTTTTGCTCTGTTTGATGGTTTGAACTTGAATGCATTCAGGTAGACTTTAATATAACTGAAAACAAATGTAGCAAACTACCATTACCATTGGTAATATGCACAGGTATAATAAAGTAGTAAAACAAACGCACACCTTTTGAGGTGCAAGTTAAAGGAGTAGACTAAATTAAAAAAATATATAACAATTTTTTTTTTTTATTACCCTAATAAACAAAGAGTGTTTAAGGGAGTTATATTTCTTCTACACAAAAATTTCCTCCAGTTTTTATATTAAGCATCTATTACAGCATTTTAGTTCAGGGAGTGATGGGGCATTGAATCCACTTTTTCGCCTTAATAGCCAGTACTATTCTTGTATGTGGTCTAATATAGAGACAGAATGAATTTATAATGACTTTATAGTGGTTAAGGAGGTTATACTGCATTAAATCATCTGCTTTATTGCAAAACGATGGCATTTTAAACTCATTTTAAACTTTTTTTTTTTTTTACATTTTTAAGTGAAAGCAACTTATTATCTCTTGATTTATGGGATGGGAGAAAGAAAAATGTCTCATAGGCTAGTGTATTTCAAAATCAGTCCTTACTTGTTTCCTTCTGTGCTTTCTCAGGCGCAGAGAGGCTGTCCACTGAAATGCTCTTGTCCTTCCTCGCCCCCCTCGTGTCCTCCTGGTATCAGTTCGGTTCTGGACTCTTGTGGGTGCTGTCGGGTCTGTGCCAGGCAGTTTAACCAAGACTGCAGCCCTGCCGAGCCCTGCGACCACATCAAAGGACTGCGCTGCCACCTAAAGGCTGATGGAGACCCCAACAGAGGCTTGTGTAGAGGTAAGAGGAATAAAGGACATTGTGACCCTGGACCACAAAACCAGGCATAAGTAGCACGGGTATATTTGTAGCAATAGCCAAAAATATACATTGTATGGATCAAAATTGTCAATTTTTCTTTTATGCTATAAATCATTAAGTAAATATCATGTTCCATGAAGATATTTTGTACATTTCCTACTGTAAATAGGCCTATATCAACACTTAATTTTTGATTTGTAATATGCATTGCTAAGAACTTCATTTGGACAACTTTAAAGGTGATTTTCTCAATATTTTTGCACCCTCAGATTCCAGATTTTCAAACAGCCTAGTTGTATCTCGGCCAGTTGTATTGCCCTATCCTAACAAACCATACATCAGTGGAAAGCTTATTTATTCAGATGATCTCAATTTCAAAAAATTGACCCTTGTGACTGGTTTTGTGGTCCAGGGTTATATATTTAGACAGTGCTGTTATTGTTAAAACTAAACTATTAAAAATCGTTTTAGCTCACTGAAATAAGATATAAATATTAGATAAATACATTTTAAAAAAAGGTCTAAAGTGATTTACTGGACTTAGCCTAATCTTGTCTAATATTTATTATACATGGCACTCATGCTAAACAAGCAATATTACTGTTAATTCTGTCTAGCTGAGGCTCAGGGTCGCCCTTGTGAGCTGGATGGACGGGTCTATCAGCACGGCGAGGACTTTCAGCCAACTTGTGAGCATCAGTGCACGTGTGTTGATGGAGTAGTCGGCTGCGTCCCACTGTGCCCACAACACATCTCTCTACCCGACTGGCGCTGTTCCCGCGGCCGCCTCACCAAACTGCCCGGCCGCTGCTGCCAGGAGTGGGTGTGCGATGATGACAACCGCATTGCCGAAGTGGGGCCGTTGCCTGACGCACATCCACAAAAGCACACAGACATAACAGGCAACGAGTTACTTGTAGCTCCATCTATTTCTTGGGACAGCAGTGCAACAGCCCCTTATCAAGGTAGATGAATAACACTGGCATTAAAATGTAATGTAGCCTACAGAAAAAAAAACTGATAAAGAAACAAATGACATAAAGAATACATTTCTATTAAAAAGTATGATGTACAGCAGTGTTTTCTAACTTTTGCGCACAGAAAAAAATGAATCATGGTTATATACACCGGCTATTTTTAGGAATTACAAGCTTATTCACCATATTCTTTTTTTTTTCTTAGAGTGGATTTCATCCTCTGAGTCCCACCCCATCCTTCCACCCACCTGCTTACTGCAGGTCACTGATTGGTCCCCGTGCTCAGCCACCTGTGGAATGGGCGTGTCCAGCCGTGTAACCAATAGTAATCCTGAGTGTCGGCTCGTCAGTGAAACAAGGCTCTGTCAGATACGAGAGTGTGGCATAAACTCTGCACCATCACTGAAGGTAAGTGATGTCTGTAGTCAGATATAATTTTTTTTTTTTAGCATTTTTAAAAATGTAACATTATAAAATAAAATACATTTTCTAAATATTTTTAACTTTGTAATAGGCTATAATATTTAAGCATTCTAAAATATAATATTTAAACAATATAAAATTACAAAATTGATATATATATATATATATATATATATATATTACATTTAATTTATTATTATAACTAAAACTATTACAATTTGTTTTAGCTAAATAATATGTAAATTAGATGAAAAACTGAATTAAATGTTTACGCTGAAGTACTAAAATTATTAAAACTGAAATAAAATGACAACTACATGTAACACATTTATTAAAACTTAAAATAAAAAAATATATATAAAATTAAAAGCTAATTCAAATGATTAATGAATACTAAATACTTGTATAATTTAAACTTTATCTGTGAATACCATAAAGAATATAAATATCAAATTTAAACAGTATAATTTTTAAACAATATAAAACTAATAAATGTCATCTGCTTAGATTTTTATAATTTTAATAATATTAATACTTTTGATATTTTCATTTTGATGTTTGATCAACGGCTTCTGTTCTGTTACTGAAGTAGATTTCCCTCTCTCTTTCTCCTCCACTCCATTCCTTCACTCAGAAAGGAAAGAAGTGTCAGAGAACCACACGATCACCAAAACCTGTGCAGATCGTATTTGCAGGATGCTTCACTGCTCGCCGCTACCAGCCTCGTTCATGTGGATCCTGCTCAGACGGTCGCTTCTGTGTTCCCTCTGTGACACGTACAATCCCTCTACACTTTCACTGTCCCGAGCCAGAACGAGACGATTTTACCCGCAACGTCATGTGGATACAGCGCTGCAGCTGCAGTCAAAGAAACAGCAGACAGGGCCTGTCATCACAAGCAGAGTTCTTCAGTCTGCCAAATGATATACACACATACGCACACTGACTTCAGCTCAAGAGCACATTCAAAAGCATTTTATCACTTTTCTATCTACTGTACCAAATTTTCTGTGGAAATGTTTTAGCCCAGCATTCATTATTACAACAGCAGTCTCAATATAGCAATAATATGTGTAAAGCTTAGAAACGGGTTTGTCATAGCTGTTTTATCAGGTATGCTGTAGTGACACAGGAGATAAATTATGACTGTAAAGCAGTTGTTTGAGGTAATCCATACCATAATATAGCACACACACACACACACAGTCTGGCATATGTGGTTTACGGGGACTCTCCATAGGCGTAATGGTTTTTATACTGTACTTACTGTATGTGCTATTGTCCTACACCAACCCTACACCTAAACCTACCCCTTACAGGAAACTGTCTGTATTTTTAGATTTTCAAAAAAACACCATTTAGTATGTTTTTTAAGCCTTTTGGTTTACGAGGACATAGGCAGTGTCCTCATAAACCACCTTCACGTTGTAGTAACCATGTTATTATACAGATTTGTGTCCTCATAAACCATATATACCAGTTCACACACACACACACACACACACACACACATTAATAATTCAATATTCATGCCCTTTTGTTGTATTCATAAAAACAGATTTACTGTATATAGTGTAAATTAATCCCACTGTACATATATGATGCTTTGTTTATTTGTATTTTATAATATTTAACAGACTTCAATTCTTGTGAAGTGTCATATTCAAACCTCAGTTTTTTGAGGTGAATGGCAAATAACAAATATGGAGCAAATACATTATGTATAATTGTAATAGTTTCATTCTGTAAATAAAATGTATTACAATTTACGTTTTGGCTTTGTGTTGTTTGTGTATGATATTGACAAAAAAAGTGAATAGAATAGAATAATGTCATTAATCATAAAAAAGATGTGTCTTCTAAAAACACTCACTTACACTTCCATTAGAACACATAACATGGCCAGGTCAGTTTTTCTAAATGACTTTTGTGTTGCCACTGTTATATTTCTCTGCTTTATCTCTGTCTCTCACTTTCTCACAGACATCTGAGACTTTCAGCACTGACATGACAGAGGAACAGGAAATGTCTGAATGTGTTGAGGATGGCAGGTGTAAATATGTGATGATGGCCGTACAATCCCACAGACACTCTCACAGAACATTTGAGCCACACACACTGTGAACATTTGTCACTCATTGATTAGTCAGCACATGTTTTTTTGCTGTATGTCGGGTAACAATCACCGCTTATGACCGAGTCTATTAAATACACACAGTCACAGTCTTCCATTGTTATGTCCTGTGTAGTTTTATCCAGTCTTAAGTGCTTCTTTTAAAACGTTTCTGTATTTAAGGCTCTGTACGTTACTTCATTATTTGAATACGCATAAAAACGTTAATTAAAACAGGAAAGATATGAATTCATGTTCTTGTTCATCTATTGAATAGCTTCAGTTTAAATGTGAATATTAGCGCCCTCTATTGGCTAAAATGACAAAAAATAACTTTAGAGTGGAAACTGTTATTTATTATCATATTCTGTCACTGCATTATACATAAAACCGGGATGTGTTAATCTCCATTTAGCTCCATTTTATTGTAGGGCCTATTAGATAAACGATAAAAATTCAATCGTAGTGCAATATTATGTTATTATAACATTATTCTTCAACAATTGAATTTAGGAACAATTATGGATGGTATTTATCGATGGGCATATAACTGAGCAAGACTACCATAAAGGGGGAGTTTTGGACTGACTAACAACTAACAATACCAATGACAGATGTAGATTATTTCTAGCTACTGACCACTTCATAACAATTTACCTTTCTTGTCTAATTTCGGCATTAAAACATAAAATCCCTTTTGAGATGTCGAAAACACCTCATTTTTGTGTGTAGCGTTCATGAGAGAGAGAGAGAGAGAGAGAGTTTATCCATTAATAATAAAAAAGAGATTCATAGTAAGAAGCATCAAAGCAATTTCCACAATGAAAACTGATCTAATACCCCAGTGTCCTCTGATTTTCAAGGATTCAGTTTTTTCCCTTTCTTTCTGTCAGCCTGTTTTATCTCTTTCCCTCCCTGGCTTAGATATTTTCTCACCCATACTGATGTGCCCTGTTCATCTCTCATGGTCTTCTCTCCATCTACTTCCTTTCTCTATCTCATGCAAAGGGTAGAGTTTCTATGAAACAATGGGGCCACCAGGGAGACTGGTACCAGGGGGTTGGGGGAAAGGAGGGGTGGATACATTTACCTTTGTAAGAGTGGCAGGGGACTCCACAGTGTCTCATCAAAGACCAGTCTGCTCAGGTGATCCCCAAGGCAGAGCGTGTGTGTGTGTCTAAGAGCTGCTTGCTTTGAAGTCTTTGTATGCAGAGTCTGGATTTGAATAGAATCACACTATTCCCCCTTTTTTTAAAACAAATGACATTGCCTTACATCAGAATAGAACTGGTAGATCCTTCTATGACCCATCTTTGACCCCTTAAATATTCACTTAATTGTGTTCTCATATGATACTAACATGATACTAGTTTTGCAAATTTTGTTGGGAAATATGTAGCAAAATGCACAATGAGAAAATTCAAAAGTAGACAGAATAATTCCATTGTATAATCTCATTCTAAAGTAGAGATAAAAAATTTACAAACTTAGAATATATATATATTTTTAATGTATTTATTTATTTATGCCTCTAGTTCTAGCCTCAAGTACAAACAAAATAGATCATAGAATCCTCCACTAGATGTCGCTAGTCCCTTAATTCCTGAGCAGGAATAATACCATTGCCAACACTTTTAAATGCTATTAGGCCCCAGTGTCTGTTTATACCAGGGCCTAGCACATGTACATCTCCTGTGTCGGCTCTGCCCCATTTATGATAAAAATTTATGTTTGTGAACCTTACACTAGGACCTTGATACATACTTTTAAACTTTCTTGTCTGAGTAATAGTTTTATAGCTTACTGAAATTTGCTAAATGTGATATTGTTCTTCCTATGTGAAAATTAAAATGTAGTAGCCTACATCAGGCATTATATAATGCCTTTGCATAATATAGGTCAGGTTAAAAAAGAAACACTTCATGCAACTTAAACAATGAACATAGTAGCTACTTAGTTAGAACAAAGATATCAAAGACATTTATAAGACTGTGTTACAGTTGTCAAATTATGCTATTATCCTTAACAGTAAAGCATTGATTTGGCCACGCAGGTGTGTTTGGTTGACATCATAAACCACAACATTTCTTTGTGGTAGCACTGCCTGTAATTGAGAGGCCAAGGCTAGTTCATTTAAGCCTGTAATGGTAAATCAAGGCAAATTGGACAGCATTGCATTGGTTAAATAAAGATTTACGGCGCCAGAGGTAATTGGCTTTCCATCTTGGCCAGATGTTCGCAGCTTCGATCGTGCCGAGAGACGCAGCAAATATAAGGTGAGACACGTGGTAGTGTTCAATTTAACAGCTGCCTGTTTTCCTCTCGCGTGAGCACATCTGTCTGTTTTTGCATCTATTGTCGGTTTATTTATAGACTGATGCTATATAGAAAACTGTCCGTTCGAGTAAGCGCGTAGGTGAATAATTAATACGTGGCCACGCCGGTCGTCAGCAGGCTTAAATGCTGTGGATAAAGACGGCTTTTAAGTCCTTTCAGCATAAATCAGCCGTGGTGATTATGGGCAATTTAAATTAGTTTCAAATAGTTTAAAGTTGCCCAAACAGCCATCCATCATCCTGTCAAATGCCACGCCCCCTCGCCGCTCATTGGCTGTTGGGGTTGCACCTATGGCACGTCATCAGAGGAGTGACTTTAAAATTTTCTCCCTGTTCGTTCATGTGTAATTTCAGCGTAAACTGATGCCAGAAACAAGATTTCGCAGCTGTTAGGAGGTTTTAGACACTAAGCCACAAGAAAGCGAGTTGTAAATTCTAGTTTTAAGAAAGCGACAGAAAGATCATGTGCAAAGCTCAACACTAACATGAATTTGACGGTTGCAGCGGAGCGCTTCTAAAGAGAGGGACGGTTTTTAAGTTTGTTGGAACACGAGACACTCGGATTATCAAAAGCGCATTTTCTTCAACGCTTTTTTGGTGGACGAAAACAAAACACATATACAAAAACAGCCAGTCTCTCACTGTTTATCACCGCGCAATAACTTTGAGAGTGATCCCACCACCTTTTGACTTCTTTCCAGACTCTGTACAAATAACGGTGAGTAAAAACATCTAACGTTAGTAAAGATTACATTAACGTAGTAAAGACAAGTTTCAGTATGGTTGGAGTGTCCCGATGTTTCGATGGCTTTCTGTTTTAACAGTCTCCACTTAGGTCTGTGCGTGTTCTAACACGCACCTCATAACGTCTACTCCTATAAGATGTCATTTAGCGGCTTTTATCTAAGGTAGTTTACTCCACGTTTACCAGAGCTGCGTTTCTCAAAAACATCGGATGCGTAAGTAGATCGTATTGGTGACAATACATTGGGGTTGCAAGTGCCACACTTGAACTGTGGACCAAAAATTAAAGTTTATTTAGAATTTTATGAGTATCATTTCTGTTATTTTCCAATCTTGTTTAACCAAACTTTACATTGCTACGTCTTGGCTGCAACTTCCCTGTGCGGTAACTCGCAGGCTGTATCTCAAATCATAGTGAGCCGCCAACCTAGACAGCTGGGCTTAGTTGGGGTCTAGGGAAAATGCAGTCTAGGTAGGCAGCACACTATTTTTTGAGACACCGTCTTGATGTATGCTGTCACTGAAGCGGAGAATTGTGCACAATGGGGAGTTGTGCGCGGAGTGTTAATTAAAAAGAGACCCGTTTTAATGAAACGGCGAAGCGTGTAGTTATATGGCCCCAGAGCGCATTATTAAAAGAGAAGGATATACTGCTAATCTGCGGTGGTGCCAACCAGGGTTTGGTCATTTGCTCACTGGACTCGCTACTATTTTTAGAGGCTGCGAACCGTGGTGTAATGCTCATTTATTTTAATTATCAGCGACTCACACTGGGTTTTTGCGCAGTTATATGTTGTCTTAAGCGACGTGTTATGCCACTAAAAATTCACAGTTACAGAATAAGTCAATTAATATTGAAATAGCGAAATTATACGGTCGTTCTCTCGCGTTACCGAGTTTCTATGGTGACCGTGCGGTTAGTTCTCAACAGACGTTCCGCCCAACAAAAGGAAAAGTTGAAGCGCAACCATAAAACATAATAGTGTGTTCTTAAGTCTCCTACAACATTAGGCTAGTAATTGATGGTATGTGATTTGTCTCGTGGCGGAGACCCATCATTTGCTCCGTCAAGCCGACACCAATCCATCAGTCTGCGCTCGGACAGCGACGGTATTGTGTTTCTCTTCATTAGCTTCTGTTTTTGCCTCTTATTTCATCAATCAGCCCGTTAGTCAAGTGGAACAGAACGAGCCTCCCCCTCTCTGACCTTTCTGATGACAGCGTTTAAATAACGAGAGAATGAAAGAGTTTGGTCTATTTCCAGAGTAGCTCCTCACTTCGAAACTAGCAGTACTTGGATGACCAGTTTGGGAAAACAGGATGATGAATACTTGACTTAAAGGCCAGCTTTTTAGATATTTATGTTTTTTAATGCCTATTTATGTTTTTAAACAGTTGTTATATTGAACTCACATATGATATAAATTACTAAACAAAACTGTAAAGTGAGTCTGTAGAGCTTTTATGACATTCTCCAAAACATTGCCAAAAATGTTGGCGTATATCAAATTCTTGATTAATATGATATATCTGCCCATTGATGTACAACTGTAACCATTTGCCTGTTTTAAGTTAGCAGCGACCTTTAAACAAACTTTGCACTCCACTTAAGCAGTATGTACTGTATGCCATATTTTGGCTTGCCTTTTAAGTCAGGAATTGGTCATAACACAATGCAGACTGCCAAAGATGTAGGCCTATAAGCGTCACAAACTCCTGCTACTCTGTGATAACACACTACATTAAGCCTCATAGCTTAAAAAAGGTTGTCGCCAAGCGTTTCCAGTGAAGGATTAACTTACCTAAGTTATTAGAGGGATAATGTAATTGTTCTGTATTGAAACAGCCAAGCCTCAAAGCGTGTGATATTCCCCCAGGGTCCCATTCAGCAGCATTGTCTCTCTCGCTCTCAGGTCTGCAGGAAAGGGATGATTAAAAAATGGGGGATTTGCATTTTCATGAAATTAGCTGTTGCAAAGTTATTTGGCAACCTGCTTTGGAATGGTACTTCTGCAGGTGTGTGGGAATGACAATGTATGGTGCTTGTTACCAGTGTCAGTTATGGAGAAAGGGTCCTGAGGCAAAATCTGTTTGTGTAGGAACGCTGAATAAATTTACTTTTGGTTCAGGTTTATAATCTTGTACAGCTGGTCCCAATGCATTTAATAAGATATCAGCCTCATAGTTCGTATATGACTTACAAATATGCCCAACTCTGACATGACAATGAAAAGATTAGAGCCGAGGGTGTCAGAAATTGGTTTAAACCATTGCCTGGCAAATTCTCCAATAAGAATTCAAGCATGTAGGTTCATGTCAGTTTCAGGATACTTGCGGAGGAAATGCTTACGCAGCTCTCTGAGCGTTGTTTTGGACCTGCTCGGTCAGTTTTATCAGGTAAAGTGAGGGAATGCAAACCATGTATGCACACAAGATCTCTCTTTCCTGGTTATTTTTATGAAGATTGCTAATGCTTGGCTTTAGGATTTCCACCTTTTTCTTTTTACTGCATAAACTGCGTGTAAGGTTTTTCACCAAAATCATGTTTTTATCCCATATATCATTCAAAATTCAAAGGGATAGTTTCCCCCAAAATGAATATTCTGTCATTTACTCACATGTCATGTTGTTCCAAAACTCTGTGACTTAAGGATGGAATACACTACATGACTTTTAAAATCTGAAATGATAATAAAACACTAGGCATCATAAACTTGTCAACTGTAAATGGTTACTGAAGAAAAACTAGGGATAATAAACTAAATGACGAAAATACTAGCAGACTTTCAAGTTTTTCCAAACAAAACTAACTTGTACAGAATACTCACCTCATTGCTAGGAGATGCATGACAAATGAAAACAAAATTTCAACTTTGATATCCTCAGAATGGATAGAATCATAGCCTTTGGTGGCCATCATACACTATGCGATTTTCTGTGAAATTTGTCAACTTTCTGCAACCAGCGTCAGCTCGTCCAGATTATAAATTAGGGCAAAAATTTGGGCAAAAGCTGTGTAGTGTAATCCAGCCTTTACTTTCTTCTGTGTAACACAAAAGAAGATATTTTAAAAGTATAGGCAAAAAAGATCTATTCATAATATATTTTTTTGTGTCTCATAGACAACATGAGGGTGAGTAAATGATGACAGAATTTTCATTTTTGGGGTGACCCTATCGTACCTGATGTTCATGCTTCTGTTTGTGGGAAAACACGTGGCGGCCAATATCTTATGTCCGGCACAAGGCTAAGAAGACAGATAGGACCAGAGGAAAGCATTCCCAGTCCTTTAGAGCGAAGCACAAAGAGCTTTCCTGTTGCTTTCCTCTCCTCTTTTGACCCCTGGTCGACCCTACCAATCAACAGGGCTCAGTTGTGACCTCTAACCTGACCTCCATCTCCAGTCTGCTGCCGATTGACCTCTCCTTCAGAACAACAGAGGGAGGAAATAACAAGTGATATAGCCTCTGCCAGATGTCCAAAACCTCTTCCTCACATTGCTGCTGCCTTCCAAAAAGAGCAAACTGCACCGTCTGGTCCTCACTGGATTTTGCTGAGGTTCTCCAAATGCAGCAGTGAAGCTCGCTTTGTGTCTGTTCAGAAAACAATGCAGAGATACAAAGTTATTTTTAGAAATAAAATGTGCAAGCATTTCCAAATGTGTTAGAGCAAATGTATTGTGCCTCGAGCCTGAATGTCTTTTGCTTAGTTAGACGGCCTAACGTTCTCAAACCACAGTCTTTGTGCTCATTTTAGATAAAGTTAGAAATGGTAATATGTTGGTCTGAAGCTATATGTACTAACACTGTACCAGTAAGTGTGTGCGTGGTGAAGAATCTGAAGATGGTCTGTGGTTAGTCTGAATTCATCCTTCTGGAACTGCATAAGGCTGTTTATTGAGAGCGGGAATAGTTTGCTTGCTCGCAGGAAAAACGGCTGGTGAACAGTAACTCATCAAGGGAATACACTCGACATAAGTGAAAACATACTCAAACTAAAATTTTCAGACAGGGAATGACAAAGCAGCTGCACTTTCATTTGCAAAACATCATTAACAGTGGTTGGTGTTGTGATTGAGTTCTCATGTTGGTTGAAGGCATACTGACTACAAAAAGTGAAAATCATGATTTAGATTAACATTCTTAGTTAGAAAAACTATATAGATATGACCCCTGTTCTCGGATCAGCATTCACACTCCGAGATTGCGTACTCTGAAAGGGAACAGACTTTAGTTTGTCCTTATGGTTCCAGTTACTGCCATTTGAGAGCTGCACTGCCTCCAGCTGGGCTTGATCTCCACTCATATTTGCAATGAACGTTCTGGAAATGAGCTGTAGATATAAACTGATAATGTTAAGGCAGATATAAAAATCTGAGGACTACATCATTTCCATAGAATTGCCTGCAGCGTGAGTTTTATTGTAGTTCCGTGGCAATAACATCGCACTTTAACATTTTTTTTTCTTTCAATTTTGAATGCATTTGTTATTAATACAGATTTAATGTGTTGTTCACAATGTTACAAACTATTGTTAATAAAATATCACATTAATAGCAGTGTTATGGTGGTCATAGGTTGTTTAGTGATGCCCTAAAGAAATGACGGTAGCACTTTATTTTACATTCCTTTTACTCATGTACATACTATGTACTTATTATAGTAATTACAATAACTAGGTACTAACCCTAAATCTAACCCAACCCCATGTAGTTACCTTTCTTAGTTAGGTACACTATAAGTACACTGTAAGTATATGTAAGTGTACGTACTGTAAAATAAAGTGACTTTATCTGTTATTCATTCCTTTCAGTAGCACCACAGGTTCTTGTGCTAAGAGAGGGTTGTTTTCTCGACAGGTCTTGTGTACCTCTGCACGGGTGATGACAATGACATACAGGGAAGTTTGCTCTCAGCTTAGTGAACCATTTATATTTGTATATAAACCACAAATGTTTTCTTTTCTTGCTGCACTGCATTTTGGGATAAAATATTTTGTTATGCTGATTATTGTTCCCTTTGAGTGGGAACCTTATTTACTTTTTTTTTTTTTTCTCCTAGCCAGTATAAAAATGTTACAGAAAACAATTGGTTGCACCATGTTACATAGAGAAAATAAGTTAAATGTTATAACTGACTCTTATGTGTAATCATAACTTAATTTCAATCTTTTATAAGCATGAATATTCCACATTCAAAAAAGAAATATAATAATATAAAAATGGTGGTAAACAACAGACATAATTTTGTAATAACATTACAAAACAAGAACCTAAAAGTGACCACAGCCACAATAGAAAGAAATAAAGTAAAAAACAACAACAGCATTATGTGTTCAAGTTGCTATGAATTCTGGGAATCCAAGCACTAGCGTAGTACTATAAACATATCCCTATTACAGTTACTTATGTACCACTGTAATTTTCCTAGTCTTATAATAGTTCCCAATTGGTCAGTCAGTTTTATCCTTTTTTCTCTTGTCTGGATGGGGACACTGAAAATGCAATCAACAACAGGGCAAGAGATATATATATATATATCCCATCATTCTGATATGACATTTCCTCAGGATGATAAGAATGTATTATGGTGATGTGTTTGGAGGAACATCTCTAATGACTGATCTTCTGATGCCTCTGGATAACACAGGCCACATCTGCTGATTTATGATTTTCTCCGCTCTATCCCGCAGGCAGGCGATGGTGAACAGCCGTGTGGAAACCGCCGCCGTTGCGGTAACAGGAGGCAGTGGCGGGGCAGTGCGCTCCTGTGCAGGCTGTGGAGGTCGGATCTCGGATCGCTTCCTGCTCTTCTCCATGGATCGGTACTGGCACACGCGCTGCCTCAAGTGCTCATGCTGCCAGGCTCAGCTGGGAGAGATCGGCAGCACCTGCTTCAGCAAAGGAGGAATGATCCTCTGCAAGAACGATTACATCAGGTACTAAAAGAAACGGGCAGTTGGGGATTCGGTTGGACTGATGAAGAAATGCTGAATAAGAGCAAATAATGTTTCTGGTCACAGCATGAGTCGTAATGTGTTACACAAGAAGGATAGGAAATCTGTGGATTTTATTTGGGACAAATCAATAAAATGTCTTTGATTTGTGAACTTGATCGTTGTTTCATATCGTTTGGCAAATCTCCTTTCTAGATTTACCAGACACAGGATATTTATTTTGGCCTAAACCGAAGAAAATAGATAAAACCCCACACACTACCAAATCTTGCATAAACAGATTTTTTTGTTTGTTTATTATGTTAGTTATCTTGCACGACTCTTGGTTGTGCAAGGTTTTTCTATTTATTATTTCATATTTATTTTGAACAAAATTATCATTTTAAGTTCAGCACAAATTTAAATGAGTAAACCAAATGTTAATTTGTCCATTTGTGAAAAATAATTTGATCTGAAATTAGCAGGTTTTGTTGGGATGACTGTGGAGCATTGTCTGCCATACTGATATTAAACATTTTTTTTGAGGCCACACATAGGCACTCATGTTACTGCATAAACTGTACAAGAAAGGGACAAGAAAAGTTCACCGATCATGACAGGAAGTGTGTGGGTGCATTTAACATGGCATCTGGAGCAGCCATATTCCTCAAAGGCTCCCCACATGCTTTTCATGTGCCATACACCACTTTAGACTCAAGCCGTCCTGTTTAACCACATGGTCGGTGATCAAATTAGAAGTCAACTCAGAATTGTCATTTTGTTATAAAGTTTGACCAGTATACAAAACAACTGTAACCTTGTTTTGCAAACCCTAAAAATCGTTCGTTTATTTTTCTGGCGGTTTTCGCTGGGGTCTATGATTGCTCGTATGTCTGTATGATGATTACATAGCTCTTTGATTGAATTTGGCCTCTATTCCCTTGTATATTTTGAGCTGAAGGCTCCAGAGGTGCAGAGATTAGATTTGTTTATAATCGCTGAGGCTTTGAAATTGACCTCTGTGTGTTTGGATGTGTGCAGTGATGCATTGGTCCATGACGGCACGGCATTGTTGCCTGTTAGACCCACACTGGTCTGTTTGGACCTCAACCAGGGATGTCTGACTATTTGGCATTGCCACACAGATATGTTATTTATTTTTTTTTTTGCATGTGATTGCTGTAGAAGTGCCAGAGATGCCTGCTGAAAAGTCCAACAACCTCATAGATCCCAAAATCGAAAAGAAACTGTGCAGCCCTGCCATATTTAAAATAAATATTACAGATACAGAAGAGTTGTTATTGTTAATTGTAAGATAATGTACAGATCGAGTTTAAAGCAACTGACAAACTTTTCAGTCAGTCCCATGCTATTAATATATGTATAATACATCTAATATATTGAAATTATATATAAATATAAGATTATACACTGTATATATTATTAGAATTATTATATTTGTTTATTAATATGTATGTATTCATATTATTATTTTTATTAATATGTATTACTTTATTAATATAACTATATATTGTTAAAAACAGTTTAGAATGTGGGCCTGGTAACTGGTAATAAATAATATAAACTATAATATGAACTTCATGTAAAGTAAAAAAAAAAAAAAAAATATATATATATATATATATATATATATATATATTAATGTTATATAAAAGTATATAAAATTTGTATTATAAAATTATTTAAAAATTTTATAAAATTATTATATTATTTATTAATATTGTTCTTCCTCTTATTATTATTATTACACCTACATAATATTAAAAATAGTTTAGCATGTAAGGCTGCCTCAACTGCCAAAAAATAATTAAAAATAAAATTATTGTTGTTGTTACTATATAATGCAATATTTTATACTGTCAAAAAGAAAAGTGGATCATATTGCAAAATACAAAAAAATCCACATCTATTTAGCACCCTGATGAAGGTCTGCTTGGGCTGATATGTGTTGGTGTCTTTTTAATATGTAGCCCTGTCTTAGAATAAAGGCTTTTTACTTTGCTAACTATGCGAGTGCCTATATGTGGATTTTATTTATTTTTTTGTATTTTGCAATAGGATCCACTTTTCTTTTTTGACATTTTGTTCTCTCTCTGAAGCAGCCATAGTTTTTCAAGTACCTGATGCACCCCTTGTCAAGATGTTTTCTTTGATTATTATATACTGTATCTATCTCTTTTTTTTACCAGTTCAGACAACCTATGATCAGTTGTTGTTTTATGACAACTTTGGTTCTATAACAACTCAACTGAGAAAGAAAAACTCTTTAGTAAAGGACATATCTCTTACAACACTGTAATTCAGCAAACATGTTATAGGCCTACGTGTCAAGGGTGGTCTTATGGATAGTTCCTTTAAGAGTGCATGTAAGGTGTACTCAATCTGCAGTGTAGTAAATATGCATAATACAGCTAATCAAAAGGGCAGAGCTTCATTACCAAATGACACAGCATGGAGCCTGAGGTCTGATAAAAGTAGGGTGCATTAATTAGGGAGAACAGGGCTCCTTTCTGCCGTCTCTTATTAAATTACTGTTTGGATTAAGATCAAAAATTCATTACTGCGAGCAGTCAGAGCTGGGACAGTGATAGCGGAGGAGGGGTTGAGAGAGGGCAGGGGGAAGAGGAGAAAGTGAGGCGTTGAGAATTAGCTGCCAAACTGGTCTGGTTACCGTCACAATAAAGACGCCAGAGAGGGAGTGGAAGAAATGTTTCCTACTGAAACATGACTATGACATGGTGGCTCCAGGTGTTCTGAATGAAAACAAGTTGATTGTGTTCATGTGTGCGAGTGGAATGCGTGTATGTTGTGTGTTGTTTGTGTGCATCTGGATTTTATCTATGTATGACCGAGTGTGTGTAGAAGATGCATTTTTTTTCTTTCAGCTCATCAAGAGCGCGACTTGAACTCATTTGAGTGTTCTTCTAAAATTGCCCATAACAACCTCGAGCTCAGGCAACAGAGTAATCAAGTGCACCCTAATTAGGAGCCAAGGGTGGATCAGAGGCTCCTATAGCCACCCCCCACCCATTGCCACCAATTACACTGCCACTCCAGATTAGCTGATAGGCTGCAGTCTAGGACTAGAGGGGCTTTGGTGCCCTGCCATCCAAGCCACACACTCACAAACACACACATTGCAAAAGCACTCAAGCTACAGACGCAAAAATGAATTTCCCCAATTGTGGAAGGAAAAGAAGTGGATCAGCGTAAGACGTTTTATTTTCAGGGTGATTTGTGTGTCATTTTGCAATATGGGAAACCGTTTTTTTTCATCCCTCAAATGAGAAATTATTTAAGGAAACATGTATTTGGGATGTTTAAATGTGTTGACTTTCAACACTATTATTGTATATTTAATTCATCATTGCTTTTCCCCTCGCTGTGCAGGTTGTTTGGTCACAGTGGAGCCTGCAGTGCGTGTGGACAGTCTATCCCTGCCAGTGAGATGGTGATGAGGGCCCAGGGTAACGTCTACCATCTAAAGGTGAGCCATAACCTGTTAGCAAACACTCACGCATTGTCAGTATTAAAAAAAAAAGTATTAATGAATGATACATCTGTCCATAGGTTTTAGCTCAATTTTTTAACAAAATATAAGTCAGTGGAACAATAGACTTTTCTCTGGTGACACATGCTAGACTTATCCAATAATTTTGTCCACCTAAACCCCACTCCTTTCTTACAGTGACTGCAAGCTCACATTTACTGATGAATAGAATCAACCCTTTTTTTTTTTTTTGTCACACAGATGTAGAAGAAAAGATATGTTGCTACTTTTGCATCGTAGCTTTAACCGACAACAAATTAGTAGAAACAAACAGGATAAAGACCAGGATATTGAAAAGTTGTAACTGTCATTAATTTTCTTTATACACAGCAGTGATGCACTGTTTGTTGTACTATATAATACGTATGGACAGATAGCAATTTGTCATAGACTCTAACTTCATTTATTTACTGTAGACTAAATTCTTTTGTGATCAGATTGAGCTGCTGCCTAGACACAAAATTGTTGTACTGCCCTACATTGGCAAAACACAGTAGCGTGACTAGCTTCAAAAAATGCAGTTTGATTTGATGTGGATTTTCACTGTTGAATCTGAGAAAAGATGAGCCAAACCTATCTGTCACAGGACAGGTCATAGACCGAATTACTCAACATCGGATCTTGCACGGTTACAATTTATGAACCAGTCCCAAACATGAGGGAATTTGTTTTTTTTTACATTGCAATTACCTAATTCCCTTTGACACTGGCATGTAAGCCAGCAGGAATTGCTCAACATAAGCCTGAGTCAATGCTTCATATTTAGATTTATGAAATTTTACTTCTTTTTGAGTGTTGTATTGCAACTCCCTTAAGACCGGAAAAGCTGAAAGACTGAAATTTATAATTCTTGCAAAACAATGACTTGAACCCACATCCCATTTCTCCAGAATGAGAATTAAAGGGATTTTCATATTAGCGTAAGTGTTTATACCTCACATTATTTGCTTGGAATGGAAACATCTGCAAAGACTTGAAGTAGTCTCTTTTTGAGGAAATACATTTCTCTTTGAATTGTCAGCTGAAGTCTTGCATTTACTGAACACTGATAGCAGGATAGTCTCAAGAGACACCTACCGAAACTCATCAACTAACCGTTTTCCCAACTGCACCACACATTCCTCCTTAATTATAGTGGTGTAGGTGTCAACCTGTCTTAATAATATTTGATTGGAAAAGGAAACCATTCCCTGATTAAGCTGAGTGGATCGGTTTGGTTTCCCAGTGGTCCATGTTTGCATAAGTTTGCAAAATTGGGTAACTACATCCTGACAAAATTTCTAATTTGTGAGTATCTGAAGAAATGTGAGCTTGGAGTGTAATAGATTTTTTCAAATAATGCAAATGTATATGTGTAGTCCCTCTGGTCTCTTTTTTTCCCCCATTTCTTCTAATAGTGGTAAACTATTTATCTATAAGACTTTACATATGGGACTGTTTATATACAGGACTTTCTTTCTCGTATCTAAAAATACAAAAATGTCACTACTTCCATTTCCTCTCAACTTGAATTATTTTTTAGTTTAGTTGAAGACATTTATTAAATGGCACACCAGATGTCCAATGAAATAACCCTTTGCTTTATTTTTCTTCTCTTCACAGTGTTTCACTTGTGCCACATGTCGAAATCGCTTGGTGCCTGGTGACCGATTTCACTACGTCAACGGCACCATCTTTTGTGAACATGACCGACCAGGTGGAGCTTTGCTCAGTAGTCACCTGACCCCCCTGCAGAGCAACACCCTCCTACCCGACCAAAAGGTATGATATAAACACTGCGAATTGATAAGAAATCTTTGTGCAAACCTATTAGTGTCAATGATATCCCTCAACTTGCATTTAAAGCTGTAATTTTAACAAATGTGGTAAATGTTCATTTGTACCAGATTATAGAAAAACATACGATAAAAACCAAGAGAGACTGCTATACTGCATTTTTTTTTTTTTTTTTTTTCCTATTTAGAAAATAAACTGATTGGCTATTTGATCTTTTTCTCAGGTGTGCTGAGAAAACATGGATTTATAATTTGCGGCGTGCCTTCTCTTCATATTTTCCCTCACATCTTCCCCTCAATCTATCATTGTGAATGTCCACCCACACCCAAGACTTCCACTTTACTTTCATGCATCCAGCCACCTTAGAAGAATAATTCAGAACTACGCAAGTACTGTGGGTCACTTGCGAGACAATCACCCCTGACGAGGGAAACACATTCAAACTGAAGAAATCTGAAAATGATCACTCGTATGTGGTCCATCTGGTTATGGCTGGGATGGCCTGACCCTGAAAGCCTTAGACTCTATTAAAGAGCAGCTAATTAAAGCTGGGGTGATGGGGTGATTTTGTTCCCTTTTGAGAAGTTTCTCAAGAAATGTTGTGGACGCTACCTGACATTTTGGACTGTATGGGTCTATGGATTATGAAAGATATCACTTCTTGCCCACAAAATGACATCCATAGATCAGAAGACTGTTAAAACCCACAGTTTTGTTTCAGTGGTAGTTGCCTTTTGCTTACAGGCCCTTTTCACTTTAAGTGTAATTTTATCTTTTTTGAAAACGTTCTGTCATCTTTGGTGCCTAAAAAACATTTTTATGTCCTGTTTTTTCTCCTTTGTCATTTACTTCTTATTAGCAAGTAATTATACACATGGACAGTACAGACACGTGAAGATGTATTGTTTTGTCTACTCGAGTTTATGATGTATGAAGTGCTCTTTTTGAAAGAGTCATAGTCTCCAGAGGAAACAGCATGTTTTTTTTTTTTTTCCATGGTTTGGTAGAATAAATTATATGTCTGTATGCATATTCTCTAATAGAGACTGCTATTCAGTGTCTGCCAAGACTTTTGGGAGAGTGAGGGAGATGGAGAGTAAAATTGTACATATTCCATGTGCTGTTGTATCGTGTCCAATGGTTGACCTGTTTCCTTGTGTCCTCGGTTTAAACAGAGGAGCGTTCAAAAAATAAGATATCTGTAAAAGAAATAAATAACTATAACCATCACAAATACAGTCTTGACATCTCTGCTCAGTGTACATCAACATTTAATGGTTTTGGCTTGGTGTGTTGGACACTCATTGGAAGTCGAGACGGCTCTCCAATAGTCCTTGGCCAAAAACATGGTTCATTACCTCCAGATTTCAACACAAACTCTTGCGTCTGCATCGTTATAGAGAGTAATGAAAGGCATTTGAGCTGGCACTTTTTCTTTCTCCTGCCGTGATTTCAATCTGCGGGTCTTGCTAAAGAGAGGTCTTGTGCATCTTTGTGAATGTCGCTACAGAAAGAAATGATATGTTTCCGCCCTTTTCTTTCATCCGGCTATCCTCCTCAAGATTTAATTTACTTCTTCAAAATCTGCCTTTTTCTGATCTGATTTGCTCTGGTTTGAGAAGTTTTCTCATTATGGCATTTTTGGTAATTGCTTTTTGGGATTAAACTCCCCCATATCTTGTTTATTTAATTAGATAATTAAACCCATCTCTCTTTTTTCAACTACCTTTGGCCTGCAATAACAAGGTGTTCCTTTCCAATTTACTTTTACGATTAATAAAAAAATGTTCCTTTCCCTTGCGTTTCTTATGAGAAAAATGGAAGCCAAACATCCCTCATTATGGCTGTTTGTGTGTGTGTGTTAGGAAGGGGGTGTAAAATCCAGCTGTGACTTTTCACATTGAAGAATTCTATGTGTGTTTGTGGAATCTTAAAAGTGCGGGGTTAGATCACACTGAGAAAAAAAATGAAAATTTAAAACTAAAATTATTTTTTTTTAACGTCATCACAGTGCAAAACGCTTCATTTTTATCACATTTTGTTGACAGAATAAAAGAATTATGCTAAAATCTAATCATTACCGTTTTTAATGTCAAATATCACATTTGTGGCATCAAAAATTAAAAAAACTAATTTAATAAAATGACAGGTATCACTGTCAGCGCAAACATAAATCAAGAAAAACAGCTTGAAATGAAAGCTGCTGTGTGGTTAACAAATTATGGTGAATGTTTACAGTGTTATGTATTTGCATTCAGATGGTTACATCTGTGTCGTACCATTTAACCAACTCAAATCATTTGAAGGTTCTCATAAAGCCAATCCAAAACATCCTGACATCTTGAGTCCGTGTACTTTAAATTCGGTGCTCCATAAATATTCTGTGGCCTGAGATCATTAAAGAAAGTAGAAAAGAAATTCATTAACTTATGCAAATGATCTTAATTGCAATTATCTCCAAATCTTGATAAGTGAGGGGAGGGGATAGCGAATCTCAAAAATAAAATAAAAACTCCCTTGGCCATTCGAGTAGCTCTTTGCATTCAAATGGATCATGCTTCAACTGTGCATTTCTAATTAGTCTGACATATTCAAAAGCTAATTAACGGTTTCTCAAATCAGAGCTCTACCACGAGGCTTTGCCAACTTGTAAAGGAAGGAGAAACTTTATTTTTAAGTGCACTGATTTCCAGAAGCCCTTGTCTGTGAGGACAGGCATGTAGTCTTTCCCCCCTTCTTTCTTCAATTCACTAATTAATCCAATTAACACATGCAAATTGGTGTAATTACATTGTTTCCTCACCTCATGTTGTGTGAAGATGGGGAAAAAGCAGAACAGATGAAGAAGGGATATTTTTTTTATCATACAGTGAGGGAGGAACAGGCCGTAGACTTCTACATTACTCTTTAACAACATCAGCTATCAAATCACAGCAATAGGCCAGTTTGGCTTCTACAAGTCAATGGTCAACCACCCTGTGATAACCTACAACCTAAACAAAGGCTATATAAATTGATTATGTATCGTTCTGTGTGAAGTTTGTGTGACATTGTTCCTACAAATATCTGTGACAATAAAGGTTCAGAATAAATGTAACATTGAATGTAATGTAAGTCCCTTTTGATAAATGCATCAGCCAAATACATAAATATAGAAAAATATTTTAGGAACCAGTTCATATATATATATATATGTATATATAATTATTATTTTTTAAATTTTATTATTATAATTATTTTTTTTGGCATTATGAAATGTTTCTGGAACAGAATGAAAAATGTAATTTTTAAAATGTAAATAATTAAAAGGTAATTGTGACAATCAAATCTCACAATTCCAATTTAAACTCAGAATTGCGAGATATAAACACAAAATTGAGAGAGAAAAACGACATATTTGCAAGAAAAAATCAGAATTGTACAATAAGTGACGATAACTTTTAAAAATAAAATTCTGTGGCAGAGACAGGCTTCCATATTCAGTAACAGCTAAGAAAAGTGGATGAGAGCACTGTCACATTGTAAGAGGGCCATACATTATAATGCCCATGTGTCATTGTGTGTGCTAACCACAGCCACAGCCACAGTAACTAACTCTAATAACTCAGAGATGTCCCACAATGGCACAAAAATCTGAAAATCTAATCCAATGCTCAGTCATTTAGTATAACAAGTCATAGGAGAAGGCTTTTGGTTTAATACCCTGCCTATGTTACTGCAGTGCATTCGACCTATCTTTTGTTTCAGCAGCCTGTGGAGTCAGATCCTGTTGCCTGTCTGTGATATATATGGCCATGGTCAGGCCGCCTTACTTGACTCTGCTCTGTTTTTAAGCTGCCAGCATTATAAACTCCACAGCTGTTTGGCTTCAGTGGTAGAGAAGCAGTGAAGAAGAGTGCCAAACAGCATACTGGAGAGAAAGAGAGACGGGAGAGAGCAACTGAAGACGGGTAAGGAAACTTCACAATCAGTTTGGAATGCCGAATGATGTTTGTACAGCATCTTCTTCAAAAACAAAAGCTCCAGAAGAAAATATACATTGTGTTTTAACCAGATGCAACCAGTCCTTGGGACATTCTAAAATGCTTAACTTTAGAATATTAAATATTATAGGCTATTGTTATTAAAAGATCAAATTCGTTATACACCCAATACTTATTGATGATGCATAAGCAAGCAGATGCACAGCACAGGCAAGAATACAAACACAATACATGCAATGGCATTTTATTTATAATGGCATTTTATTTTCACTTAACATGAAAATGTGTGCAATGCATT
The DNA here is from genome assembly GCF_012432095.1 of Onychostoma macrolepis. Lineage (NCBI taxonomy): Eukaryota > Metazoa > Chordata > Actinopteri > Cypriniformes > Cyprinidae > Onychostoma > Onychostoma macrolepis. The sequence continues at coordinate 18,618,622 of NC_081159.1, read as the reverse complement.
TATATTCTGGGTTTATCTACTCGTTTGTTCATAGTATGCTTTAATAATTGGTTGTATACTGAATTTAGTCCTCCAATGTGACTGACTCAATGCATTACATCACATTTTAACACATTTTTTTTTTTAAATGAGAAAACGTACTCGGTTACTGTCGTAACCTCGGTTCCCTGAGATACGGAACGAGTACTGCGTCTTGATAAAGACGCATATGGGAAAAAGCCTTTTTTCTCCTGAACTGAAGTCTTATTCAATCACGCAGTGAAACTGCACGACTATTGGTTTGTGCAGTGTGTAAAAAACAAACCAATGGGCTGGCAGCGGAGCTGCACGAGCCTATGGCGACGAAGCCCGTCAGATCAGTCAGTCAGACTGAAGCGACGACTGAGTCATGCAGCTACCCAGCACGGCAAAGTATGCAGTACTCGTTCTGTATCTCAGGGAACCGAGGTTACAACAGTAACCGAGTACATTCCCTGTCGATACTCCACTCGTACTGCGTCTTGATAAAGACGCATATGGGAACTCAATTCAATCACGCCATGCTAAGGTAGAGGAACGACTGCATAATATACCTCCATAAGCATTTTTTAATGCCCACAGGGAAGTGCAACAGTATACTCTGGGCTAAAGCGAGCTAAACTCATAGAGGTTATACTCGGCCCGGTGATCGTTCCATATGACTCTTACATACTCAGTACTTTCAGGACCGAAGTATGCAAGGAACCAACCAGAGAGCTTGAGCGCATCGCGGTCAAGAATTCTCCATGAAGATTGATCCCATAACGTATGCATGTACGCTCATCTAAGCAGAGAGGACCCTGACTTGTAAGGCTGGTACATCCAGGTTATAAAACCTAGCAAATCTCTGTAATGGACACACCGCTAGACCACGCCGATGATGAGGCGATGCCTCTAGTCGAATGGGCTCGTACTCCAATGGGGCATTGTAGGCCCAAAGAAGAGTACACCTGCGCAACAGCATCCACTATCCACTTAGAGAGCCTCTGCTTCGTGACCGGATGCTCCTTGGCACGGTTACCGAAGCTAACAAAGAGCTGTTCCGTATGCCTAAAGGAGGCGGAATGCTCGAAGTAGATCCTCAAAGCTCTGACAGGGCATAACAAGTATAACTCCGGGTCCTCCTCAGAAGGAGGAAGCACGGAGAGTGTGATGACCTGAGCTCTGAATGGAGTTGAAAGTACCTTGGGTACGTAACCATGCTTTGGTTTCAAGACAACCTTGGAGTCGTTGGGCCCGAATTCTAGGCAGGCAGGGCTAATAGAGAGCGCCTGTAGGTCTCCTACTCGCTTAACCGACGCTAGTGCTAGTAGCAGAGCAGTTTTCAGCAATAGTGACCGAAGGTTCGTAGACTGAAGCGGCTCAAAGGGGGCAGGTCCCATGTAGGGACGGTAAGGGGCCGAGGCGGATTCAGCCTCTTGGCTCCCCTTAGAAAACGGACAACTGAGTTGTCTATGCCTACCGATTGGCCTTCTATAGGGGCGTGAAAGGCCGCTATAGCTGCTACGAACACCTTGAGTGTGGAAGGGGAACGTCCTTTATCCAGCAGCTCCTGCAGTAAGGACAGAATCACCGCTAACTCGGAGGTAGATGGGTTTTCACCGCGGTCTAGGCACCAAGTGGAGAAAGCAGACCACTTAAGGGTGTAGAGGCATCTCGTAGACGGGGCTGTAGCCTCAGAAATGGTGTTTAACACTCACTCTGTGAGGCCGGTAGGCTCGGGTCGAGGGTGTCATATTGTTCCGTTCGCCTGAGAGAGGAGATCCCGTCTCAGGGGCACGGGCCAGGGGGCTGCTGTCAGCAGCTGAATCAGTTCTGAAAACCAAGGTTGGTTTTCCCACAAGGGGGCCAACAATAGAACCTTGTGCCCTTGTTCCCTGATTCGCCTGATGACCTGCGGAATCGGGGGGAATGCATAAAGGAGGAGTTTGGGCCAATCGTGGGCCAAAGCGTCCCTGACCTTCGAATAATAAGTTGGGCAGTGAGAGCTTTGAATCTTTGGAGGCGAAAATATCTATTTCTGCCCTGCCAAAGATCTTCCAAATCATCCGAACCGTCCGCGGATGGAGCATCCACTACTCTGAGGGGACATTGCTCCGAGGTAACATATCCGCTCCTTGGTTCAATCTGCCCGGCAAGTGTGCTGCTCTCAGCGAGCGCAGATTGCACTGAGCCCACTCCAGAAGGTGCTCTACCAGAATGAAGAGACGCTTCGAGGAGAGACCTCCCTGGTGATTTATATAGGACACCACGGACATGTTGTCTGAGAGAATCAGCACATGGCGTCCTATTAGGTCTGGCAGAAAAAACTGGCAGGCTCGAAATACTGCTAGCATTTCCAAGCAGTTGATGTGGAAGCCGTTCTCTGCTTTCGACCAATGGCCAAAGGTCGGTTTGCCTTCGCACAGCGCACCCCAACCTGTGTTGGAGGCGTCTATCGTGACAACTTTCCTGTTGCAGACCATTCCGCGTCCATGCACTTCGTAAAAGTGCGGGGGGCCAGAGACAGTCCAAAGGGAAGGGCCATGTACTGATAAGCCACTCCCTCGAAGGCGAATCTTAAGAATCGTCTGTGATGGGGGCTATCTGGATGTGAAAGTATGCGTCTTTCAGGTCCAGAGAACAGAACCAGTCCCCTGTGCGAATCTGCAAGAGGATCTGCTTCAGCGTGATCATCCTGAACGATCTCTTCATGAGGGCGTGATTCAGGCATCTGAGATCGAGGATGGGCCGGAGGCCACCATCCTTTTTGGGGACGAGGAAGTAACGGCTGTAAAAGCCTGACTCGCTCTGAGCTGGAGGAACCCTTTCTATGGCTCCTTTTTCCAACAGCCTCATCACCTCTGAGCGTAGAATGCAAGCACTCTTGCCCTGCACCGATGTGGAGACCACGCCGCTGAAGCGCGGGGGGTCTTCGAGCGAATTGGAGTGAATAACCTCGTTTTATTATCCCCATAACCCACTCTGACACTCCGGGGATGGCCTGCCAGGCCTCGGCCCGCGTGGCAAGGGGTTGGATAAACTCGAATGACCGCCTGCATGGAGGCAGGGCACTTGTGAGGGATGGAAGAGGAAGTCTGCTGTCTTTTTGAGAATGTTTGTGTTTTATTTTTTCCACTATCACAGCGGATGGTTGCTTGGGCGCTTGTACAGGCCCTGTATTTGCAACAAACACACTTCCCTCTGCACCTGGACATGAACGGGGTGAGAAGAGGTCTAAGAGAGGCTGTTTGGTGGGCGGTCCGGCCGCAGCGGGACTTGGCCCTCTCCTCTTCCTGCCCTGCAGATCAGGAAGACGCTGGAGGCGCAGGGTCCAACGCAGGGGCCCTGGCGCTTCGGAAAGGGGTGGCGTCTGGCCGAGCGGGAACGCCCTCGCGTCTGCTGAGTCCTGGCAGGCTGAGGGGCGGGAACGGCAGGTGCAGGCTTCGCGGGCTGCTGAGTCGGCGCAGGTTTAGGGCGACTAGGAGCAGCTGCGGAGCTGGAGCGCTTCGGCAGGAAGTGTCGCATGGCCTGTGACGCCTTCTGCACCTCCGTGAAGCGCTCAGCAAATCCCTCCACCGCAGGTCCAAAGAGGCCGTTGGGGGAAATCGGGGCATCAAGGAAGGGGACCTTGTCTGCGTCCTTGATTTCCGTCAACGTGAGCCACAGGTGGCGCTCGAGCACCACTAGGCTGGTCATGGACCTTCCTATCACCTGGGCGGTGGTCTTGGTGGCACGTAGAGCCAGGTCTGTTGCACTTCTCAGCTCCCTGAGAGTTGCAAGATCAGGCTCAGACTCGTCTATGGCAGAGAGGAGTTTGGCCTGATAGACCTGTAGAACCGCCATTGAATGAAGCACCGAAGCCGTCTGTCCAGCTGAAGCGTAGGAGCGTCCAGCGAGCGCTGAAGTGGTCCTGCATGGCTTGGACGGGTGGGCGGCCTTGGACGCTGGGCGCGGATGAATGCAGGGGCGGAGTCAGCTACCGAGCCCGACAGCTCCTCAGCGTCCGAAGCTGCCAATGACATGCTGTCATCGGCCAGCTCTTCGTCACTTCCCCCGAACGAGACCAGATCGCTCGCGCTTGCAGTGGGACGCTGGTCAGGTTGGGAAAAAAGGATGGGAGAAAGCTCTCTGTGTGGCGAGTGCGAGGTCTGAGCCCACGTGAGCTCACTCTCAGCCGGGCGCTGAGATCCTCTGCCCCGCTGTTTTTTCCTCACAGGTCCCTGGGAGGAAGAAAACGGGAGGGCGTGAGGGGCGGAGTCGCTCTTTGAAAAGCATCTGCATGGGATTTCCCCAAACAGGAAACGCACTCACTGTGGCCGTCATCGGATTTTTCCCATATGCGTCTTTATCAAGACGCAGTACGAGTGGCGTATCGACAGGGAACTTATGTTTGCCTGTATATAGTAGGCCTATGCATCATCAAGGTGCATACTGAATTTATTAATAATAATAATTAATATTGCTACATTAATAAGCAACATGCTTTTCACGTTAAGCGTTTTAGATGCCTGGATTCCTTTCACAAGTAAAATGTCTGTCCCCTTGTCCAAATACCCACACTTGCAGTCTTACTGTCCCAGGTCTTAAAAATGCCAAAGCGCAGTGCCCTTAAAGCACACTAAATCCACACTATTTCAAATACTGCTCCGGAGCGCTATTCCAGGCTTAATGTATCCCATCATGCATCATGATCTGGAAATAAATTGTGAGACTTTTTACCGAGATCTTGCGAAAGGTCATGGAAACCTTTCCAATGTATGCTAAATATTAATATAATAGGCTAATTAGATATTTTTAGAAAAATAAAATAAAAAAGTTTTGCATGTTTTATTGGTGCAAAGATGAGTAGTGGTGATACAACCCGAATTCCGTAAATGTTGCGATGCTTTTTAAATTTGAATAAAATGAAAACTAAAAGACTTTCAAATCACATGAGCCAATATTTTATTCCCAATAGAACTTAGATAACATAACAAATGTTTAAACTGAGAAATTTTACACTTTTATCCACTAAATGAACTCATTTCAAATTTGATGCCTGCTACAGGTCTCAAAAAAGTTGGCACAGGGGCAACAAAGGGCTGAAAAAGCAAGACATTTTGAAAAGATTCAACTGGGAGAACATCTATCAACTAATTAAGTTAATTGACATCAGGTTTGTAACATAAAAGGGATGTCTTAGAGAGGCAGAATCTCTCAGAAGTAAAGATGGGCAGAGGCTTTCCAATCTGTGAAAGAGTGTGTAAAAAGATTGTGGAATACTTAAAAAAAACTTTCCTCAACGTTAAATTGCAAAGGCTTTGCAAATCTCATCATCTACAGTGCATAACATCATCAAAAGTTTCAGAGAAGCTGGAGAAATCTCTGTGCATAAGGGACAAGGCTGAAAAACTTTGTTGGATGCCTGTGGTCTTCGGGTCCTCAGACGACACTGCATCACTCATCGGCATGATTCTGTCATTGACATCACTAAATGGGCCCAGGAATACTTCCAGAAACCACTGTCGGTAAACACAATCCGCCGTGCCATCTGCAGATGCCAACTAAAGCTAACTAAATCAAGGCTCATTTAAACTGGACTGTTTCAAAGTGGAAAAGTGTTCTATGGTCAGACGAGTCCAAATTTGACATTCTTGTTGGAAAACACGGACGCTGTGTCCTCTCGGCTAAAGAGGAGGGAGACCTTCCAGCATGTCATCAGCGTTCAGTTCAAAAGCCAGCATCTCTGATGGTATGGGGGTGCATAAGTGCATATGGTATGGGCAGCTTGCATGTTTTGCAAGGCACTATGAATGCTGAAAGGTATATAAAAGTTTTAGAGCAACATACGCTCCCCTCCAGACGACGTGTATTTCAGCAGGATTCAGCAGTATTTTCACTGCAGCTATTACAACAGCATGGCTTCGTAGTAGAAGAGTCCGGTTGCTGAATTGGCCTGCCTGCAGTCCAGATCTTTCACCTATAGAGAACATTTGGCGCATCATTAAACGAAAAATATGTCAAAGACAACCACAAACTCTTCAGCAGCTGGAACCCTATATCAGGCAAGAATGGGACCAAATTCCAACACCAAAAACTCCAGAAACTCATAACCTTAATGCCCAGACATCTTCAAACTGTTTTGAAAAGAAGAGGAGATGCTACACCATGGTAAACATGCCCCCGTCCCAACTATTTTGAGACCTGTAGCAGGCATCAAATTTGAAATGAGCTCATTTGTGCATAAAATTGTAAAATTTCTCATTTTAAACTTTTGTTATGTTATCTATGTTCTATTGTGAATAAAATATTGGCTCATGTGATTTGAAAGTCTTTTAGTTTTCATTTTATTCAAATTTAAAAGACGTCCCAACATTTCTGGAATTTGGGTTGTATTTATTTTGTACAACATTTGGAACTGCTTTTTATCACTTAATTAGAAGCACCAAAAATTAAATTGTGTCATCTGTTATAGGGAATACTGAACAGACTTTTAGAAGTTGATTTTAAAATGCAAAGTATTTCAAATAAAAATAAAGCTGTGCAAACACTTGCATTTTTACAACACTAAGTGCGTCCCATCAAGTTCTACACACACTTGTAGTCTTGTGTAGCCAGACCTTCAGACTGATGGCTGAAGGTCTGGAATCCATGGCAGCTTTCATTGGCCAAGGCCTGCCCATGAGGCCGTTTGACTGACATGTCAAACAACCAATCACAGTTCGTTTCGTTCAGCGTCACGTTTCTGGGCGTGGAAATGTCGCCACAATAACAGAGAGTGTGTAAAACTCTCTGTCATATTCTATGCCGCAAAATTTTAATATTCCACATACTTTTGAAAATACAGCGTTTAGTTGATCCTGATAAGCGCTCGTCATCACAGTTGTAAACACGACGGCTTTCTTCTTTCGTGAGGGGGTTTGGCGTCACGGCATCTTTGTTTCCAGATGGAACGTTAAAGAACGCAACACACACGTCTCCCGGAAATCCTGTATAATTCAACCAATCCGATGACGACTTCGAAACTCCTGAAGTGTTTCCACTTTTGTGTGCTATATGCAACAGACGTTCAGCCAACGGTCCGTGGGCGTGACATCTGAGGCTGAGACTACACACTTGTGGTCTTCATCCTCACTTGGACACTTGGGCCAAATACAGAAAATACGCCATATAAGCAGTCAAGTGGTCAAGTGCAAAGACAGCAAGTGTGGGTATTTGGACAAAGCATATACACCTCACGCGAAATGGGGTGTTACGCAATGCAATCAATAACAAAATGCAGCCAATCAGAACAGTGGTGCTTGCAACGCACCACAGCTGAGCTGATGAGCGTAAAACCAAGAACATAAACGTCATATTTTCATGACTTCTGTAATGCTTCACACAGGATATGCTTTTAAGACGTTATGTTTCCCTCTGGAACATGAAGGATTTGTCAGATCCGATAACTGAGCTTTTACAAGCAGCGTATACTCATCATTGAGCGACGATACTTCAGTCCAATGAGATTGAAGTGTGGGCGGGGCAACTTGGCATGACGCAGCAGAAGTACGAAGAAAGAGATCAATAAGATTAGCGTGGATGCAGCTGATAAGGACACAACAGTATCCTTTCTTTAAACAGAAAAATAAATCAGTAAGAAGAATAAAAGGTAAGGGTTGAGGTGTTACTGACAGAAACAGAAGACAGGTCAGCCCTCATTAGTGGCCCTCATTAGAAGACTTAGCAGAGCAGTTTTTGTTCCTAATGGCCATAACTAGCCTACTTTACTCAGAAAGTCCAGTCAGAGTCAGACTGGAGACACCAGAGAGCAAGTGTCTGTTTTTATTAACAGATAAATATTGTGAGGATATAATTTACTGATGGCCAAAATATAGCCTACATTTTCGGTTGTCAGCTCATCTTACTACAAAGGGATTTACGTGGCAGTAAAGCACCTCAGGGACACGAAAATAGGCTCAGTAGACACTGTTGTCCCAGCAGCAGCGGGTGTGAGGTCACTGGACGTAGTTTGTACGTCACTGATAAATAAATGAGCGTGATCTGAGCATTACAGAGAAGAAGGAGACAGCCAGTTGCAAGAGAGGAGAAGAGAATGACAAAAATGCTTCATTAGGGGGTGACAAAGGGGGGGTGGAGGTGGGGGTTGGGGGGGGGGGGGGGTGGCGGTGTGGTGCACGCATGCTGGACAGCAATTCTATCCAATCAGAAGACTTTGAATAATTAAACTGATCAGCTTAATTAGCTCAATTAAGTTGATTTGACCATGGAACATGGCCATATGGTGAGAGGAAACAAAAGAGGGGGGAACTAATTAAAAGTAAAATAATGAGGATTTTAATTAAGCAGTTCCCCAGACGTCAGCAAGCAGGGATCTGGAGTCATAATTAAAAAGTGCTGTGGTGCTGGCAACATTTTCTCCCCTCTGTTTTAATAACTGCGAGGGGCTCCATCCATCTAATTAAATCTGTAAATGAATTAGCAACATCGAGGGTCTTCGCTTCATTTTTTTTAACAACCCACCTTCACTTCTACGAATAACTTTGAGCACATGCTGCATGCACACATTTGAGTATCCGACACGTCTGCTGTTAATGAAATGAATCATTATTGATACGCTGTCACAAAGTTACAGGTGCTTGCAGATGCCAGGAGCAATGTGTAGACTCACCTCAGTGGTAGCATGTATGTGTGTGCATATTTCAACACTTGTGTGGCTTCTGTCTCTCTTGCTCTTATACTGTATATGTACAAGAAATGTTATATGTCGCAATAGAGGTGAACAACTTTTTTGAATCGCCAGACTCAACTAAATAAACAGACTCAACTAAACAGACAGAAAATCCAATAAACTGCTAAAACTGCTGGTGTAGATTCAACATCAAGATTCAATCATTTTTTGCACTTTTTCCCAGCATATTTTTGTGGAATTTTTTCCTGTCAATCAAAATGTAATTAAACATTGAAAGTGAATTTTAAATAAATACTTTGATTTGAGAAGATCTTAATATTTTTCTATATTTGCATTAGACTTCAAAATAAAAAAGGCAATTTTTTAATCAGTAGCCTATACCATTTTTTCCCCCATTATTCCTTAAGGTAATCAAAACGTTTTAAACAAAATATCGTTTTCTTTAGTAATAATTTTATTGGCTTTCCTGTGCTCTCATCCTTGTTAGGCTTTTGTAAAATAAATTCCTTCTACAAGCCAGACAAACGTCATCATCTTCCAGGAAGTGACATCATTTCTAACAGTAACAGAACAACACAAATATCAGTACATACTAACAATGGATTAATTAATTCTGTAGTTGATTTAGTTAGAGGTTTTAGTTTCAACAAACTTAAACAGACTTGTCATTCAAGGGTTTGGGTTAGTGTGATTTTTTATTTATTTTTTAAAGAAATTAACACTTTTATCGAGCAGTCACAAAAAATGTATCAAAATATTAAGCAGCACAATTGTTTTCAAAAATGATAATAATAAGAAATGTTTCTTGAGTCCCAAATCAGTATTAGAATGATTTCTGAAAGATCATGTGACTGAAGACTGGAGTAATGGCTGTTGAAAATTTAGCTTTTCCAGAATAAATAACATTTTAAAACATATTAAAATAGAGAACACTTTGTTTAAATTGTAATAATAATTTTTCACAATTTGTACTGGACAGAGCTCAAAATGTACTTCATAACAACAATGACCCATTCAATCATATTAAAAACTTTCAGAACACTCCGTGTAGTGTCTTCTCAGTTCCCTGTGTCTCTGCATCTGGGGGCCCTGTCCAGACCTGATCCCTCTAGTTAATTGTCTGGGTTACCTTCAGTTGCCTCAAAGGCAGTTTGTCCTACAGAGCAGCAGGAGAGCATGCTGTGGAATAATTGCTTTGGTTTTGATGCACTATTCCCCTCTCTCGTGAGTACAGTAGAGACATGCTGTGGGCTAGTTTATACAACAATGGACTGACACCTGCTTGTATACATGTATGCGTGAACACAACATGTTTTAAATGACACAAATGTTTGTCCTCAGTTCCAGCAGCACAGCTGAACACTTGAGTAACTTTGTAAGCTTTTATAGTCAATGGACCTCATTATGAAACGTCTCATGAAACCTGATAGCGTGCGGCTCTTGGCTGATGAGTAACATTGGGTGGGATAACCTAATCTGGAGCTAAGCTTCCAAATAACTCCTTAATGAGGATTTTGTCATGCTTTACACAAATGCAGACATATTAAAACATAAATAAGGTATATGGAAATACATTTGACCCTGTCAGATCTAAAGCAATGACTAGCGAAAACTCAAAAGCTACTGATCCAGATAAGCTTCACGATTGAACTTGCAGCCAGAAAAACTGATCCTGTATCCGCTTTTGGAAGGAACTTCCACCCAGATCCACCCTCTGTGGCGTGCTGATCTGAGTTCTTGAACAGCTGGTCTGGGGTCGGCTTTAGAGGGGCCGCCGTGACCCTGGGAGCTAATTAAAGCAGATAAGAGCATTAATGAGCTCCAGGCTGATCAAAGGGCCGCAGCTTGGCCTGGGTGGTTGGAGATGTAGGAGAGATTGGAGGGGAGTTCTGTTTACCCCTGTCAGGGTCAGTAATTGGGAGGGGAAGCGCACAAGCTGTTCCTTTTGTGTGAGTTGAATACCTTTACTGCGGACTGTGAGAGAGCCACACCAATAGTTTGTACACATTGGTTGCATTCCATCCTCTGGTCAAATGGTGCTTCTAGTCAGGGAGTACTGACCCAGACCACTTCCTGATGTTTTTTCTAAGCTTTACTGTAAACCCTAACAAGTTAGCAGAAATCAAAACATTTGAGGTAATCAGCTACATCAATTCAAACTCACAGATGAAGGATGTGGTCAAATTTTGCGACCAAAAAAGGTCCATCATTTATTATCAATAGCATAGAGATTACGAATGTATGATGTACAGCTCACACCGAAGTCACTTTCAAACCAAACAGCTTTCTGTTGGTCTACACAACAAGCTTGAAAATGAGTGAAATCTGTGGTGGGAAATCTTTTGGCCTCGTGTGAAACTAATTCCACAGATTCCGATTGAAATGTCTGGAATTGGCTCTCAAAATTTCGCTTAGCAAGGGTAATGGTAATGGGGGCAGTTGTGGTCTAATGGTTAGTGTGTCAGACTTGTAACCCAAAGGTTGTGGGTTCAAGTCTCAGGTATGGGTGGGGATTGTAGGTGGAGGGAGTGAATAACCAGTGCTCTTTTCCACCTTCAATACCACAACTGAGGTGAGACCCTTGAGCAAGGCACCGCTCCACACTGTGTGTGTTCACTAATGCGTTTGTGCACTTGGATGGGTTAAATGCATTGCACAAATTCCAAGTATGGGTCACCATACTTGGTCACACTTCACTTTAAATGTGACTGTAAATTATGTTAGTAGAAATTTCAATTTTGATTTTGTACTACACAAGCATGTTAAAAGGATAGTTTACCCAAAAAATGAAAGTTCTGTCATTAATTACTCACCCTCATGCCGTTCCAAATACACAAGACCTTCATTCATCTTCAGAACACAAATTAAGATATTTTTGATGAAATCTGAGAGGTTTCTGAGACATTCTAACCCTCCATAGACATCAATGCATCAACATGTCTCTCCCTGCACTGATCTTATGCAAAAATACAAAACCTAAAGCCCGAGAAACACTGCACGATTTTCGGCTGTCCCAGACGAAAGACTGGCATCGTGAAACAATCGTGGCGATTTCTGATTCGCCATGATTGTTTCACAATGGCAATCTTTCGTCTGGGACAGCCAAAAATCATGCAGTGTGTCTCGGACTTAACACTAACCCTAACTAGAAATCTGCTGCAACTCATTCAGTAATATAATCAATTATTGAGCTCACATAACTTTTTTTGCATTCACTCTCAGAAAACAAAAGCTGTCCCTGGGACGGTCCCCTTTCAAAAGGTACACCTTTGTACCTTGTTTACCCCTAAACAGTGCATAAGAGTACTTCAAGGTACACCCCAGTGACAGCTTTTGTACCCTTTCTTCTTAGAGTGTTAAGTACAATAAACTTTCAGTAACATTTGAGTAAAGTGAACTCATTTGATTTAGTTAATTTCACTGTTCGGGTTTAAAGTATTTGAAAGACTGGAATGGACTTGCCCTTCTGGGATGGTGAATTTATGCTAGCAACGAGCTCGTGATCAACAAAAAGGAGTGAGCGTGTGTGCGCCATGGAGGGTGTGGTGAAGAGGAAGGCCACCTGTATTCACTGCAGGGTGTGGGAATGTCCGACTCAGCCTGACCTTACCGTGTCCCCTGCTGCTGGAGGAAAAACTCGTTATCTGAGAAATCCCTGCTAATTACGCCTGCTGCTTACAAACGTGCACGCACACACTTACACAGCCAAGTGTATAAGCCTAAAAAAACACAAGACACCATCACCGGAGTAGTTCTATAGGAATCTGCATCCAAATAGATGAATTTGTCTGCAGTTTAATGTCGTATTTCCATTCAGTCTTTTGTTTAGAATAAAGTTGGTACTGTGTTAAATAACCGAATGATATTAAAGTCGCTCTCGCTCGCTTTTTTAGTTTCTCTGTGATGAAGGCTGTGAGCCAGCCCGTCTCTCAGTGGGACCGGGACGAACACGGGCCTTCATTAGCACTCCCTAATTAGGAACAGATGCAATTTACAGCACGGGGCCCACACCAAGCAGCACTCCTCTCTTTTCCTCCCTCCCTGTTTTTCTGCTTCCTCTTTCTTTTCTGTCTACATACAGAATCATTTTGTTTCTCTTTCTAGATTTTTTTTTTTTTTTAGATGTTTATGATTTTGATAAGTGATGCATATCATTTTTTTGTTATGGTTTATACTTTTGATTATTCTGACTGTGTGTCTCTATCTCTCTCAAGCAGATTCACTCACCTCACACTTGCACAGTCACAGAGCCACATGTGTAATTAAGGACACTTCCAACTCCATTACACCATGCTGGTCCAGTGCCACCCTCCCCACTCGCCCTCTGTTTTTCTTTCTGTCTCTAGTAAAGATTCCCTCCATGCTAAAGCCAGAAATGGCTTTTATTTATAATGTATAATTTCACTCTCTGAGGACTAGAGCTAGAAATTAAATGGACCTCAGATTTTGCACCAAATCTTAGCCTGACTCAGCTGTCTCCTAAAAAGGGCCGTGTATGCGTTTGTAATGAGTGCCTCTGCAGACATCCCTGTGGGAATTTAAAGGAAATTGCTAGGAATTTTTATCTGGGTATTTGAAAACAGCATGCATGCTGTTTAAGACAAGCTAGGAATTTCTACTGAATTTGCTAATTACACTTTCAATATCACATTTCTCAGTTTTTCCAAAGCTTTACTGTACAGTATTATGTTCTCTTACAGTGCCATCAGAAAGGCTAAAGTGCCATTCACTGACACCAAACAGGAGATGCATTCATTTGAAATAATATTACACTGGACATCATTTAGCATTTTGCATGTGCATAATGTTCAATATTGCAATGACTCTCTTTTAAAGAAATAAATTAAAATGCATTAATATATCATTAAAAAACAGTAAAAACAGATTCCTCTCAAACGTAGTCTGAGAAATAAAGAACAAAATGGAACAAAAATAGAAAGGAGTGGTGTATTGTTTTGGAGGAGTGTAAATGAGATGAATAAAAAGCACCGTTGCATAAATCAATGTTCATACCAGTCTTTACACAAACGTACTGATGAACCCAAAACTTAAATGGTAACTAAATTTACTAAGTCATTAATTCCAAAAATATTTTATTGGTTTATTTTTTTTATCTTTATTTGATTTATTAAATCAGCCCTAATTTACATTTATTTTATTTAATAAATTCACTTTACATTTATATAATTTTTCATACAGAAGATTTACAAAAAAGTGTTTGCTACTTCAATTTCAAGAACTGTAATGGAAAACGTGGTTATTCATAGCTTGTCTTTTGGGTCTGGTTTGTGGGACATGTTTGTCTTGCCAGCCTCACAATGCCAAGCTGGTGCTGAATAGGAACGCAACCTTATGCTCTTCTGCCTGCTCCAAACTTCCAGCCTGATATATCCATCCATTTGGTCTGTTTTCCCTAAACTCTCACAGCAGCCTAGACATAATCTCCCTAATTACCCCTTTAAAGTCGACACAGAGTGTGAGAAGCCTAAGCCAAAGGCCCCTAATTAGACACCTAAAAATAAAGAGGGGACTTTACGGGCAACGTGGGCAGTTTGGGGAATGTTTTAATGAGGGGGGCAGGAGCTGACAATAGTTACAGTCATTTGTTGATTAAGGCTGCTGACACCCCCTCCAGCCCTCCACCCCCCCACCCCCCCACGTCTCCACAGCCCTCCTCGTCCAGAAAAGGCTACTGTTGGCAGGAAAGGCTGGTCAGACGTCACACTTTTAAATGTCCTGCTGAAATCACATCACCTGTTATATACACTGCTTCTATAAACATACTTCTGAGATGTTATGCCACATATTATGAAATGTAAATGCTTTCCACTTAAACAAAGCAGAGCCTCACTTGCACTCTGCCTTAAAGGGATAGTTCACTTAAAAATACAAATTCTGTAATTCACCCTCATGTCATTCTAAACCTGTATGACTTTCTTCTGTGAAACACAAAAGATATTTTCAAGAATTTTTGAAAGACAGTTTTTGTCCATACAGTGAAAGGGATCCAGAAAACACAGGATTCACTGACTTACATGTTCCACAGAAGAAAGAAATGCACAATGCTTACAGATAAGAGTGTAAATAATGGGTAAAGAGCAAACCCTAACCCTAAATGGGTGAACTAGTGACCATAACCGTACATAACCATAAATGATAGTCCTCAGCGCTAAGAATTATGTTTTGCTTTGAGTGAAGAAATCCAGTCTGTTAATGACTGTCCTTTTTTAGGTCTCATTTCCACCATCTGTCTAGCAACTTTTATTTGTTATTTTTATGAGTAATTAAATATGAGGATATAGTAATGGAGCAAGATGGTCTTCATCTGTTTACATAATTCTATATAGTATGTAGAACTTTAATTTAAATGTTAAGTTGGTTGATTGCGTTGTTAACATACTCAAGACCAACAATTTCATCTTAGCATGACTCAAGGGACTTCATAAAACTGAATACAGAAACCTGATATAGTTCCATTGTGATTCGAACATCTGTGCAGTAGCCACCGGGTGTGTTGTGTAGCTCCACGTAGTCACATGTAATGTGTTGTGATAGTTTGTCAGACATAAATTGCACTCGTCGGGCTAAATCCTCCAGGGAGAATCCAGCTGGTTGACCAGATTGAAATTGCCGCTATGGTGTTTCCACATTTAAAGTATTTAATGTTAGTTGCACCCATGCACAATCTCTTACTGAAACTGTAAACACAACAGAAATAATCTTGTCCATCTGGTCATGTGCTGTTCAAGCCTACCGCAGAACAGTTCACTTCTTAGATCAGGTTAATCCCCGATTGGCCATTAAGAATTAGTTTATGATTTAGTTTAAAATGGGTTGTAAAAGGTTACAAAATAATTTATTTAAAATTGAATTTAAAAGATGTCAATAGCACAAGAGCTAGACCTACTAATCAAGCTCTTTAGATGTTTTGCACTTCTTTGAATCTGTGGATTCACACACACACATACATAAATGTAAAGACACGCATATAAATTCACACACATACCTTCACCCCCACACACCCTCTTGAGATCAGTAACAGGAAAATTGGTCTCTCTTTCTGGCCCACTTGGGATTGGCGGAACTGATTAGCATTGCAGGGACAATTAGCGCCAGTCTCAATGAGGAGCACTGAAAATAACCTCTTCCTCATCATTTTCAGTCCACTGAAACAGCACACACACAAATTAACTGGATGCGTTTCCTTCAGCCTGGACACAAATAACTTCAATGCATCGTCAATGTGTCCTGCCTCACAGAACTTGTGTGGATTCTTTTTGAGTCTGAAAATCTTGTCCAGTAGGTCATATTTTATGTTTAATGTTTCTGCCCATACACTATCAGAAAAAAATGTGCAAAAATTGTTGCTATCTTACTAATATGCACCTTTCAGGGGTTAACAAGGTACAGATAAGTGCTTTGAAGGCTACTGTTCTGGTGACAGGCTACCGTACCCTTAAAGATACAATTTTTGCCCTTCAGACTCTGCTGACTCATTGTAGAGAAAAACAGTGAACTCTTTTTTTTTTTTTTTTTAATACTCTTTTTGTGTTCCACAGGTTTGAAATCACATGAGTAAATGACAACAAACTTTTTATTCTCTCTTTGAGCACTTACATTTGCTAACAAAAGAGTAGCATTGAAAATAATATGGTGAAGAAAACGATTATGAAATGAAAATGACTTTAAAATGCTCCCCACAGTTATTATGAGTTAGCAGCAAACTGATTGGAGAAGAGCAGAAAGGGGGCATGACATGTTAGGTGGTGGGCGGGGCTGTGTGCCAATGAGCCGTGTGACATGCAAGTCAGCAGACATATGGCTTTGCTTAGAGAGGGTGGAGAGAAAAATAAAACAAGAAAGAAGTCACATGGAACGTGAGGCTAATGGTTCATGTCCATCGACACACATTCAGAACGAAGGAAAAAACAAGTATATTATTTGATAAAGGGACAGTCAGTCAGAGTTATGTGACACCTTAATTAAAGTCATGAGGTGCGTGTGTCTAATATGAGGTTTCAGAAGTAGGCCCTATACTTAATTGGATTGTATATGGAACATTTAATGTTCCCTACTTACTGAAGCTGGAAATGGGAAATGGACCACACCATTATGAAATGTGTTAAGCAGAAATGACAATATTATATTGTATTGTTAGCTGAATGCATAATCAATCAAGCCCAAATATTTAATAAGCAAACATGCAAGGAGCAGAATTTACATGTGCAACTTTTCAGACTTTATTGCTCTGAGTTCCTCACATTCAAATGGCAAAGCTTCAGTCTCAAAGTCTGTAAAACCAGCTGCCATGCATCTGACAATTAACAGAAAGCGATTGGATGCCTATTCATTACATTGAACATCAAAATGTTTGGTACCCATGGTGAGATCAACAGGAAATTACATGGTAGATGAAGCAAGCCCACAGAGTAAGCATGTCAAAAATGACCAAATATAAATCACTACATACATTTAGCCTAAATTTTGGCATTTCCAAGGAATCAAACCCATGACCTTGGTTCCACCAAGTTCAACTGTTAGAGCTGCCTGAATGCATACAGATGGCCTTTAGATTAAAGAAAGACTAACAGTCTGCTCCTCAACCTTAACATCATTACAGTTAACAAATTAACTGAGTAATAGCATGCCACAAGAATGAAAAGAAAGCATTATTGTTTGAAACTGGTATGGAGTTCACAGTGTACATCTGGCCTAAATGACTAAAAAGACATGTTAATGGAAATCCTCCTCTTGGGAACTACAAATGTGTGGCTCTATGGATTAATGACATGTGTTCACCCCTCTTTAGCCGTTTCCTGTTGGCTAACTAACGTGGGTGTAAAGTTGTGTAAAGACCTTTTGAGTCTTCAATGCTGTTCCGTATTCTTTCTATATATTTCAGAACCACATAACTGTAACGTGTACATATAAATCCAATCAAAACAAACTTTTTAGATATGTAATAAACACTAAGCAAATAAAGATATGTGAGGGATAATAAATCAGATAAATGAATACAAAGCCATGAAATATTAATTTGAGATTCATTTATTTTTATTTTACATTGTTACAGAATATTTCTGAACATTGCTCTTTAAATTCATCAAAGAATCCTGAAAAACGTTTCACGATGTCCACAAAATATTAAGCAAATGTGACACTTAAGACTGGAGTAATGGCTGCTGAAAAGTCAGCGTTGCCATCATAGAAATGAATGGCATTTTAAAGTATATTAAAATAGAAAATCATTTTAAATGGTAATAATATTTCACAAGGTTTTAGTTTTCAATGTACTTTTGATCAAATAAACCCAGCCTTCTTCATCTTTGCCAACGGTAGGTATATATTTCTGTATACATTTAAATCTGCCTGGAAAGAAACCTCAAAGATTCCAGCCTATTTCTCTTTCTTTCCCGGCACTGGTGGGTGGTGGAGGTTATAAAGATGTTAGGCCCTCTTATTGAGATGCAGTGTTAGAGGTGCTGGGAGGTTTCAATAAAAAAGTTTAAATTGTATAGGTGAGGCTTCACTTACAGCGTTGGAGCTAATTGGCAATAAATGAGTCCATCTGGTTTCATTTGCAGCTTGCAAAAGCAGGAGGGTAAGTGTGCGTGTGTGTGTGTGAAGGAGAGTGAGGAGGCGGAGGTGCGCCCTCTTTTTTTAACCCCCCACAAGTACCTAAACACAATGCTTAAGTAAAAATCTAATGTGTGTGTGTGGGTGTATGTCCACTGAGCCCTGCCCCAGAGTGATCAGTGAGCTTTAGACAAGCCAAGTAACAGTCAACAAAGTTGAGAAAAAAAAAAAGCCATGAGGGAGCACCACTATGAATAGCCATATGATAGACTATGGAGAGTATGTGATTACCTCAGCGCTTTGTGCACTGCACATTTAAGCAAAGCAAAACAGTGGGGGTGAAAAATGATT
This sequence comes from Onychostoma macrolepis, assembly GCF_012432095.1. Lineage (NCBI taxonomy): Eukaryota > Metazoa > Chordata > Actinopteri > Cypriniformes > Cyprinidae > Onychostoma > Onychostoma macrolepis. The sequence continues at coordinate 18,600,024 of NC_081159.1, read as the reverse complement.
GGGAAGGACAGAAAGATTTCTGACGAGAGAAACTAAAGCAAGGAACGAGCCGTTTCTGATGTGTGCGTGTATGTATGAGGCTGTTTGGGGTTGAGGAGAGACGAGTGAAAGGCATGTGTGTCCTGGGCTTCTCGTAGATTGCCGGTTATTTTCTTTACCCGGGCAGCTCAATCATGCCCCGTGTGTTTGCGCAGCTTGTTAATCAACGCGAGTGTGATTAGCCCTGAGCCAGGCTGATCAAACCCCGCCGAGCGCAGCCAAGGCCAACCCCATCCCTCCCTCCACTCAGACACTCCCCCCAAACAGGCTTCATCCATCCCAGAAACCTCCTACTAACTGACTGAATTCTTTGTGCATTTGCAAGATTCTCCTTTCCTTCGCCCTGCTCCACCTTGAGGAAACCGAAGGAACGAGCACCTACAGTAGATCCATTCTTGGGGTTTGGCAGTAGTCTTTGCAGTTACAGCAATATTTTGGATTATATGTAAATTAAGATCAGTCAACGCCATTTGTGGTGGGAAAAAAAAAGAATTCATTTCAACTCATCCCTTATTTTCTTAAAGAAATAAATACAAAGGTTACAATGATGCACTTACAATGGAAGTGAGCGGGGCCTATTTTTGGATGACTTAAAGACAGAAATGTGAAGCTTAACTTAAATTTAGTCTTCTGTTAACATGTATTATAGTCAGTTAAGGGTTTCATAGGGTATAAGTTGTCATCTCAAAAAAGATTTAAAATTGGACATACATTACGCCATTAATTGCATTCAAAATAAAAGTTTGTGTGTGTGTACTGTGTATTTTTATTATATATATATATATATATATATATATATATATAAATACACACATATGTATATATTTAAAAAAAATATTTGTATGTGTGTGTGTGTGTGTGTATATATATACATACACATACATACACACTCACACACACTTGTATATAATTTATTTTATATATAAATATAAACATTTTATATACAAATCTAACATTTTTCCATAATATATACATGTATGTGTGTGTATTTATTTATACATAATAAATATACACAGTACACACACATATAGTATATAGGCCTAAACAAACTTTTATTTTGAATGCGATTAAGCACGATTAATCGTTTTGCAGCCCTAACATTTACACAGAAAAGGTTAGTAAGCGATGTTGTAATGCTAGAAATATATAATTTATGTCTTGTGGCTGTACTATTGAAACAGTGAGCATTTTAACATTTACAGTTTGACCCCACTGACTTCCATTGTAACCCAGATTTTGACTTTCTATAAAAGGAAAAGGAGGACCAAGTGAAAAAATGAGTGCTGTTGACTGAACCCAGAATATTCCTTTAATTAATGACAAACAGCTTGTGTTCCTCTCACTCACACTCACACACACTTGTTCATTATCTCTGTTGATAAGGAGTGGACATAAGGCATAGATCACAAGAGAGCAAAGGTGTTGCTTTCCCTTAATTTTTCATAAACAAAGCTGAACCGAAGAACCTCCTGTTGGCTACCTGCTGACCACCGATGCAATCCGGTTTGTGAATGCAATCCGGTTTCACAGGATGCTACTGTTTATGCTGGTGGTCAAGGTCACGCATGAGCTCTCTCTCTCTCTACCTCTTGCTGTATGTCTCTCTCTTAAGGCTTCTCTCCACTTCTGTATGATGCCCAATTGGGTTTCCTTCCATCAAGCAGAAGTCCTAATTCCACATATAAAAATATCTGGACAGTGCACACTGCACAGCCCTCCTGGCTATTGTTTGAGAGGCACTTTTAGGGTGGCCTTACTTCCCGTGTTAAAGCTATGGGGGTTAGATGCTGTGCATTCTGTTTCAAATCAAGATTTTGGCCATCGCAGAGGGAAATTTCCCAGGTTGACTAACACACAGTCAGAGTCACACTGTCAAATCTGAAACAATAATTAATGCCAGAGTTCATCATGTGGAGTATGATAGGACTATGGCTACTAAGTGTTTATTGTGTATTTCTTAAACTATGGGAACTTTCTTAATTGTTCTTAAAGGGACAGTTCACCCAAAAATGCAAATTCTGTTATTTACTCACCCTCATTACATTCCAAATTTTTATGGCTTTCTTTTTATCTCTGGAACATAAAAGAAGATAGTTTGAGAAATGTATCAGTTTTGGTCCATACAGTGGAGGTTGATGCTAACCAAAACAAACAAAACAAACTTGGTTATTACATAGAAGAAAGATGAAAAAGAAAGAACCAAAACTGTTTGGTTACCAACATTTTTTTATTTTTATTTCTTCTTCTATACAGAACGATGTGAGGAAGCTTAAAGGGGTCATATGATGAAATTTTAAGTTTTCCTTTCTCTTTGGAGTGTTACAAGCTGTTTGTGCTTCACGAGTTCACACTTACATATAATAAACTGAGTGAAGGTTCATGCGTATTTGGCGTGCTGTCCAGGGAGAGGGCTGCGAGCTCGGTACTTACCCCCGAGCCCAGGGTACTCCCCCTGTACGGAGAGAGGGGTCCGAGCTCTGCATTTAGCCCGGACCCAGAGCGTTCCCCCATGCTGGGGTAGGAACAGGCTGAAGGTGAGGAGTCGGGGTGGTGGAGGGATGCTGAAAGACTAGAACTGATGGAGGTAAGACTGCTTTGATTATTTATAGGGGTTCTCTCTTGAGCTGATTGGATAGATGGTGTGATTGCTGATGATGAAGTGGCTGCGTTAATTATCTGCGCGTGCTCCTCCCGAAACTTGTTAATAAAACATCACATAGATAAGATCACTGAAGTTGCAAAGACTAAAGTCTCAAAACCAAAGAGGTACTCTTTATTAATGCCCCCCTAAAACGGCTTATTTAATCACGCCCCCACATGTCTATGTCACGGTGTGGGGAGATTTGCAAAACACTGCCCAAATTTATACGCAAAGAAAGAGGGCGGGACTTTTATTCTTGCTGTAGTGTTGTTGCTGCTGCCGGCGTCATGTTCTGGAGACGCTGTGTTTCGTTGTGAAAGCGAAACTACTTTGTTTGGGCCTCCAAAAGAGGACACAACTAGAAATCAGTGGTTAAGTTGTATTTACAACACTGTTCCAGAACAGTTCAATCCAAATATTCGAGTGTGTGCAGCGTATTTTACGGAGTACTATTTCTTGAACCTGGGAGTAGCCTGCCAGCTATGCTCAAAGACTTCTTCTATAAAGTGGGGCAATTCCAACTTTGAAAGGACAGTCTGGCGCTTCTGACTCACAGCCTGTAAGTATGTTTTCTTATTTAAAGAATTTGCCACTGACTATTCAAACGCAAGTTTTGAGCTGTGTAGAGTAGTGCTTGTTGTTTGTCGTTTCTCCGATCACAAATGCAGACATGGTAATGTTTACTGTAAAAATACAGTATAAGTCATTATAATCAGTAATTATGTCCCCACTGGATGCAACAAATGCCTCGTTTGTAATGGGTTTTATTGTTTTTGTGTCGTCGCGTCAGGACACGGCATCACAATACGGTAAGGGCGTAACATTTCCGTCTCACGCTTGAGGTATTCGGCCAATCACAACGCACTGGATAGCTGGCCAATCAGACCACGCCTCGCTTCTCAGAACGATGAGCTTTGTAAAAATCGGTGCGTTTCAGAAAGGCGGGGCATAGAGGAGTGACAATAATGTACAGTATGTCGAAAATAATGTTTTTTTTTTTACCTTAAACCGCATAAACACATTGCATTACACCAAATGCACAAAATAATAACGCCCTTTAAATGATGACAGAATTTTTTTTTTTTTTTTGGGTGAACTATCTCTTTAAATACCTTTAACACATTTACTTTTTTACAATCTTTAACGTGTAAATACACGTGTCATAAGAGAACTAATTTTTGTTTTGCATCCGCTCTGTGGTGGAACATTTTAAACCTGGTAAACTTTTTGGGAAAAAGTCTATCAAAGATCCACCAAACATAGGTTCATTGCCTGGTTTCACACTAGTTTATGAGAGGTGTCACGTTCTCATATTGAACCTGAGGGGAATGCGTGAGCTCCATCTGCATAAGCTGTGACAAACCAATGGTAATTAGCTGTAAGACGTTAAGGTTAAGAAGAGTGTCTGCTCATTAGGAGAGATGGAGAGATCAGGAAAGTGATGGCTCAGTGGGGGATACAGGATGAGCGGATATAGGATAAGCTAAAGAAAGATGCGAGTCAAATAGGTAATGACACCTGTATTTGCTCACATGCTTGCACTTCATTCTCGTTCGTTTGTGACTTACTTTCTTGAATCATTTCAACTTGTCTAAAACAGCCAACAACACACACTGAACAAGCCTTTATTCCCTCAGCTTACTCTGGAGAGTTTCACACACGATAAAACCTCTTGTGCAGAAGACAATTGCTGTATTTACTCTTTGTCACGAACATCCTAACAGACATCCTCTTTGAGTCCTACCTATTGAAATGGGTGACAAAAGAGGGAAGAGACAGCATGGAAAAGTGCCCAAACCTGCTAAGGGTATCTGTTTTCCTCCGCCTGCACAAGGGAGAACAGCCGGACGCTGTGTTTGGGTGCGTTCTGATAGCGGCGCTTATCGAGCCCCGTCTCTCTCTCTTCCTCCTTCCTCCTCTCCTTCTGTCTTCCGACCTCCGCCTCGAGAGGAAGGCGCTTATGTCATGCCGATTCCCCGGGCCTTGTGGGAGAAAGAAATGAAAGCAATACATTGAGAGAGAAGTGGGATAAGGTGCATGCATTGCTATTTGCAACTTCATCTTTATGGTGATTCACAAAATACGGATTGCTGAAAAGAATCCTCATTCTGGCTTCTTGCTTAAATGGATAATTCACCAAAAAATGAAAATGCTTTCATTAATTATTCACCCATGTGTCACTTCAAACCTTCTTATGCAGAACACAAAAGAAGATATCTTTACGAATGAAGAATTAACAACTTTTTTTTTTTTTTTTTGGAGGAAAAAACTTTTTACGCAAAAAAATAAAGTAATACAGGTTTGGAATGACATTAGGGTGAATAAATGATGACAGGCTTATCTTTTTTGGGTGAACTGTGTAAAGTGATTTTACAAACTAAAAGCAGCAGAGGAATATTAAACCCGGCAATTCTTGTTTCTTCTTCTTCAAAAAAAAAGGCAACTGCAAGGAAGAAATAAGAATGGTGCCAAAGAAGAGAAGTCTTCCAGGGTCTGTGAGAGGAAATGAGCATTGTAACCGAATGCTGCGTGGTGTTGAGGCCTGAGGGCACAACTCAAAACCTCATATCCAGGAAAAAGAAGCTCGCTCTCTCTTTATTTCTATCACATCCTCTCCTCTCCATCTCCCTTCCTCATCTCTCTCCCACACAACTAGCATTCGAGTTTGTCCTACTACTATCGCTAACCCCCCTTCCCCCCAACAGGAAATGAAATCCATTTTAAAATCATTTGGAAAACCACAGGGGCTTCAGACCAGGAAATAATCAGTGTGGGAGAGAGTGAGAGAGAGACAAGTGAGAGAGATAGAGCGCTGTGGATGGATACAGGACAGAGATGCTCCATGATTTCAGCTCTCCCCCTCACTCTCCGACTCTTTCTCTCCCTTCTGTTTCCTCTATTCCCATCTCTCAACGGAAACTGGATATTACACAGTGGGTGGCCAGTCCTGGACCTGGATCTCCCTTTGCCTTGCCACCCTGACCCCGTTCTGACCTTCAGTAAAAAGTGCCACCTAGGGGGCGCTGTCCTCTTATCACCACACTGATAAGATCTGCTCTGACATTTCTTTGGTGCAGTATCTTAAAGGCTGCCACTGAAGTCAAATGGCCAAAATCCCATCTTTTCATTATTCTGCTTTCCCCAGTGAGGCTCTCACTCTCCCTGGACGGTCTGAAGGCAGTAAAGATGAGAAATCACACACCTCAGACTTAGATGAGAACTTGTCCATATAAAAAGCAGAGAACCCTTGAGAAGATAAAAAAATAAATGTACTGAATAATGATGTCGAAAGTGTAGTATACATACATACATTCATATTTATATTACATGAAATTTACATCTATTAATTGCACGTTTTTATGTTAAAGTAAATGTCAATGTGAAATACCATTCATGCATAATTGGACATGCTGCAGAGTAAAAAGGTTTGGATCAGAGTTTTTTATTTTAAAGAAATTACTTATTTTCTTCAGCAAAGGTGCATTCAATTGATCAAAAGTGACAGTAAAGACTTTTATATTTCTACAAAAGATTTTATATCTGTTCTTTTAGAGTTCCTTATAATCAGTTTCCACAAACATATTAAGCAGCACAACCATTTTCAACACTGATGAAATGAAACTGGACTAAAGTACAGCAGGAATAAATTACATTTTAAAATATATTTATATGTTATAATTGTAATAATTTCATGATATTAATGCAGCCATGGTGACCATAAGCAACATTTAAAAGTCCTAGTACCAACCCCAAACTTTTGAACGGTAGTGTATGGTGCATTTAATATTGGAATTATGACATTTATGAGCTAAATGCACATGAACATCACCATAGTCATAATAACCAGTAGGCAAACTTTTTCTTAAGATTTAACAGCGATGAAACTTGTCAGAAAAATACTACAAAGCAGACCTGTGTGACCAAACAACATTTCCCATAATTCTCTGTGGCAGCTCAAGATTAATATAATATATACATAAATTTGATCACACACCTAATTCCATTTGAACGCACATCAACTTTTAATTAGGAACTTAAAAGGATGATGTATATGTGTATTTAAAAAAGTAAACATGGTCATTTTTTTAATGTTGACTTAAAATGTAATCTCTAACACAATGAATAGTATGATTTCCCTAACAGTTATCATTTCTACAAGCTGTTGAACTCATTTTTTAAAGGCCTTGATATGCTTTCGTGTGCTTTTTGCAATGGAGTATTCTTGGATTGCAGACATACAAATTTTCCCCTGCTATAAAATGGACACGCTAAAGAGAAACGACCCAGAACAGATCATTTTCCAGGTGTGTTTAGTACCGGCTAATTTACACCAAAAACTGAGTGTCTCAATCCGCTCCAGTGGTTGCCTGCCGCTGCCTCCTGGTGGTTAAAATCATGCACCCTCAAAGTCGTATCTGCCATCAAGGTCCATTAAGCATCTACATTTGTTTTTCTAATGAATTTCTCAGGGAATAATAAATCAGATAGATTGATAAAAAAATAATAATAAATCCTAACAAATAGCAATAAGCCTGTAAAAACAAACAATGATGAGGTTGTGGTATGAAAAAAATTATCCACTGATTTATAATGAACTTGTACGTTTCATATACAGCATGACTAACTTCAACCGTGACCTAAAAACCTACAATCCAGCAGAGACAGAGTCGTGCTCCACTTAGGCCTGTTCAGAAATTCAGATACGGCCTTAAGCAAGACACACCAACAAATCTCCCAAAGAAGTCCACTACCAGTTTGCTTCCAAAAAAAAAAAGTTGAACAGGAATTTCACTGTAATCATGTCCTCGTTTATCCATATTGTGAAAGAAAGTGGACTAGATTGCAAAAAACAAAGTCGGTTTTGCGAGTCCCAATCAGGAAGAAAAGCCCCCAGAGAACGTTCACTCGTCAATCAATGTATGGCATTAGTGATGTGTACTGTTCTGATTAAAGCCCACCACAGAGAGGTGTGACAGCGTGTGCTCCAGTCTACCTAAATCTCTGTCATCACGGGCCCTAATCTCAGCTGACTGAAGTGCCAGCCCTCGCTCACTAACCGTTGAGAGACTGATTGCTTTGAGGAATTCCACAAACATTAATGCATTTCCAAATAGGAAAACTGTAAAATAAAGATGCAAGGAAAGAATAACCTCTTTTTTTTTTACACAACATAATATACAGTGTACAATTTAGAGTATCACACTCTATATACAAGCCAGTATGCAATACATTGCAGTACTATATAGTAAAATATTGGTAATGTCATAGGTAGTTGTCTTCAAATATGTGAATGTGTTTCTTTTCCTATGTTAATTGCTATATTTTCATTCTGAATTTTATTTTTCCTTTATATCCTAATCAGTCTACTTTGCACTATTGACTGTTGCATTAAGTAAAGATTTTAAAGGCAAATAATAAGATGGTTCCAGACCAATGAATGTAAAATAGGTAAAATGCAATTAATTTATTTAAAATGGACAGTTCAGTTCAAAAATAATATTCCAGTTTTATGCTGCATCTTGCATATTTTATATTGCATTTCATGAAAAAAAATAATAATAATTATGCATTATATTGAAAGCAACAATAATGCATTACATTTATACCAACAATAATCATTAATAATAAACACAAAAAAGAATTAAATAATAATGATTAATAAATAATATTTTATACTCATGTCTGTTGTAGAGTGATATAATCCTTACTTAAAGAAGCATTAAAATTGAAACGCTAAAGTTAGCCTGCTATGAAATTGTGTCATTTAAAACAATTTATTTTTTTTACCAGTGTTGTTTGACCTCCGAAACAAATACAAATATGTAATATTCATAGAACAATGTGTCAAATGAAAATGAATCATTTTCATTTGATAATCTGCTTGGCTCCTGTATTAGGAAACCTTCCTTACAGTATACCGATGCATAAAGGACAAAGAAATAAAATCTAAATATACATACGGACACACTTCACATAGCTCACTGTCTGCTGGAGAACCATATAATATCATATGATAAAATGATGATGTTTTACAAATAAACCGAATCTAATCCTGGCGTCTCAGGAGAGCACAAACTCCAGAGGGAAAATCCAAGCTCCAAAAGACTTTTCCACTAATGTCAGTTTGTAAGTCACTTTTTCAACTTTGAATTCATACATGTGTGAATGACATCTAATGTGTGTGCGCACCATGTACGATGTGTCGCCACGGCGCGTGACGCACCCCAGGATTAGACAGTTCCAGTGTGGAGGGGCTTGATTGATGAGCCCATTCCAAATGTTTTCGCGTCCAAGTCAGTGGGAGTTTGAGTTGCCTTTGCGCATCTTAATACCAAACAAAACATTAGCGTCGGATTCCCAGGGCTGGCTGCCTCTCACTGGATTTCATTAGTCACCCCTCCACAGCACACAAATGCGCTGCATGGCTCCGGGACATGGAGAAGAGTGAGAGGCAGAGAGGGAGAGGAAGGGCAGGGGGCCATTAAGGGATCATCATCTCATCCAAGCTTCCCTACCGCTAAGGATCAGAGTGTTAGACGAGAAAAAAAAAAGTCCTTATTCTTCAGTAGTTTCTGATCAGCTCTGCTGCTCACTGCGACACCTCATGAAGCTGAACCAAAATGTAGATACACTTGAAATAATTATGTTTTTTTCCAAAGGCTTCAGTTGCTATTTACTTATTTAATTTCATGTTTTTGCAGTGCGGAGACCCCCAAGATTCAGCTCACCCATCTAATAGCTATATTTAAACGATACCCGACCGGCTCCATCAGGAGAAACACTGATCTCATTCCCTCACTAATGAGGGCACTCAACTGTGTGTTTGTCTCCCCTGCCTACTTTTCCTCCTGCCAAGCCTTGATGCAATTACACCCCCACATCTGCAGGGGGCTCCCTCCTCCCATCGGCATGGGGCTTTCAAGGGGCCCTGGTGCTCCTGATTCACGGTTAATCAATCATGGTGCCTGGGTAATGACGCCCCACTGCTCCCCTAATGTCTTCTGGCGGGAGCCTCTGCCGCTGGCATTGAGCTCACGCAGGCACACATATGGCCGCTCTGAGTGAGTGACAGGACCCCTTTTGCGTGTGTGGCACCCCGCGCGACGGAAGCCATCAGCTCCACACATAGACACGCGTGCTGACAACCACACACACACGCCTCGGGCGAACTGGAGAGAGGGAGGAAATAGGGGAGAAGTGCCGCTTGGCCAATCTTCTCACGTCAAAGTGAACTGTCAAGAACAAAGCAAGTAGGGCAATGTGATATTTTTCAAAGCAGCTTGGGATGGGGAGCATTTGGAGGCCTGTGACGCACGTTTGTGCGACACTTGGAATTGAATTTAGAATGTCTTTGTGAGTTCCACTTCCATTCATGAACTTGAATTGTATTGGAAATGAGGTAGCAAACGGGATGCAGAATTGCATTTCAGATTTGAATGTAAGGAAGTAGATTTAAAATGAACCAAAATTCATATAACTGAAATTTTTAGGTCGAAAAGCAAAGCTTTTCAAAGCAAACTTTGAATATTATTATGTTTTTGGCATGGCTAATAATAAGGAATAGTACCTGCGCATCTAATCAGCATATTAGAATGATTTCTGTAGCACTGCTCACACAGATGTCAGATTTCTGATGGTCAACCCAGTAAACCAACCAACACGAGCACAATCTATAAAGGGAGCTTTTTTGCTCTTATGCGAAACTCCTGATTGCATAGATTCCTATTGAAATGACTGTATTTTGTTTCACCAAACACTGGTAAATGTGACTACACCTTAAGAGACTTCTTATCTTACCGACCCCAAATTTTGAACAGTAGTGTACAGTATAAACTAAATTTATACTAGTCAACATTTGAAGTGGATCAATTCAAAACTTTTCATCAAAGTTGTCCTAAAACCTAAAACCAAAATGTGTTCTTGTCTCAGGACAACTTTTTTTGATCCACTTCAAATCTCGACTACTGTAGTTAAACAACACGCTACCAAGAGTGCAGTACCTGCATTGAATGAGGTACATATACAGTGAGGAAAATAAGTATTTGAACACCCTGCTATTTTGCAAGTTCTCCCACTTAGAAATCATGGAGGGGTCTGAAATTGTCATCGTAGGTGCATGTCCACTGTGAGAGACATAATCTACAAAAAAAAATCCAGAAATCACAATGTATGATTTTTTAACTATTTATTTGTATTATACAGCTGCAAATAAGTATTTGAACACCTGAGAAAATCAATGTTAATATTTGGTACAGTAGCCTTTGTTTGCAATTACAGAGGTCAAACGTTTCCTGTAGTTTTTCACCAGGTTTGCACACACTGCAGGAGGGATTTTGGCCCACTCCTCCACACAGATCTTCTCTAGATCAGTCAGGTTTCTGGCCTGTCGCTGAGAAACACGGAGTTTGAGCTCCTCCAAAGATTCTCTATTGGGTTTAGGTCTGAGACTGGCTAGGCCACGCCAGAACCTTGATATGCTTCTTACAGAGCCACTCCTTGGTTATCCTGGCTGTGTGCTTCGGGTCATTGTCATGTTGGAAGACCCAGCCTCGACCCATCTTCAATGCTCTAACTGAGGGAAGGAGGTTGTTCCCCAAAATCTCGCAATACATGGCCCCGGTCATCCTCTCCTTAATACAGTGCAGTCGCCCTGTCCCATGTGCAGAAAAACACCCCAAAGATGATGCTACCACCCCATGCTTCACAGTAGGGATGGTGTTCTTGGGATGGTACTCATCATTCTTCTTCCTCCAAACACGTTTAGTGGAATTATGACCAAAAGTTCTATTTTGGTCTCATCTGACCACATGACTTTCTCCCATGACTCCTCTGGATCATCCAAATGGTCATTGGCAAACTTAAGTCGGGCCTGGACATGTGCTGGTTTAAGCAGGGGAACCTTCCGTGCCATGCATGATTTCAAACCATGACGCCTTAGTGTATTACCAACAGTAACCTTGGAAACGGTGGTCCCAGCTCTTTTCAGGTCATTGACCAGCTCCTCCTGTAGTTCTGGGCTGATTTCTCACCTTTCTTAGGATCATTGAGACCCCACGAGGTGAGATCTTGCATGGAGCCCCAGTCCGAGGGAGATTGACAGTCATGTTTAGCTTCTTCCATTTTCTAATGATTGCTCCAACAGTGGACCTTTTTTCACCAAGCTGCTTGGCAATTTCCCCGTAGCCCTTTCCAGCCTTGTGGAGGTGTACAATTTTGTCTCTAGTGTCTTTGGACAGCTCTTTGGTCTTGGCCATGTTAGTAGTTGGATTCTTACTGATTGTATGGGGTGGACAGGTGTCTTTATGCAGCTAACGACCTCAAACAGGTGCATCTAATTTAGGATAATAAATGGAGTGGAGGTGGACATTTTCAGGCAGACTAACAGGTCTTTGAGGGTCAGAATTCTAGCTGATAGACAGGTGTTCAAATACTTATTTGCAGCTGTATCATACAAATAAATAGTTAAAAAATCATACATTGTGATTTCTGGATTTTTTTTTTAGATTATGTCTCTCACAGTGGACATGCACCTACGATGACAATTTCAGACCCCTCCATGATTTCTAAGTGGGAGAACTTGCAAAATAGCAGGGTGTTCAAATACTTATTTTCCTCACTGTATATAATGAAGTAGGCTACTTAGAATTGTTTTCATTTTGAATCTTCAATTTTGTTTCATGTACTTATAAAGGGTTACTATATAAACACTCTCAGAAATAAAGGTACAAAAACTGCGAAACCTTTTCAAAAGATTCACCTTTGTACTTAAAGGGTCAATATTGGTACCTTAAAAGTACATATTAGTACCTAAAAGGTACTAACCCCGCAGTGACAGCTTTTGTACCTTTATTTCTGAGAGTGTATAGTAACTTTATCAAAAGTCTGCAGTTCAACCTGCTGCTTATTTGTCATTCCTAGATTTCATTATTCATATTTAATCTTTGCCAGATCAATTTTACTTGATAAACTTAGCACATATGGCTCTAATAGCTTTTGGATGGGTTTCTAAAAGGCCCTTGTCAAAAGCCAAAAAAGACAAGAAGAAATTTCAGAAGGTTAAAAAAAAATGCAAAAAACTTAATTAAATAGGAGATTCATAAAGTACATATTCATTAAATCTATCCTGCCAATGGTCTGTGTCCACATGTACAGTCACAGCCATTGTGGACTGGCTTATACGGGTGGCCCATTCAATCTGTTTGTATGAAGAGGTGCTCCTCAGGCTCTAAGCATTTGTATGCAGTATATAGAGTGGCAGTGGCCCATCTGTGCAGCCTAAAACCATCCTAATTTATGTTTCACACCTCTTGCTGCCGCCACACTTTGCATCTCATAGCACATATTATCTCTTTCTCTCTCCCTCTATCTCTCTTTTCAGTGGCAGTGACAGTGAAGTTGCTTTGGCTGTTAAAGAGCAATCCATCATCTGTTTAGAGAGCTTCATCAACATTGTGTACATAGCAGTGCTAAAACAGAGAGGATTTATGTTGCTCAGAGTGAAGCTTTTTCCAGTGCCATATGGATGAGGTATAAAATCACAAAAACCAATTAAAAGGAATAACATGCATGCATTAGGTTGTGAAAGCTGAGACAACAAAAGATCACATTAGCGGCTCTTACATGAGCTGGTGCTCACAGTATCAGACTACAATCTGTTTCGATCCTTTTACAAAACCAATGCTTCATTTTTTTCATGGTATGAAAGTCTTGCCTTTTGCTGTATGCTTTTGAATTATTTTATTGTATTTTATGTGCATTACCTCTTTCGAGCAAGATATGGATTACTGAGACTCTAAAATAGAACTGAGCCCTTACAAGAAACTGCTGTGGTACTTTACCATGGTACTTCTATGTGCATATACTCCAGAAGAAAATAATGGTATTGTATCATGTTCAGAAATCACCATAATAAAATTGTGTTTAATGTGATTTTTTTATTATTATTATTATTATTTCTTTTTACTATTTAATAAATGTACTGCAGTACATGTTGGATTTCACTATTCAGTTCAAGTTGACAAAATTTTGTCAAACATTTGCCAAAAAAAATAAATAATTGGGATGCACCATTGTTAAAGTTCTGTAAACTGATCATGTTATGGCTGAGTACTGATAAATGGTGGATATTAAAAAAAAAAAAAAAACTGTTTGTGTGATAAATAAATAAATAAATTGTGAAACTGCTCAATCAATTTAATACAATTTTAGGCATCACAACATTATAATGTACAGTATAAAAAAACTTATATTCGTTACATTACGTTAGTGTTTTTAAAGATCAACTTAATGTGTTAAACTTAGTGTTAAATTATAGAAAATGTAACCTAAATGTAAAATATGAAAAATATAAGAGCATTCAAAATTAAATATCAATAACTGATATGGTAGCCTACTGATATATTGTCCATCCCCAAATATAATAAATTGTCAGTGATTAGAGCATTAAAGCTAGCCTATAGATAGAAGTATGACATATAATGATGTACTGTCAATCTACAGAAAGTTGATTAGAGAAAGGCAATGCCAATGGTCATTGGAAGCTTCTAAACACTGCAAACTTAAGACACCATTACTCAATAAATGAAGCCCTCATCTGCGATCTTCAACTCACAACACAGCTAGTTGACTCAATTAATGTTCCTTCCCCCTCTCCTCTGGTGTCGACTGAAAGCAATTCAACTAGGAGCTTCCTTCCTTCAATGTTCCATGAAATTGGGCCAGATTGTTGTGTCACGTTAATTAATGTAATCCTCGTTGCATTGAAAGAGCTTCAAGTTAATAATTAGATCTGCTTTAATGACAAGACTATATATTTGCAAAACTCAATAAATCTTATCTGAGATTAAGATGGGTGTGGAAGAGACTCAGCATAGTGACAACACTCTTGTGCAAAATTGTATGTAACGTTTCCTACCTTATTATCTCTTGTACATATGTAACCTACTCAATAAAAGTAAATCTGGTTCACATACCTTTCCAGTTTAAAGACAGAACATCTCGTCACAAATCATGGTTTAAAATAAAACAGGGTTTCATCTGGGAATTAGTTCCACCTCATGAGCGACCATTTTAGTAGCTTTCTATCGCCATCTGCTGGTGAGAACAGAAAACCGACACAATATAAGAGCAGTGGTTTTTGTTGGATGTAATAATAATTGAAATTTAAAATATCAGCAGTAATCAAAGTAACATTTTTGCATTAACTATTTTTAATATTTGCAGTCTGAAACTTTTCATATTCATCTTTGTAGCTCCAGCAGTAAATCATGATACTAGCAATGCAAAGGTTATGGGGTTCGACTCCCAGAAAATGCATTAAAAATAATAATAATAAATCTTGAATGCAATAATTCATTTTGGATAAAAGCATCTGCCAAAAGAATATGAGTATAAATGTAAAAAATTGAGATAATCTCAGTATTTAATATGGATTTCATTATAACAGACTATAGGGCTATAATACATTTATACAATGTGATTTAATATTCTTGGCTTACTCACTGCGTATTGACCTTAAAAAAACATTATAACAGACTATAGGGCTATAATACATTAATGCAATGTGATTCAATATTCTTGGCTTACTCACTGCGTATTGACCTTAAAAAAACATTATAACAGACTATAGGGCTATAATACATTAATGCAATGTGATTTAATATTCTTGGCTTACTCACTGCGAATTGACCTTAAAAAAACATTATAATAGTCTATAGGGCTATAATACATCAATATAATGTGATTTAATATTCTTGGCTTACTCACTGCGAATTGACCTTAAAAAACATTATAATAGTCTATAGGGCTATAATACATTAATATAATGTGATTTAATATTCTTGGCTTACTCACTGCGAATTGACCTTAAAAAACATTATAACAGTCTATAGGGCTATAATACATTAATACAATGTGATTTAATATTCTTGGCTTACTCACTGCGAATTGACCTTAAAAAAACATTATAACAGACTATAGGGCTATAATACATTAATGCAATGTGATTTAATATTCTTGGCTTACTCACTGCGAATTGACCTTAAAAAAACATTATAACAGTCTATAGGGCTATAATACATTAATATAATGTGATTTAATATTCTTGGCTTACTCACTGCGAATTGACCTTAAAAAAACATTATAACAGTCTATAGGGCTATAATACATTAATACAATGTGATTTAATATTCTTGGCTTACTCACTGCATACTTGGAGGACTGTGTGGACTTTTGGAGACACATTTTCTTACCTAGGAACTCTAAAGCACCTTTGAAATCTACCAGTGTTGTATTTGAGTGCGTGAAATCTCATTTTAAATGCTAGTTGGTGGTCTTGCATCATTGAATGATCTACAAACTGATTTAAATATTAAATTGGGAGGATTTAAAAATTTTTAATTGAAGCCACTAATCTTACTAACTTTAAGTTTTCTATAATGCTATACAAAGAATAAAATGGTATAATACAAAGAAAAAAGCCCAAGACAAGACACCCAACAGAGTGCTATCAAATTTATAGCTTTAATTAGACATTTGTTTACATTGATAGCTTTTAGCTGCTTGTGAAATTAAGAGAACAGAAAGACAAAACAAAGAACAAGGAAACTGAACAGAACAACAGTGAACAAGAACTTCAGCATTCAGCCCTTTACGCTAGCTCCTCCTCTCCCTCTTCTTCGAATTCTCCCTCCTCTTCCGCAGTGGCATCTTGGTACTGCTGGTACTCTGATACCAGGTCATTCATGTTGCTCTCGGCCTCCGTGAACTCCATCTCATCCATCCCCTCACCCGTGTACCAATGCAAGAAGGCCTTGCGTCTGAACATGGCAGTGAACTGCTCAGAGATGCGCTTGAACAGCTCCTGGATGGCAGTGCTGTTGCCGATGAAAGTGGCGGCCATTTTGAGACCTCGAGGTGGGATGTCGCACACAGCGGTCTTGACGTTGTTGGGGATCCACTCCACAAAATAGCTGCTGTTCTTGTTCTGGACATTCAGCATCTGCTCATCCACTTCCTTCATGGACATGCGGCCTCGGAAAACAGCAGCAACGGTGAGATAGCGGCCGTGACGGGGGTCACAAGCAGCCATCATGTTCTTGGCATCGAACATCTGCTGGGTGAGCTCGGGCACCGTAAGAGCCCGGTATTGCTGGCTCCCCCTGCTGGTGAGAGGGGCAAAGCCTGGCATGAAGAAATGCAGACGGGGGAAAGGCACCATGTTGACCGCCAGTTTGCGCAGATCAGCATTGAGCTGACCAGGGAAGCGCAGACAGGTGGTGACCCCGCTCATTGTGGCAGACACGAGGTGGTTGAGATCGCCGTAGGTGGGTGTAGTGAGTTTGAGCGTACGGAAGCAAATGTCATACAGTGCCTCGTTGTCGATGCAATACGTTTCATCTGTGTTCTCCACCAGTTGATGGACAGACAGCGTGGCGTTGTAAGGCTCTACAACAGTGTCTGAGACTTTGGGTGAGGGCACCACGCTGAAGGTGTTCATGATGCGGTCTGGGTACTCCTCACGGATTTTGCTGATGAGGAGCGTGCCCATGCCTGACCCAGTGCCACCTCCAAGGGAGTGCGTGAGCTGGAAGCCTTGCAGGCAATCACAGCTTTCTGCTTCCTTACGGACCACATCAAGAACGGAGTCTACAAGCTCAGCGCCTTCTGTGTAGTGACCCTTGGCCCAGTTGTTTCCAGCACCACTCTGACCTACGATTAAAGAAGTTCAGGACATACCAGGCTCATATCGCTATAGAATGTTTAATTAAATGACATTAAATCAGACTTACCAAAGACGAAGTTATCTGGTCGGAAGACCTGCCCAAATGGTCCAGATCTCACTGAATCCATCGTTCCAGGCTCCAGGTCGACAAGAACAGCACGGGGTACATACTTTCCACCTGTTACAGAAAGCAGATATTTCCAAACGTTAAAAAAAAAATAAATAAACCTTATTTGCAAGGTATTTGTGTTTTATACTGCAAATGCAAACTGACCAGTGGCTTCGTTGTAGTACACATTAATCCGCTCCAACTGCAGATCACTGTCTCCATGGTAAGTTCCCGTCGGGTCAATGCCGTGTTCATCACTAATCACCTCCCAAAACTGAAATAAAATGAGTCAATATTAATGTAAAATTTAACACTTTGTGTAAAATTAATATTGAAAATCTTCAAATATACGTTTAAAATAACGTCCTCTTTTGCACTGTTGTCATGGCAACTCGCTAAGTTAACGGTTACACACAAAAGTTTACAGAGGAATAAAACCAAACTATGGACATCTATAAAGAGTCAGATCGCTAGTTAACGTTACACTTACTAATGTCTATACGAAACATAATTAGTCAGCCGAAATTGGTTATTTAAATATAATAACTACACAACATACAAACTAAGTTAACGTTATGCCCCTCGCGACCAGGCTTTTTTTGGGCTGATATCGTAATCAATACCATTATTACTCACTTTGGCACCGATTTGGTTTCCGCATTGACCAGCTTGCAGGTGAACAATTTCTCTCATGTTGAATTGTTATGAAAAAATAGCACTTTTTGTTCAAAACAAACGTAGTGAACTCTCTTCCACAGCGTGTCGACTAAACACTGCAGCGCGTAGCAACGGTTTCCACTTTTAAATAATGCCAGCCTTCGCATTCAAACACAGGTGGATGAACTAGACGTCAATCATTCTCTGTCCGCTTTTGATTGGTTGAGGTGCACGCGCTCTCACGACGCTTCTGCTTTTGATTGGATTAGAGATGTTTTAATCTGTTGTTAATGGTTACAGCGCTGAGAGATCTCCCAGAAACCGTTTTGTATTGGTAACCAGATAACGTATGTAGACCAGCTTTTATTATTGAATAGACCTGACTATTTTCTCGTTGAGAATCATGTTACCAAGCACCACCTTAACAGTAAATGGCATATTTGGACTTGAGTAAAATTGCACATTGAATGCGTTTGCTTAGGTTCTGCGCAGGAGTTTCTAGCACATGACAGAATTTACTTTTCAAATAAATTACCTTATTCATAGAAAAAGTAACTATTTTCATGCTTTTTTTGTAATTTTGTGTGATATCCAGTGTAAATTCTGAGTCATGCAGTAAAACAGTCGAGAATCATGCAGTGCTCTATAACTCTTTTGTTTCCCCAATTCATGTTTGCCTTTTTTTTTTTTTTTTTACGAAGTGGTGATTTTGTATGATTTCGAACAATGTAATTTGAATTGGAAATGTACGATTGCTAGGAGTAAAGACACAAGCCTGAATGTCCACCTCTAAAGCTAAGGCCGCAGAAGCCCTAAATTACTCACAGATCTGCAAAAATGTAAAATAGGAACAAATATGTCATGAGAGTGTGTTACCTCCTGAAAATAAGTCAGGGGTTATCTTCTTGACAGTCAACTTTTCTGGTCTTTTTTTTCTTTCTGTAGTGCAAGCAACACTGTAGCCCACATCTCAACACTGTTTAAGATGTGTGTCTTTTTAAAGAGAGCTCACAAAAATGTGTGTGCTGCAATGGGTTTTTGTATTTTCTGAATAAGAGTAAACTAGTTGACCCCTTCTGATAATGATCTATAGCTGCTGATGAAAATAACAACTGAATGAGAGCATGGCAAAATAGTTATAGTACCCTGTGGCTTTGAAATTAATATCTTTGACCCTGTTTCTGCACCTTTATTTAATTTGACACAAACTTGTCAATATAGACAGGCAGAGACAGAAACACACACGCATTCACAAATATACACACAAATGCTAAAAAACATAATTATTCAAAAGTACTTAATTAGTTCTTGCTGATGCAAGATTTCTCACATTTCTATTTCCAATCTTTTTTATTGGCATTTTATCATGACAGCATGAAATACACTTACATCAAATGGATCAAGATGCAACGAAATGTCCTTATCGTATCAAACCCCAAACCTTAACCATCCCTTGATTTCTCAAATTTCTAATAGAGCAAAGTATTTGGGAAGGCCTAAATTGTTGCGCTGAGCACAAGTGGGATGCGTGGCATCGATTCATTATTTATGAGTATCACAGGTGTCATACATCCTTAGAGGGGATTCAGTTCATGCATGCTATGACAGAAGCACACGTAGGCTGAGCAAGCACGAAACGAAATAGGATTAATGACTAAGGCAGAATGAATTTTGCACAGCAGGATGTATTGTTGCATTATGCCAGTTGTTGCTGGTAGTTGATGTACAACATTCAACATACTTTGTAATAATCAAG
This sequence comes from Onychostoma macrolepis, assembly GCF_012432095.1. Lineage (NCBI taxonomy): Eukaryota > Metazoa > Chordata > Actinopteri > Cypriniformes > Cyprinidae > Onychostoma > Onychostoma macrolepis. The sequence continues at coordinate 18,580,100 of NC_081159.1, read as the reverse complement.
TCTACTTATCAGCATTTTGTCAGACCACAAAAAAGGCCAAAAGCATGTTTAGACCAAGGGATCCAAGATCTTATGAAAGATCAAACCAACTTTTCAAAAGTTTGGGGTCAGTATAGGATAAATAAATAAATAAATAAATAAATTAATACTTTTTTTTCTTCTGCAAGCATAAATGAAATTGATCAAAAGGGACAGTGAAGACATTTTGACAGCAAAAGATTTCAGTTTCAAATGAATGCTGTTCTTTTTAGCTCTATTCATCAAAGAATCCAGAAAATGGTTTTCTTTCAATATTCAACTTTGATAATAATAATGAAAAATTTATTTAGCAGCTAGAATGATCATGATGATAGAATGATTCCAAAGGATCAGGACACTGAAGACTGGAGTAATGGCTGAAAAAACAAACAAACAAAAAATCAGTTTTGCCATCACAGGAGTGAATTAAATATTAAAATATAGCTGCAAGCAGCGATGGCGGGCCCAAGCCGTCAGCGCAAACGCCACCCCGGTGGCATCAGGAAAACTGTGCCCAGCGGGCACATGCATTACAGTAACCTTCTGGCAGTCTGGTTTTGATGAATACAGCAATGAAAGGGTTAATCCAAACTATCAAGACTGTGAGAGACACACACACACACACACACACACACACACACACACACACACACACAAACACACATACACACACACACACACACACACACACACACACACACACACACACACACACACACACACACACACACACACACACACACACACAAACACATACACACACACACACACACACACACACACACACACAAACACACATACACACACACACACACACACACAAACACATACACACAACAATATATAACATTTTGGTAACACTTTGAATAAGGTTTCAGTTTTTAAATTAACTATATTAATTAATATGAACAATAATTATATAGCTTTTATTAATGTTAGTCTCTCTCTATCCTCTATCTCTCTCACACACACACAAAGAACAATTTGTAAATCTTTTGTAACACTTTTCAACAAGTTTTTAGTTTTTAACATTATATAAGTTAACAAGAAGTTAACATGAACAATAGTTTTATAGCATTTGTGACCCTGGACGACAAAACCAGTCTTAAGTGTCAATTTGTCGAAATAGAGATGCATACATCATCTGAGAGCTGAATAAGCTTTCCATTGATGTATGGTTTGTTAGAATAGGACAATATTAGGCTGAGATACAACTATTTGAAAATCTGGAATCTGAGGGTGCAAAAAAATCAAAATATTGAAAAAAATCACCTTTAAAGTTGTCCAAATGAAGTTCTTAGCAATGCATATTACTAATCAAACATTAAGTTCTGATACATTTACTGTAAGAAATTTACAAAATATTTTCATGGAACATGATCTTTACTTAATATCCTAATGATTTTTGGCATAAAAGAAAAATCTATAATTTTGACCCATACAATGTAGTTTTGGCTATTGCTACAAATATACCCCAGTGACTTAAGACTGGTTTTGTGGTCCAGGGTCCCATTTATGAATCTTGGTGTATGATATGTTCAAAATTGACTACTACATTATTCATTAAAATTTCTGGTTAATGTACATTAGTTACTGTACCATAAACTAACAAATAATTTTTTAACTAACACAAAGAAATAAAGTAAAACATATGTTGTTCATACTTAGTTTGTAATTTTTGAATTAACTCATATTAAAAACTATATTATTGAACTATACTAGTTAGCATGAACAATAATTATATAACATTTATTAATGTTCAGTTACAAATGTATTAATACATTATTAAATTTTAAAGTATTTTAACATTAGTTTATGTTCTGTGAATTAACATAACATTAATATTTTTAATGTCAGTATTAACTAACATTAAATAAGATTAATAAATGATTTTAAATTATATTGTTCCTTTTTAGTTCATGTTAATTAATGTAATAACTTATGTTAACCAAAGAGACCTTAATGTAAATTGTTACAAATACTTTTAATATTCTATAACTATTTAAAAAAAAAAAAAATATATATATATATATATATATATATATGTGTGTGTGTGTAAAGAATACTGAGAGTACAGAGCATTTCAGCTGATTCTATGCATTGTTTTTCATTCTGATACACAGACAGGCAGCTCATGAAAAATAAGGTCATGCCTCCATCTGGTGGTCATCCTTGGTATTACACTTTTCACCTTTAAACCAATTTCAGTTACAGTTTTAATTGTTTTGTGGCCCCTGAGCATGATACATTTTTGAAACTATGCATGTTTCCTCAGAATGACTTTTTATATTTATGTAAAAAGTTTTGAAGTGTTTGGAAACTGCACTTTAAAGATATAAGAAAATTACTGCTATTTGTTTTACTGTTACTTTAATAAATCACCATTACCACACCGTTCGAGATATCCTAAATCCGTCCGCAATTTAAAATCTTCAGTATATTGGCATCATGTTGACAAAGTTTGGTGTGAACTACTTGTTTCTGCTTGGAGGAGTATGAGTTTATTTACAGCCTGTTTTCTCAAAAAACAAACATTAAAATAAAAATAGCCGACTTCCTGTTGGTCGTAGCTAATGACTGTAAATTAGAAAGTTGACCGGCCTGGTGTCTGTAGCTAAAACTAACCCCCAAACTTTTGACAAAAGGTGGCGCTATAGAGTGCCTCTTCCACGCCCATTTATGAGCTTTCTGGCTTGGACCCTAAATATATTAAAACAATATTACTGTACTGTGTTTTTGATCAAATAAATGAAGCCTTAGTGAACACAGAAGAGATTCAAAATCATTAGCAATTCTTACCAACCCCAAGCTTTTAGTATATTTTCAAGATATTAAGTGTTAATGTTTTTTGTATTAATGCATGTCCTCTGCTCAATATTCAGCAGCACTCATCGAAACTAGGACACTGATGTGTGAATGAGGTACTCCCTCAGGGATGGGGAAAATCTGAATTTGAGAGGCTGTGTGTGTGTGTGTGTGTAAGTAAGTAAGGCAAAACTATGCACTGCATTATTGATTAACACTCAAGGTGTAACGACACTAGCAGCAGCAGCTGCTTTGCACACACACACACACACACACACACACACACACACACACACACACACACACACACTTCTTTTTAACCAGGAAAAAAAAAAGAAGCTGGACAGGAACTTTGAATAGGCAACGTGGGACATCATGCACACTCCCTGTAGCTTATGACCTGAAACTTTATGATTTCACCTTCTTTAGTTTAGTTTAATTTGACACATAAATATAAAATATTTCAGGCTTGTTTTCCACACACTCTGGTTTACAGGTCTTTTTTTTTAGTCAAGGCTTTACCCTGTTTTCGCTTCCCACCTGTTGATGGTGATCCCTATGAGGAAAGCTAACCTAGCTGGAAAACATACCCCACCATCCAAAGCCACAACAAAAACAGCTCTATAGAAACAGCAGTACTGCTATAGAAACTCTCCACACACAGAGGCCTACTTTCAGACTCCTACAGTGATACATGTCTACTTTATGTAATGTACATTCATGACCAAGGAAATGCAAAACAGAGCTAGTTTTTCTTTGTTTGATCTCCAACATACACAAAAAAAAAAACAGCCTTTGTTCATTCTATGTTAATTTCCTTGTTCTATTGAAGTTGGAACAGACCTAAAACACATTAAAGTCAAAATTTTATTAACAAATGCATGGGTCTGAAAAAAATCCTCAGTGCCTTCCTTGGATATTGTCACTTGTCACTCTTTTGCATACTCCTATTTAAAATGCAATGCTCTTATACTTTTAAAATGAAAATTTTATCTTAAACACTATATTACTGATATTTTCTTTAATAAGGAAGCTTCTTTTTGGCCAACAGGCACTATATTTCTACAAAACCTCAACCCCAGTAAAGGTATATACATATCAGTTTATCAAAGGAGTTTTTGACCTTTATGTTATTCAGGGTGAGTGTTTATGAAGGAGGGCATGTAAAAGTGAAGATAAGAGCATCTCATGTTTCGCCATCAACACAATGTAACGAGATGCTCACGCAACATGACACCTTGTCATTTCAGTTTTGCATTCCCACCCAAGTTCTCTGGGGCTGTGCAAGATAAGTGTTCACATCTAGATGCATATGTCGATGCACATATTTATTTTGGAATCCAATCTGTGTGGATGTGTGTGCGTTTGGGAAAGAGATAAAAGACTACACAGACAGAACATTTGCATTGTCTTTGTCAAAAATATATTTTGAGAATTTATTAGGATTTATCATCTTCCTATACATTATAAGTCTCTTTCTATACATTATAAGTCACAGTGAAGGAAGGAATACCACCTCAGCAAAGAATGAGAATACCAGAACCAAGCAATAAAAAAGCATAAAAAATAAAACAATCATACTCTCAAAGTTTATGTATACGGAATATATTCAGACGATTGACTTTCTGTTACATCTTGGATCATTTTTTAAAAACTGCATAAATAAAATGCATAAAACCAACTTAATGCTTCGTATTCAACAGATCACCTTCCAGCAGGTTTGACATTATCCTCGAAGTAGCCAGGGTTGGTAATGTTGCCAGAAGGTTTGTAAAAGGCCACAGTAATAAATTTGCCCTTTCCATCTGATGCCAGGCCGACCCCAACCTGCTCTGTAGACCTCCAGATCATCTGGGTGAAGTTACCTATGCACATATAAAACTTTTATATGGTTTTTCTGACCCACATTTTCATTTATGGATTGTGATTGATTGTAATATAACTTTAACTATAATTTGATTGTATTGCCTTAGAAATGTAAATTAACATTACCATTTCTTATGTGCTCAATATTTGCCATCTTACTTTATAGATTTAACTGTTTTAAACTCTTCAGCTGATATGAGTGCAAAAAGCCTACCAGTTCCATTCTGAAAGCCAGGGTTTGCAAAGTTGTACTTCACATTTTCCTTGTACCATGATTCAGCAACCGCTTTTCCTATAGTTAAAAATTATCAGTTGTTCTATAAATGTTGTAATTATTAACAGTTCCTTAAATAGGCCCACCCGGGGGAATAACCAGTTTACCTGTTGGAGGCACCATGGTGGACGTCCACATGTATGACATAGCCTCTCCATAACCTTTGCTGCTGTTCTTTAGGGCATTAATGCTAATCAGATGTGCTGCCCAATCCTGAGCCTCTTTACTGAGGACGGAGCACAGTGACAGAGGCCGTGCTCCATGTTGCCGTCTGTAATCATTTTGAGCTTCAAGGAGAGACTGACGAAACTGGGACAAGTTCTCACCTTCATCACAGGAAAAGAAAGAACTGTGAATCCTTGTGAGTGGAAAATTAGACTTGGGACTTCACATTTAACATTATTTCAAATTATATTGTGCACATACTGTCTATTCATCTAATAGTGCTGTTTTTAGAGCTGAACTTCTCAAATTTAATACCAATTACTGTAACTACTAATTAAAATCCCTAATAGTTTTTGAATAAGGACATATCGGCAAAGATTTAAAATTTCTAAAATTTCTTAAAATTTCTTTATCTGACAGAAAGCATTTATTCTGGATTTTTTCAGTTGATACCAAATAAATGCAAAATGGGTGTGATGTGATAATCAGAATGTGGTTCAAATAGTTTGTTCAACCTCTATGAAAAAAGCAATTCTGTTTCTTTTGGAAACCACTTTCTGCCACATACAAAGTCATGCTTTGGTATTAAAAAGTTAAAGCTATAAGATAGAATCAAAATTGTGACATAAAAAAATCAGTTATGAGGTTTAAAAAGTCATAATTATGACAAAAAAACAAACAAACTCATAATGACTTCTAATCTCACAATTTTATTCCCACTTTTTGTCATAATTTTGACTTCATACTAATGACTTTTTACATCATAATTCTGATTTATCAAAGCATGCTTTTTTCTAATGTGGTCAAAATAAGCTTCCACAGTCTCTGTTTGAGTGCTTACCTTCTGAACTGCTGCTCTGCGGACACTGACTCTTACGTGGTGCTGGTCCAGAACTGTGAGGTGATGAAGGCAATTGGTTTGACTTGATGCTGAGAGCAGCAAGTACTTGTCCAACTCTGTCAGCTGAACACCAAAAAAATTGTACAATAAGGGTCTAATCAATTATATATGAGTATACAATATGAATATATGAATATGAATATAACAAAAATGTATGTAGTCTACATTTTTATTCAGTATTACATCCATGCACATATAGTCACACCAAACTCACCAGACGGGGAGGGTTTGAAGTCTGCTTTGGAGCCTGCTGGCAGAACGTTTCTTTCAAAATATCCAGCATTGCTGATGTTTCCTGCTGGGAGGTACTGACCCACTACAAAAGTTGTGTTCCCATCAGTGGCCAGTCCAACCCCCACCTCCTTCGTGTCCTTCCACACCACCTGTGTGAAGTGACCTGGAGAAACCAACAGATGTCAGAACAGAGACTAGAGCAAATGTCTAACCACCACAGAGTGTTTACAGATGGATTCACCTGTTTTGGAGGTGAATCCAGGTCTGCTGAAGTTGTAGTCTTTAATTTCACTGTACCAGCTTTCCACTGCCTCACGTCCTGTATAAATTACAAACATAAAATGCTAAAAACATGCATGACACACCAGTGGCGATGAAATAACTGTGCTACAAGCCAAGCTCTGACCTGTGAGTTTTTTGTTAGCTGAGCTCCAAGCGTAATACACATTCTCTCCATACTCTCCATTACTATGCATGAGGGTCCTGATTGACAGCAGGTGTTCAGCCCACTCCTGTGAGGAGCGGCACAAGTTTTTGTTTATGGTGAGGGGCGGCGCTCCATGCTGTTTGCGATATGCATTGTGAGTCTGCAGGAACTCAGCTTCAAAGTTGCTGTCTGCTAAAGACAAACATAAAGAGTTAGTTGATGTGCATATAGCACATCCCATGTTGACTGAAAGAATAAAGACAATTTTTCATTCTAATATCCTTTTTTATTAATGTGTTGTGGTGCACATGCTTCATTTCAGAAGCCATAAAGCATGAGTACAAAGAATGGACTATCATTTTTCATTTACATTAAGCCTAGATAAATATGATGAAAGGTCAGTTTTAACCACAGTCCTTGTTTGTATTTGTGTAAAGAAGATGATTCTACTAAAAAAGAAGTGCTGAAATCACTATTCAGCATTTACATGAAACAAATAACCTTACCCAACTTACCCTTTAAGCCACTTTGCACTTGACGCACTCCTTGACCCCCTGGTGGTGCTATTTCAGTACTGCGAGGAACTGAGGGCGCTTTGTTTGAATGAGTGCCACCATGCACTTGCCCCACTTTGTCAGCTGAATGTTGCCAGATATATCAAATATTTACTATACCGTAATGATCATCAACACCTCTTTTACTACAGCATCTTTTAGAATGTTCACTGTAAAGACTATATTTAACATTGGATCTACTCTCTATCATTTTTATGAATAATTTAATAATAATAATGTTTATTAACAACAATAATAATAATGAGAAGAAAGTTTAATAAGAATATAAACAAAATGGAAAAATATGACTTGGATATTATGAAATAACTTTTTGTTTGAAAGTTTACTCACTTGTGCCAGTGGACTTTGAATCTACTTTGCTGCCTGCCGGTAAGACATTTTTTTCAAAATAACCCGCATTTGTGATGTTTCCTGCTGGGAGGTACTGACCCACCACAAAAACTGCGTTCCCATCAGTGGCCAATCCAACGCCCACCTCCTTAGTGTCCTTCCACACCACCTGTGTGAAGTGACCTGGAGAAACCACTAGGAGTCAGTGTTGTAAAAGAGACGAATGCAAGCCACACCAGAGTGTTTAAAGGTGGATTCACCTGTTTTGGAGCTAAATCCAGGCCTGCTGAAGTTGTAATCTTTAATTTCACTGTACCAGCTTTCCACTGCTTCATGCCCTGAAGAGAGTGAGACAAAAGGTATGTAATTGTTTCTAAAACACTGGATTTGTTCACAGTGTGCAATACAAAGCATGTTTAATAAAACAAAACACAAATACTTTATATATCTCCAGTGTAATGTCCTGTTATTAAGTTAAAAAGTTCTGACACCTGCATAATGGATTGCAATTCTAATGCATTCAACTTTGACCAGAACGGTTTAACTGGAAATGACTGATCAGATCAAATGACTGATAGCATTTATCCTTGATTGGCCTCTTAGAAGAATTTGACTTCATTGACTGGTTTTTCGAGCAGAAAGCTAACCTGAGAGTTTTTTGGTAGCTGAACTCCAAGCATAATACAGATTTTCCCCGTAGTCCTTGTTGCTGTGTTTGAGGGTCGTGATTGACAGCAGATGCTCCGCCCATACCTGAGCGGAGCTGCACAGGTTTTTGTTTATGGTGAGGGGCGGCGCTCCATGCTGTTTGCGATATGCATTGTGAGTCTGCAGGAACTCAGCTTCAAAGTTGCTGTCTGCTAAAGACAAACATAAAGAGTTAGTTGATGTGCATATAGCACATCCCATGTTGACTGAAAGAATAAAGACAATTTTTCATTCTAATATCCTTTTTTATTAATGTGTTGTGGTGCACATGCTTCATTTCAGAAGCCATAAAGCATGAGTACAAAGAATGGACTATCATTTTTCATTTACATTAAGCCTAGATAAATATGATGAAAGGTCAGTTTTAACCACAGTCCTTGTTTGTATTTGTGTAAAGAAGATGATTCTACCAAAAAAGAAGTGCTGAAATCACTATTCAGCATTTACATGAAACAAATAACCTTACCCAACTTACCCTTTAAGCCACTTTGCACTTGACGCACTCCTTGACCCCCTGGTGGTGCTATTTCAGTACTGCGAGGAACTGAGGGCGCTTTGTTTGAATGAGTGCCACCATGCACTTGCCCCACTTTGTCAGCTGAATGTTGCCAGATATATCAAATATTTACTATACCGTAATGATCATCAGCACCTCTTTTACTACAGCATCTTTTAGAATGTTCACTGTAAAGACTATATTTAACATTGGACTTACTCTCTATCATTTTTATGAATAATTTAAAAATAATGTGTATTAACAACAATAATAATAATGAGAAGAAAGTTTAATAAGAATATAAAAAATATGACTTGGATATTATGAAATAACTTTTTGTTTGAAAGTTTACTCACTTGTGCCAGTGGACTTTGAATATACTTTGCTGCCTGCCGGTAAGACATTTTTTTCAAAATAACCCGCATTTGTGATGTTTCCTGCTGGGAGGTACTGACCCACCACAAAAACTGCGTTCCCATCAGTGGCCAATCCAACGCCCACCTCCTTAGTGTCCTTCCACACCACCTGTGTGAAGTGACCTGGAGAAACCACTAGGAGTCAGTGTTGTAAAAGAGACGAATGCAAGCCACACCAGAGTGTTTAAAGGTGGATTCACCTGTTTTGGAGCTAAATCCAGGCCTGCTGAAGTTGTATTCTTTAATTTCACTGTACCATCTTTCCACTGCTTCATGCCCTGAAGAGGGTGAGACAAAAGGTATGTAATTGTTTCTAAAACACTGGATTTGTTCACAGTGTGCAATACAAAGCATGTTTAATAAAACAAAACACAAATACTTTATATATCTCCAGTGTAATGTCTTGTTATCAAGTTAAAAAGTTCTGACACCTGCATAATGGCTTGTAATTCTAATGCATTCAACTTTGACCAGAACGGTTTAACTGGAAATGACTGATCAGATCAAATGACTGATAGCATTTATCCTTGATTGGCCTCTAGAAGAATTTGACTTCATTGACTGGTTTTTCGAGCAGAAAGCTAACCTGAGAGTTTTTTGGTAGCTGAACTCCAAGCATAATACAGATTTTCCCCGTAGTCCTTGTTGCTGTGTTTGAGGGTCGTGATTGACAGCAGATGCTCCGCCCATACCTGAGCGGAGCGGCACAGGTTTTTGTTTATGGTGAGGGGCGGCGCTCCATGCTGTTTGCGATATGCATTGTGAGTCTGCAGGAACTCAGCCTCAAAACTGTTGCCTGGTACAGAAGAGCACACGATTTAATGATGAACTGAAAATTAAGCTATATTTTGTATGAAGGTTTATTTAAATTACTCTTAGGTAATATTCAGTACAAGCTTTGGATGAGTTTAAATAAATTAAATGTTAAAACTAATACTTAAATTAAAACTGCATGAATGCTACAAAATATTATTAAGAAACAATAAAGCAAGCAGATAATAAATAAATAAATCAAACATACATAAAAGGTAGGAAAACCAAGAGTAAAAAGAGTTCTATACTCACCCGCCATGCATGAAGCTATGTGACAGACTGCAAGACAAACACATTAACATGACAGTTACATGAACCACAGTGATAATTTTCAAAGAATTTAACGTCACAACAGAATATCTGAACCTCTCCCATTGTGTCTGTGGGAAGGAGAGCAACAGACAAGGTGTTGGTCCTCTAGAATATTGAAACATGCATTTAAACATGTTTTAAAATGTGTTTCGTTATAAGTCTACTTTGTTCACTTTGCAAACCACTGTAGTGAGTTAGACACTGATATTTCATAAAATAGAATGTTTTTTAAAAAACCCTAGAAACATCATGTTCTCACAGTGATGGAGCAATCACAAGGTCATCAGTTTTCCAATTCTGTTACATGGACTTATTATTATATAATAACAATAAAGTATAATAATGTATAATGACAATAAATTATGCATAATTATATGCAAGTAACCCTAAGCCAAACCCTAATCCTAACCCTAACCATATAGTAAGTACAATAATTACACTGTAACAAGGACACCTTAAAATAAGGTGTAATTTTTTTTTTCTTTTTTTACAGATTGATGTGCCTTGCAGATGTTTTCAAGTAACTTGCAGAATTGTAAAGGAATAAGTGCTTACATTGACAAATGTGTCAGCAGGTAGCATACAACTAAAGTTCTCAGGCTAAAACTAAATGGCAACAGAATGTTGTCCTTATTTAGTAGACTGGAGATGTTTCTCTTGCTTTTCTTATCATACATACTGGCAGATGCAGTCATGTTTTTAACATTTTACAGAATACTTCTGTTGGCTCCCTTTGACCCTAGGATACAGTCAGGTGTGTGGACTAGTTTGTTTTCTCATTTGACTGAATTTAACCTTTAGCTACAACTAAGGGTTTGCACATGAAAAGGTTTCATTTCTGTTTTTTTTCCATGAGTAGGTGTCTACGTGTGTACATGTGACAGGAAAGTGAGGAAACTGATCTGGTGCTGCACAGTCAGTCAGTGAAAGAGCAAAAATGTTACTGTTGCAAGACCATTCTTGTGACATCAAACTTCTTGCAGGACAGCATAACTGCAGGATATGATATGGGTTGTAATTTGCATGTAGTCAGACGGCATTAAAATGAAGTGAAACTGAAAACCTACAAACCACACTTAACAACTTGCCTTAAAGCAATGTCCATGTTTGTATTTGTCTATTTGTCTATTTTTAATATGTAAGTCTAGTTTGTTTTTTCAGGGTAGAACAGGTTTGATGGCACATCATTATACTGATTTTGCATAGACTGCAGATTGGCAGAAAATAATTACTGTGACAAACAGTTGGTGTCAGAGACCAAAATGCTTGAGGCTGCTTGTCTGCTGAAGGGTCTCTAAATGTTCTTTACAATTCAAATAACATAAATGTTGTATGAATGAAAGCTAGTTGCTCGTTTCCTCTATTGTGCTTAAGGCATCAGCGGTGCACTATTTGATGTATGGATTTTTAATTAGTGTCACAGTAGGCAATATACAGTTAGTTTTACTAATCACATTGACACGTAGCTCACAGACAGTCTTAAAATGTATGCATACCTGTCCTGTAGTCTCCTTGAGGCAGGAATTTATTTCTTTGAACACTCTGTTTTTTTCTCTCTCTCTCTCTCCTTCCCTGTATCTTGCTTACTAGCTGTGAAATCTATGAACTATATATCTGTCAAGTGATGCAACGCCCTCTAAACCAGGAAAGAGCACTCTGACGACACACAAACCCACATTTTCAGTTTTACTGGCCTCTGAAATACACACAAACATACACACGCACACTCATTATTACAAACTCATTTTGATGCTGTTAAGAACAGAAGAACAAAGTTCTAACTTGTTCAATCATGTGATATTTAATTTCTTCACTCCTGCCATCTTCTCTCTTTAAGTGTTGTCCTTGAACACTTGCATGTGATAGCACTTCCTCTCTATATGTAGTTGTTTCACTGACTTTTCTCCCCTTTTTGACACCCACAATGAGTACTTATAATGCAGACAATTTTTTTTAGAAAGGTCATAAAATTCTTAAACCATTAAAAACAATTCTTAAACCATAAAAAATACTTTAAAATGAGATTTTTAACATAGAGTACTACAGCATGTTAAAGTCTTAGGTACATTAGATGCTTAACAAAAACGTTTATTTATATCCTTTTTATATATTTTGCAGATAGGTTGTTCCAGGCATCTCAGATGAGTTTCCACACTTCTTTTATGGATTTAGGCATGTTAATTGCACAACCAGACTCATTGGAAAAACATGCCTCTACTAACATTTTGGCAAAACGACAAAAAAACATACCTGTCCATTTACACAATTCATTGTGGTTTTCAGCTTAAATGAAGACTTGACAGTAAAACGCCAACAATTTTTATTCGTTTTCATGCAAATTATGATTATGTAGCAGATTATTAATTAGCGAACACTGACTTCTGCGTGGTTGCTTGCACAATACTGTTTTGTTGGCAAAGTCACGCCAAAGTTATGTTTGTTGATTGTCTTCATCTGATCCTGACTTGATAATGTTGAGATCAGATATCTGTTTCAATCATGCCTGTAGGGCTCTTTATTTATTCACACAAAAAATTTATTTGGATTATTACAGATTTTGTAAAAAGATATTTCCTACTTGTACACTAAAGTAAAAGGCATAAATAACCACCTAATTTTTTTTATTTTTTTAACTTTTTGTGAAGCATAATGCAGCATCTCCATAGTAAAAGCTGCTGGGTTCTTAAGATTTGAATCTGGCCTGGATTGTGTCCCATTTCTGTTTGACCTGTTGCCTGTTATGTTGAAAAGCTTGTTTTTATAATGTGTCATTTCAGACTAGAAAAGTATGGTGCCCGGGAGGGGCCGTCTTCGGTTCACTTAGTTTTGTCATGGCCACGAGATATTAAGTCGGGGGAACGCGATATGTCGTTGCCACGAGTTTAATGTGTAAACAAACCTACTACGTGACCATAGCAACACGGGATTATCAGAGATGGATAAAACATTTTTATTAACATTAAACATTTAATTTAATATTTGTATATTATTATTATTATTATTAGGTTATATTAACTTGTTAGGGCTATATTTTTATTTATTTCATATAAATATAATATTTTATTATTTCCCCTTTCAATTCGTGTATCGCTTTACCTAATTAACGTTATGTATAATTATCCCAGCTAACAAAAATACGTAACTGTTACGTAACCGCAACGTAATCTGGTGACCAAAGTTAGGTCGTGGCAACCGGAAAAGTGAAAGGTGCTTATACGTCGCCACAACGTAACTTTGTGACGTTGCCAGTTCGTAACTGCGACGTCGTGGCAACGTTGCGGATCAATAGTTGTGTGCTGGTAATCAGCTGGTAATCAGTTTATAATTATTTATTTTCTATGGGCGGACATGCAGTAGTTTAACCTAATTTATGTCCTCATATGCCCAAACTAATTTAAAGGCTTTTTCAACTGCTGTGAATGATGAATAGACTCAAAATGAATTCAGTTCATTTATTTTGAAAAACACACAAACATGAACAGTAAAATACACCCAAATTATTAATAAAAACATAGGATATACAGCGAAATATGAATGAAAGCATTCAGGATGTTCCATGCTCAGCATAATTATAAACAGATATGCTAGCATAATATTTGCTAGCAGACATTTCAGATAATTAAGGAAAGATACCATAATCACAGAGGTATTATATTAACAAAAGGGTAACACTTTACAACAAGGTTCATTAGTTAACAACATTAGTAAACATGAACTAAGAATGAACATTTCAGCATTTACTAATGCATTATTAAAATCACAAGTTGTGTTTGTTAACATTAATGCACTGTGAACTATCATGAATAAACAATGAACAACTGTATTTTCATTAACTAACATTAACAAAGATTAATAAATAGTGTAATAAATGCATTGTTCATTGTTTGTTCATGTTAGTTAATACATTAACTAATGTTAACAAATGACACCTTATTGTAAAGTGTTACCAACAAAAGTACTTAAAGTAGACTGTATAAACATCATTTTTCAAAACAATAAATCTTTAAAATATTGAAAATGTTTATAAAACATAACAATGACCAATTATAACCACATTAGAACATATTTCACCCAAAAATGTCAATTCTGTAATTAATTACTTACCCTCATGTCGCTCCAAACCCATAAGACCCTTTTGTGCAGAACACAAATGAAGATATTTTTAATAGATGCCATGTGTATGTCTTTATTCACAAATGATGTATCTCCAAAGCATTTTCACAAAAGCACCATGAGATGGCCAGCTCTCACGCCAACACAACAGTGATGCATCATGGTGCTCTCGTGAACATGTTATTTTGTAAATAAAAATGCAATGTTTTTTGTGCACACAAAACATTCACATCACTTCATAAATTGAGGTTAAACAACTGGAGTCACATGGGTTTACTTTAATGATGTATTTATTACCTTTCTGAGGCTTGAAAGTGGTAGTTGCATAAACTGTGAAATGGAGGGGCAGAAATCTCTCAGATTTCATTAAAAAGATATACATTTATGTTTCAAAGATGAACAAAAGTCTTACAGGTTTGGAACGGCATGGAGGTGAGTAATGAGAATTTTTGGTTTAACTAAGACATGAGGTAAATCGGTTCCCTCAGGCGCACCAGTAGATCTCTGCCTGATCTCTGATCTTCTGGTTCTTCTGCTCCTTCCACCGTCACAATCCCGGATTACTGAGCCACGACAGAAGTTTCCACTTTGAATGCTTTAGCCTGGCGGTTTTTTCACCAGCATCTAAAGTGAGAAAGAAAACAATAACCAAAATGTAAATGTAAAAATAATAAACAAACAAACTTCTCCGAGCTCAGAACAGGTTTACTCAGGAAGCAGTGTTGATTTTGCGACACTGTTACTGCACAGTGCTGCAAGATCCAGTGAGAAGCATTCAAATTCTGCACAGAAATCTGTTATAAACAGGTCAAACAACGCTGACATATAACCAGAAGTAATAATGCTAACTATAACCATGGTGTTGTGGCAGAAATAGTTGAATTTCATTACATTATGCATTTCAGGGTTTGTACAACCTTTTGAGAGAGAAATTCAAGCACATTTAAGTATTTCACACAACTATTTACAGCACTTTAAAACTTTAAAAAGCATACAATTAAAATGTTATTTTTAAAGGGATGACAAAAATATACTTTGTGGTAAACAAACACTTGTAAAATAAAAATAAAAAAGGGGCATCAAATTACCACTATAACCAGTAGATGGTGACAGAGGAACACTTATAGGCTTATTAGTTATTCATTTGTACTTTTTACTTTATATTTTGAAATTATAAAATCACTATTATAAAATTTTAAATCATCAAGAAATCAAATTTTGTAAACTTTTTGCTCTTTTTTTTGTGTAAGTAAGAAAAGTCACAAAGTGCACTGAAAAACAAACTTATCTGACTGAATCACACACAAAGCAAGAGAGCTCCTTTTATAATCACTGAAGTTGTTGGTCAGTTCCATATAATACTACAAAAAAATAATGGTACATTTAATAAGAGTAGAATGTTAATTTTCTATATAAAACTTACATTTTGCACGTTACTGTTGTTAATAAAAGTACATTTTGTGCTTCCCAATTCAAGCTCAGTGCTTTACTGTCAAATGTGCATTACCAAGAAATAAATGTGTAATATTACTAGTAACTACACTTATTAATGCAAAATTATAATAATTTTATGATTTAATTCTTTATTTTTAATACACCCACACACCACCCCCAGCTCTACCAAATCTGCTTCTGGCGCCACCATCTGTAGAACTCAGTGGCGCTGGTGCCACTGCTCTCAAAAGTTAATCTGGAGCCCTGCTATATACAGGTGCATCTCAATAAATTAGAATGTTGTGGTAATTCAACTCAAATTGTGAAACTCGTGTATTAAATAAATTCAATGCACAACAATCACAACAATTAGAATATGGTGACATGCCAATCAGCTGATTAACTCAAAACACCTGCAAAGGTTTCCTGAGCCTTCAAAATGGTCTCTCAGTTTGGTTCACTAGGCTACACAATCATGGGGAAGACTGCTGATGTGACAGTTGTCCAGAAGACAATCATTGACACCCTTCACAAGGAGGGTAAGCCACAAACATTCATTGCCAAAGAAGCTGGCTGTTCACAGAGTGCTGTATCCAAGCATGTTAACAGAAAGTTGAGTGGAAGGAAAAAGTGTGGAAGAAAAAGATGCACAACCAACTGAGAGAACCACAGCCTTATGAGGATTGTCAAGCAAAATCGATTCAAGAATTTGGGTGAACTTCACAAGGAATGGACTGGGGTCAAGGTATCAAGAGCCACCACATACAGACGTGTCAAGCAATTTGGCTACAGTTGTCGTATTCCTCTTGTTAAGCCACTCCTGAACCACAGACAACGTCAGAGGCGTCTTACCTGGGCTAAGGAGAAGAAGAACAGGACTGCTGCCCAATGGTCCAAAGTCCTCTTTTCAGATGAGAGCAAGTTTTGTATTTCATTTGGAAACCAAGGTCCTAGAGTCTGGAGGAAGGGTGGAGAAGCTCATAGCCCAAGTTGCTTGAAGTCCAGTGTTAAGTTTCCACAGTCTGTGATGATTTGGGGTGCAATGTCATCTGCTGGTGTTGGTCCATTGTGTTTTTTAAAAACCACTAGTAAAGTCACTGCACCCGTTTACCAAGAAATTTTGGAGCACTTCTTGCTTCCTTCTGCTGACCAGCATTTTAAAGATGTTGATTTCATTTTCCAGCAGGACTTGGCACCTGCCCACACTGCCAAAAGCACCAAAAGTTGGTTAAATGACCATGGTGTTGGTGTGCTTGACTGGCCAGCAAACTCACCAGACCTGAACCCCATAGAGAATCTATTATTGTCAAGAGGAAAATGAGAAACAAGAGACCAAAAAAGAGCTGAAGGCCACTGTCAAAGAAACCTGGGCTTCCATACCACCTCAGCAGTGCCACAAACTGATCACCTCCATGCCACGCCGAATTGAAGCAGTAATTAAAGCAAAAGGAGCCCCTACCAAGTATTGAGTACATATACAGTAAATGAACATACTTTCCAGAAGGCCAACAATTCACTAAAATTTTTTTTTTTTTATTGGTCTTATGAAGTATTCTAATTTGTTGAGATAGTGAATTGGTGGGTTTTTGTTAAATGTGAGCCAAAATCATCACAATTAAAAGAACCAAAGACTTAAACTACTTCAGTCTGTGTGCATTGAATTTATTTAATACACGAGTTTCACAATTTGAGTTGAATTACTGAAATAAATGAATTTTTCCATGACATTCTAATTTGTTGAGATGCACCTGTACATGAGGTAGGCTAATTGCACAGATTCAATTAAATGTAGAATTGTAATGCATTTCAAAGAAATGGGCTCAAATTTAAAGAAAAGGGATATACAAACTTAAAATATAATAATATAAAATGTTTATACAATATAAAATATTTTATATCAATATTTAATATATTAAAATAATAATATTGTGTAAAAAATTATTAATGTAACATCTACATTCTATATATGTGGCATTGTGACCACTAGTGGGCAGAACAAACATTTTGTTGCATGAAGAGTCTCGACAGGAAACTGATTTCATCTGACCTCTAACCAGTTTTGTAGCATCTTCTTGAGGCTTTATTTTGGATTTACCAAGCTGGTCCCATATCTGCATTGCACAAAGTCTGAACAAAATCTAAAGCCTCTAATTTGTGGAAAAATATGCCCGGTACAGCTAATAGGCTCTGACTGCTCTGACTTTTGACGTGACATGTAGGCCAAGTAGGTAACTCAGAATACTCAGAATTTGTCCTCTGCATCAGCCACTAAAAATCACCTTGAGACCAGATGCAAAAATAACTGAGAAACAGTCCAGCACCATTTGTTTGTGGATGCCATGTGGTTCCATATTCTGCATCTAATGCAAAGAAATATATGCATTTTACATGGCTTAAGTGTTCAAAGTTTTCAAATACTCTGAGGCAACTGTAGAGGGTAATTTAGCTGTTTGCCAACTATTCTTCACTTATCATTGAAGAATAGCATTGCCATCAAACAGAAGTCGATAAAGTGCTTTCAAAAGCTGAATCTTTACCTGAAATACATAACATTTCTTTCAAATAATTAATTGTAAATCCATTTTTTGTTCTGGGCCTTCTCTTACACATTTTTCATGTCTCTCACTCTCACGCACACACACTCTATGCTGAATGTCAGTAATGTCACTGTAGGGTCATATGTTAACTGCCGATGGGAGGAAAAACTTTCACATTTTTCAGTCTTGTGGTATGGTAATTTGATGCGAGGCACTAAAAACAAAGTCACAAATGACTAGAAATCTGACAGGCCAAGTCATTTAAATGAGTCCAATTAGCATTAAATGCTGGCTCACTGAATTAAGACTTGCAGCGGAGACACTAATTACAGTACATATTCCTGAAACTGATATTGAGGAACATAGGAGGTTTATAAAACGGTTGCTTTCTGATAGTCATTTTCATTTTAATTAGGGTGTAACACATTGGGATATCATTTATTTCTTGTAATAAATGATTAATTTTTTTGTCTTTTTTATTTTAATAGAAAAAGCAAACAAAAGCTATTTAAAAACGCTCTCACTTTGTGATTTGAGCTCACAGGGAACAGTTCTCTGGTAAAACTCCCTCAGAAAAAGCATCCTTTATAAGGTCATTTTCAGTTAATCCCTGTGACTATTTTTTTATTTGACTGTTATGTGTTTTATATTGTTGAGAAGAGGTTAGGTTTAGGGTCTTAATTGTGATGCTAAAGGCGCTTGACCATGCTTTGTTTTTTTTATGCCTTAGGATGAGTTAGATAAGTATGCAAAACATGTTACAGATATTACGAATTAAATACACATGCAGAGTTTTTGCATTTAATGAACAGATCCATGTTGTTTTTAATCTATATCAACTGAACAGTTTACAGATACATTAACTGTAGTTACCAGTATTGGAAATATTGCAGGCTTATATACTGTAGATACAGTACCATGATTGTTTACAAATGTCTTTCACCGATGGAAAAAACCCCCATTAATTTTCCACTTGAAATGCTTTTCAGATGCTTGCATGAAAGGTGTGACATTTTAATCTCTCAGATCAAATGAAGCAAAAGAGTGATTTGTCAAAACACAGCAAATAATCGAAATGAAAATGAAATTGTACATGAGTGTGTGCTGACAAATCTGACAAAGTCGCAGTGAAACTCCTGTTTTATTTGTAACTCTTTGAACTACAACTGATGGATGTGTAGGTAATGGATCTGACCAACAGGACATTTTGAATCCTTGGAATTATACAGGTTTCTGTACTGAATTGGAGAATGAATGTTGTTTTGATCTTTATCTAACACAGTGGTTCCCAAACTTTTTCTGCCGGGCCCCCCCTTTTGCAGAATAAAAAAAATGAACCGCACTCCTAATTAATATCATTAACATATAACATATTACCAATCATCATCATTTAGAAGAGCGAGCTGCAAGAACAGCTTACATTAAAAAAAACCCTGCAATACTCCGACAATAAAAAGTGCGTACGTCCGCTCAGACCCTGACGTGACGCTAAGCACTTTTCCACGTCAAAGACCGTCTTTATAAATATGAGCGCTGGCGTGAATTGAAGCGTACGCACACTCTAAGATCAAATCTGAGCGCACGCACGCTTTATAAATGAGGCCCGTGATGTTTGAAGTAGATTCATCATCTACTTTACGTTTACCTGGCACTTGTTGTCTTTTCAAAAACTTGTCCATGGTTAGAGCAGAATGCGTCATTCATTCATAATTTTATTCGGCTAACGGCAATTCTCATTTATGATTAATCAATTGCACCATCTAGTGGTCTGTTATTTAACGACAACAACCGCTAGAACTGATAACAGACCGCTGCAGCGGGTACTGCGAGTCGTCTTGAGGTAATAAAATATGATGAAATTCATATTTTGTGCTCATTTATTTACATATGTGGCAAGAAGCCATAATTACCAAGATAATTTCACAGTGGGGTCTTTTATCACCCTGAAAACATTTATTTTTACTAGGGATGCACCGAATCCAGATTTTTGGGGTTCTGCCAAATACCGAATCCACTGGTTAAGATTCTGCCGAAACCGAAACCGAATACCGAATCCTACTCCCATCCTCAGACCATTAACACAGTAAACACATTAATGAAGTAAACAACGTCCACAGCAGTGTATTTTTCATTTTATTTTATTTTAATGCACAACTCGTATTCTTTCGGATGTTTAATACGCAAATGTTTTAACAGCGGCGATGTTGTGTATTGTTTGGGGTCCTTGCCACCACGAGACAAATCGGCATTGCAAATTGAACATGTAGCTCGACTTGAATCGCCTTCTTTCAACTGAAAGCACTGCCAAACAACACTTTTTCTGCTCACGAGTTCCATTTTCACTTTCTCACATATACTGCATTCGAACGGTCCACCTTAAACACCTTCCCGTACTCAACGGCGGCGTGACGTTGACCAGTGTAGCGCGCTTAATGCAAGCTAAGGGTTCGGTGGATTTTTTTTTTAAGGTTCGGCAGAAACCGAACCCCGTCAAAAAGTCCAATATTCGGCCGAATCCGAATCCGAATCCTGGATTCGGTGCATCCCTAATTTTTACATAAAAATCTAGGGATGCACCGAAAAGAACATTATTGGCCGAAACCGAAATTGCTTTGTAATAATAATTTATTATTTTATTAAATAATATTAAGTCATTTTTGTAAGACTTTTTAATTTAACTCAATTTTAATGATACTGAATTTAAAAATCACAAGCCAATAAAATAACCACGTTTATTGAAAGTAACAATAAAATTGGACAGAAAATATAGCCTATTAATATTAAATATCAATCAATATATTATTTTTATTCAGTTCTATGAAACAGAATCGGATATAACTTTTTTTATAGTCCTACAAAGCTATTATTATCAGAGCACGTGAGCAGAACATAGAGTCACGAGAGGGTGGCGTCATTTTACCACCGTTGTGCAGTACAGCTGTAGGCCTACTACAGCATGTTACATCACAACAGCGCTATTGCAAAAAGGAACAAGTATACATAGAAATTTTCTGTCGGCGCGTTATTTGAGCGGACTTTGCTTTGCGCACAAGCGGAATATTCAGCGGAGTGTCACGACTGCAGTGATTAGAGAGAGAGAGAGAGTGCGCGCTGAATACTGCCGGGCGGCGCGGCAGAGATTTTCGGCTCATTGGACAGTTTTTCTCTTTTGAAATTTCGGTGCATCCCTATAAATATCGGCTTACTCTATGTACACTAGCCTTGCCGCGCCCCCCTTATCGTAACTCCGCGCCCCCCCTAGGGGTCGCGCCCCCCAGTTTGGGAACCACTGATCTAACAAATGTTTTAAACAGTAGAGCTATTTAATTATTATTTTTTCCCTATATTTTTTCCCTTATCCATGGGCAGGTATTAGCCAGAAGTGTGATTGTATTATTTAATTGCAGTTCCATTCATCTCCATGGCAGTAGATTGGCTTGTGTATTACCCCCCAGAACACAACCCTCACTCTTAGTTCTGGAGACAGTGGGTTTTCTCACTGCAGTACACAGAGTACACAGAGTATACAGCTACTACAGAAAAAGAAAATGCCATAGATATGAATTAAATAAATATCTGAAACTTTACTCAAATAATAAATTTAATTAATCAAAACACTTGCCAGTTTTATAAATAATTTATTTCATTATTATTAAAAATGAAAAGAAAATAAATGACATTTTACAATTGAACATTTTCAGTTCATCTTTAAAGAACTGTTCCTTCAGTTTTAGCTGCCAGTTGACTTAAAAAAAAAAGCCACATAAGCCACATAACAAATTTTGTAAAGTTATTACCTAATCGTGACTGTTACAGTAATGTTTACCATGGTTAAAGGTGAGACAAAAGGTTTTAGAATGGTTATTGTACTGTAAGTAAGCAGGATGTGTTGTAGTACAGAGTCTTAATCATAATGCTAAACTAACAATAACCTTCCTCTTATTCTTGAGGTTCTGGGCTGTATATGGTTCTTTGCTCATAACCATTATATATGGTTATTATTACCATTCTAATGTGTAATTTGAATTACACATGACAGACCCACAATCATGGTGTGCGCTCTCATTATTTCTAAAATACACTATTATGTTGCAAATTTCAGGTTTTGTTTACTCCAAATGAATCTTACTTTGAAGGTTGTTATCAAAGGAAAAGGAGTAGACATGTAGAGTTCACAATGGTTTTCTGTGGAGCTCTGCATCACATATTATCTAAGATGAGATCCAATGTTAGGCCCAAGCACAGGTACAGGACAGAACATTTGTACTGAAAATAATTGGGGGAAAAACTAGCAGTCTGCAGAATAATTGGGTGCTAGTCTTCACCTGTAGCACATCTTACCAAAACTCCAGTGTGGCATGGAACTGAGATCTCCACCAAAAAATAAAAAATAAAGCCCAGAGGTTCCCTTGACTTTCTGTAGTGTCAATTAGCTACAGACAGTTTCCTCTTACTTCAAGGCACTGCCTATAAATAACTGCATCACATCTCATCTTCAAACTTCAAATGAAAACAGCTTTATTGCTTCAAATTGGATATTAAAGATATGTCTGTCACTGATGTCACATAAACAACCCGATCTCATGAAAGTGCGTATAAATAGTATGTCAAATAAAAATGAAAACTTGTGGTATTGATACGCAAAAATGGACTTTGGTGTGTATATGCTACGCGATGGGTAGGATTAGGGTTGTGGGGTAGATGCGTATCATATGTACGCGAAAACTGCGTATTATATGCACACCAAACACATTCATATCATATATACGCCAAAGTCCATTTTCCATCATATATATCAATGTGATCTATATCAATACCACAAGTTTTCGTTTTTATTTGGCGTACTATTGACAAAGTGTATGATATTAAATGATAAAACGGGCCATGTATGAGAAAAAAATTTAATTAAATTTATATGAGTATCATGTAACTTCTTTCTTTTTGTTCCTTTAAGAGTGTTACAGATCGGTCAGGCTCGCTCCCCAGCCAATCACAGCGCACTCCTTCACCTGAATACTGATCACCAGCACCTGTCCCTCATTATCAATCTCAAGTCTGGTACAAAAGCAGACACTTCAGCAGTAATCATTGTCCGATCTCGTAAATACGAAGTGGATTCTACCCTCTGCATTGTTACCCTAAACAATCTAGTTTACCTACCTGTTATACTTACCTGCTATCTCCCTCTTCAGTTGTGTCATCCATCTCCAGTTCCAATCACCCGCTGAGGTGTGTGCTTCCTGTCCTCCTGGTCTCCGTCTCCTCTGTCTCCACAAGTTCCTGTAAGGCAAAGAAAGTTTCGTTTCTCCTTGGATCCATCCTCTAGAACATCTCTGAGTAGGCATACTCACCTGAAGTCTCTCTTCACTTCTCCAGAGCTCTCCTGTTTATAAATAAACTTCTCCTGTTATTCACTTACCCTCATGTCTGACCAGTATATGTTACAGAATATTGGACCTACACAGAATTGACAGGATGAGCGTTCAAGACCCCTTTCAAGAGCTCGTGGATTCCCTCAGAAAGGTATTACTCAACCCACCAGCACTACCAGCACCCTCCGCTCCTGTTCCACCTCCTTCCGTCAACGCCACCAGCTCTCCTTCACCCACCGTGCTCGCCAGTCCCATGCTTGGATACATCGCCCTTCTCTGGCGCAATGGCTTCCTGTTACAATGCTCTCTGACCATCGAGCTCCAGCCTCAAATGTTCGCTACTGAACAATCTAAAATTGCTTTTGTTATTTCCTCTCTGACAGGCCCAGCACTTCAATGGGCTGAAACAATCTGGAACCAGGCTGGTCCAGCCACCCAATCGCTCACTAATTTCATTGCCCACTTTCGAGAAGTCTTTGGCAGAAGAGCGGGAGATTCGTCTATCGGGGAGCAACTATATCAGTTAAAACATGGTTCTATGTCCATTAACCAGTATTCGCTCAAGTTCAGGACTCTAGCGGCCACCAGCGGTTGGAATGAGCAATCTCTCATTACAGTCTATCGTCAAGGACTGGATCCGAAACTTCAACTGCACCTAGCGGCCTATGACGATTCACTAGGACTAGAGCGATTTATTCAACTGTCCATTTGATGCTCCAACCGCATGCAATCTTGCTCACCAGACTTCCCCGCAGCCATTGCCACTCCTCCCTCTCGCCGGCCAGAGATCAGTAGTCCTCCAGAACCAATGCAAACAGACTCCAATCATCTATCTTCGGCTGAGCGGCAGAGGACGGCTTATGCAGGGCCTGTGCCTATATTGCGGAGCTAGTCCTCCACGGCCAATGGTGAGTGCCATCCAACCTTCTCTAATGAAAATGAATCCTCTCTCCACATGCGCTCAACTTACTGCTTGCAATGTTACGCTTCCAGTATCCGTCCTCCTTGACATTGCCGGAAGCCTCTGCCGCCAGCTCCGTCTCCCGACCTCAGCAACCGAAACCATATACCAAGTCTAATCCATAACTGGAAAGCCTCTCGGCCAACTCCACGTCCTACACAGTGTGGGTCCAATTCAACTCCGTATTGGCCAACTTCATCTAGAGATGCTACATTTGCTGGTTCTGGAGGGTTCTGGAGGGTTCTACAGTGGCTATCATTCTCAGGCGCCCTTGGCTTGTGCAGCATGATCCCATACTCTCCTGGAGAACTGGTGAAGTCCTAAAGTGGGGTGACAGCTGCTTCTCTCAGTGTTTTCCGGATCTCCCTCAACCTTCACCATCGCCCCCGGTCCCATTGGCTATTAATTCCACCTCCATCGAGAGCCCCGTTGAGAAGCAGTCTGTCGACATTCCATCCTGTTACACCCCCTTTAGCGATGTCTTCTGCCCCAAGAGAGCTGCACAGCTACCACCACATCGGCCATGGGACTGTGCCATCAAACTCCTTCCGGGTGAGCCAGTGCCCCGCGGGAAAATCTGAGCAGAAGGCCATGGAGGAGTACATCGAGGAGGCTTTGAAGCAAGGCTATGTTCCTTCGACGTTCCCTGCTGCTTCCAGCTTTTTCTTCGTGGCTAAAACAGACAGAGACTTGAGGCTGTGCATAGACTACAGAACACTCAACAATATCACAGTTAAGTTCCGGTATCCTCTTCCCCTCGTCCCAGCAGCCCTTGAACATCTACACAGTGCCATCATCTTCACTAAGTTGGACCTCCACAGCGCGTATAAACTCATCCGCGAGTGGAAGACAGCTTTTGTGACCCCTACTGGCCACTATGAGTACAAGGTTATGCCGTATGGGCTAGTCAACGCTCCCTCGATCTTCCAGGATTTCATGCACGAGGTGCTCTGGGAGTTTCTCCACCGGTTTGTTATCGTGTATATAGACGACATCCTTATTTACTCCCAGAGCCTGGCCGAACATCGCCACCACGTTGCGGAGGTCCTCAAACAGTTACGGAAATTTCACCTGTTTCTCAAAGCAGAGAAGTGTACATTTCAGAGACAGTGGTGGCATTCGCATGGACGAGGGGAAGGTGGAAGCCATCTCATCCTGGCCCATTCCAACCACCATTAAAGAGTTAGTGTTTCCTCGGATTTTCCAATTTCTACCGCCGGTTCATTCTAAATTACAGTACCATCACCAGTCCACTCACCAATCTTCTCAGAGGACAGGCCAAGTCTCTGTCCTGGAACCCCGCAGCCACAGAAGCTTTCCACACTCTTAAGAAGGCATTCACCAGCGCACCGCTCCTTGTCCATCCCAACCCTGAACTCTCATTCATTGTAGAAGTCGACGCATCGACCACGGGAGTAGGAGCGGTGCTTTCGCAGCAGCAGGGACTCCTCCAAAATCCATCCATGCGCCGCCTTCTCCCGAAAACTCAGCCCGGCGGAAAGAAATTACGACATCGTAACCGAGAACTTCTTGCTATCAAACTTGCTCTAGAGGAATGGAGTCACTGGTTGGAGGGAGCTGTCATCTCAATCCACGTCAGGTAAGATGGGCCTTGTTCTTCACCCGGTTCAATTTCAAAATTTCCTATTGTCCAGGCCCAAGAAATGTAAAAGCTGATGCTCTGTCCCGTATCTACGCACCTGAGGAGGTACAGGAGGAACCAGTGGGGATCATCCCCGCAGAACTCTTCACCAGCCGTATTCAATGGACTTCTCCACCAGTCGCCTCCGAAAACCCACCTGCCACTCCGCCGGGCTGTCCACCTGATCACCAGTATGTACCCAGGACTCAACGCACACCCCTCATTCACTCCACTCACACATCACTGGGCACTGGCCACCCAGGGGTCAACAACACTCTCTTGTTGCTACGAGACCGCTTCTGGTGGCCCAACATGGCCAGGGATGTGAGAAGGTTCGTGCAGGGCTGCCCAGACTGCGCCATCTCCAAGAGTCCCCGTCATCTTCCAGCCGGTAAACTCCTTCCATTACCCATACCCAACCGCCCATGGTCACACCTAGGAGTAGACTTCATCACAGATCTACCTGCCTCTGATGGTAACACTTGCATCCTCATCATCATTGACCGCTTCTCAAAGTTTTGCCATCTCATTCCCCTCACAGGCCTTCCCACAGCACTCCAGACAGCAGAACTTCTTTTTAATGGAGTCTTCCGATATTATGGCATTCCAGAAGACATTGTATCAGACAGAGGCCCACAATTTATTTCACGGGTTTGGAAGGCCTTCTTTTCTCTCCTAGGTGTGACCGTACGCGTCTCCTCAGGCTATCACCCGCAGTCAAATGGGCAAGACGGGCGCAAAATCCAGCAGGTAGGGCGCTTCCTGCGAACCTTCTGCCACGGCCACAAGGACTCTTGGAACCAGTTCCTAGGCTGGGCCGAGTACACCCAGAACTCTCTACGACAGCCCTCTACTGGACTCACTCCCTTCCAGTGCGTACTCGGTTTCCAGCCTCCTCTATTCCTCTGGTCGGCTGCAGCTGCAGTGGGCAGTGCGCAGGCAAAGGATGACGGCAGACGTCCGGAGATCAGCTACACCCACATATCAGCCTGGACAAAATGTGTGGCTGTCTACCTGGGACATCAGACTGCGCCTGCCCTGCCGGAAACTCAGTCCCAGATTTGTTGGCCCCTTCACCATCCTGGAGCAGATAAATCCCGTCACTTACAAACTCCAGTTACCTCCACAATATAAGATTCACCCCACATTCCACATGTCACTGCTTAAACTTTTCTCTACTCCTGTCTCCCTAGAGCCTGGCCTGACAGAAGAACCCCCTCTCCTGCTAATCTTGGAGGAAGGCGCTGTCTACAAGTTCAAGGAGATCCTGGAATCCCGGCACCATGGTGGTAAATTGGAGTACCTGGTCGACTGGGAGGGTTATGGACCTGAGGAACGCTCATGGGTTTCCAGAGATGACATCCTTGATCCAGCACTACTCGAAGAGTTCCATACGGCACACCATAACCGTCCAGCACCCCGGGGGAGGGGTAGACCACCACAACGCCGGGGTTGGCCCTCAGGAGCGGGCCGTGGAGAGGGGGGTACTGTTACAGATCGGTCAGGCTCGCTCGCTCCCCAGCCGAATACTGATCACCAGCACCTGTCCCTCATTATCACACTCATCAAGTCTGGTACAAAAGCACACCTCAGCAGTAATCATTGTCCGATCTCGTAAATACGAAGTGGACTCTACCCTCGGTATCATTACCCTAAACAATCTAGTTTACCTACCTGTTATACTTACCTGCTATCTCCCTCTTCAGTTGTGTCATCCATCTCCAGCTCCAATCACCCGCTGAGGTGTGTGCTTCCTGTCCTCCTGGTCTCCGTCTCCTCCGTCTCCATGATTTCCTGTAAGGCAAAGAAAGTTTCGTTACTCCTTGGATCCATCAACTTCTCCGAGTAGGCATACTCACCCAAAGTCTCTCTTCACTTCTGAAATAAAAATCAAGACATTGAGTAAACATCATGTTCCATGAAGATATTTTGTAAATTGACTACCGTAAATATATAAACTTAATTTTTGATTAGTAATATGCATTGCTAAGAACTTCATTTGGACAACGATTTTCTCAAGATTTTCAAAAAGTTGTATCTTGGCCAACTATTGTCCTATCATAACATATTATTTATTATGAAAGCTTACTACAGCTTATAACAATAATAATAACAGCTTATTTATTCAGCTTTCAGATGATGTATATATCTCAATTTCCAAAAATTGACCCTTATGACTGGTTTTGTGGTCCAGGGTCACATATACAGGTGCTGGTCATATAATTAGACTATCATCAAAAAGTTGATTTATTTCACTAATTCCATTCAAAAAGTGAAACTTGTATATTATATTCATTCATTACACACAGACTGATATATTTCAAATGTTTATTTCTTTTAATTTTGATGATTAGAGTTTACAGCTCATGAAAGTCAAAAATCAGTATCTCAAAATATTAGAATATTACTTAAGACCAATACAAAGAAAGGATTTTTAGAAATCTTGGCCAACTGAAAAGTATGAAAACGAAAAGTATGAGAATGTACAGCACTCAATACTTAGTTGGGGCTCCTTTTGCCTGAATTACTGCAGCAATGCGGCGTGGCATGGAGTCGATCAGTCTGTGGCACTGCTCAGGTGTTATGAGAGCCCAGGTTGCTCTGATAGTGGCCTTCAGCTCATCTGCATTGTTGGGTCTGGTGTCTCTCATCTTCCTCTTCACAGGTTCAGGTCAGGCGAGTTTGCTGGCCAATCAAGCACAGTAACACTATGGTCATTGAACCAGCTTTTGGTACCTTTGGCAGTGTGGGCAGGTGCCAAGTCCTGCTGGAAAATGAAATCAGCATCTCCATAAAGCTTGTCAACAGAAGGAAGCATGAAGTGCTCTAAAATTTCCTGGTAGATGGCTGCGTTGACTGTGGACTTCAGAAAACACAGTGGACCCACACCAGCAGATGACATGGCAGCCCAAATCATCACTGACTGTGGAAACTTCACACTGGACTTCAAGCAACATGGATTCTGTGCCTCTCCACTCTTCCTTCAGACTCTGGGACCTTGATTTCCAAATGAAATGTAAAATTTACTTTCATCTGAAAAGAGGACTTTGAACCACTGAGCAACAGTCCAGTTCTTTTTCTCCACAGCCCAGTTAAGATGCTTCTGACGTTGTCTCTGGTTCAGAAGTGGCTTGGTAGCCCTTTTCCTGAAGACGTCTGAGCGTGGTGACTTTGTCAGCTTCCTGCTGATGTAGAGGACAGGGTGTTCCTCACCTTCCTGGACTTGGGACAGGACGGCTCCCAACCCTGTCTCAGATGCGTCCGTCTGCAGCAAGAAGGGGCAGCCGAAGTCCGGTGCTCGCAGGACTGGTCCCTCAGTCAGAGCGTGTTTGATTTGCTGGAAGGCTTTTTCCGTCGCTGGGCTCCAGATGACACGCTCAGGCTGCCCCTTCTTGGTCAGGTCTGTCAAGGGGGCGGATATGGAGGAAAAGTTGGGGATGAAGCAGCGGTAGTAGCCTGCCCATCCCAGGAACTGGGAACTGCCCTGCCCATTGCTGTACTCGGTAGGTCACTGGTCCGACCTTTTCCATTATGGTGTAGGGCCCCTGCCAGGTGGCCAGGAATTTGCAGGCCGAGGTGGGGACCAGTACCATAACCCGGTCGCCTGTCTGGAATTCCCTAGGCTGAGCTGGCCTGTTGTAGTGACGAGCTTGGGCCTGTTGGGCTTTGGCCAGGTGTTCCCGGACTAATGGCATGACACGATCTATCCGGTGCCTCATCTCGGAGACGTGCTCGACGAGGGACCGGTGTGGGGTGGGTTGTTGGCGTTCCCAAGCCTCCTTAGCGACGTCGATCAGTCCCCGAGGTTGCCTTCCGAAGAGGAGCTCGAACGGGGTGAAGCCGGTGGACGCCTGTGGGACTTCCTGAATACCGAAGAGGACGTAGGGCAGCATTTGCTCCCAGTCTCTTCTATCTTCGGCGGCGACTCGCCGCAACATTTGTTTCAGGGTTTGGTTAAACCGCTCTACTAGGCCATCCGTCTGGGGGTGGTACACAGTCGTCCTCACTTGTTTCACCCGGAGCAGGCGGCAGAGGTCAGCCATTAGCCGGGACATAAACGGTGTTCCCTGGTCGGTCAGGATCTCCGAAGGGATGCCAACCCGGCTAAACAACAAGAAGAGCTCTTGCGCGATGGTCTTGGTGTTTGCTTTCCTGTGGGGGATGGCTTCGGGATACCGGGTGGCATAATCCACGATGACTAGGATGTGTTCATGTCCCCGGGCCGACTTTGGCAACGGCCCTACCAGGTCCATCCCGATGCGCTCGAAGGGCATCTCTATGATGAGCGGCGAGGGGGGAGGGTGGTACGGCGACATCTTCTGGCATTCGGGGCAGGCTTGGCAGTACCGTCGGACCTCGGCCTCCAGGCCGGGCCAGTGAAACCAGTCTCGGATTCTTTGGATAGTATTAGCTGCCCCGAGATGTCCTGCTAGCGGGTGGGCGTGAGCCAAATGCAGGGCCGCTTCCGTCTTCGATCTGGGAACCACCAGCAGTTTTTTTGTCTCCCCCCTTCGCTCGGCGACACAGTAGAGCAGGCCGTTCTCCACAATAAAGTGGGGTAGAGGATGGGGCTTGGGCCGGGTGTTCTTTCCCTCCAGGACACCCACTTGGGTCCAACAATGTTTAAACCTCTCATCTTCTCGCTGGGCCCGGCCAAACGAGCCCCCTCCCGTAACTCACCATCTCGCCCACTGTCCGAGGCCAGGAGAACGGGACGGCCGCTGGGCTTCTTGGTAGCACGCCGTCCACGGCGGCCCCCATTGGGGTAGGCAGGCTGTGTAGTAGCGCGGAACAGGGCCTCGAACCCCGGCCAGTCGCGTCCCAACAGGACAGTCACGGGGAGGTCCTTCACCAGTCCTACGTCCACCGGCCATGAACCTGGAGTAGCGGCGATGGTGATGCGGCGCACGGGGACCTCCCGTGTATCCCCGTGGACACAGGTGATGGGTACTGTGCCTTTGGTCTCATGTGGCGGGGGCAGTATTCCTGTCTGGACGAGGAACCAGAACCGCCTTGTAATGCCGGTTACCAATCCTAACTGTGGCCATCGGAGCCCCTTTCGGCAGTTCCTGATGAACTACACAGTCTGCCCACCAGGTCCGGGCTTTGGGGGAAGAGGGAGCCGTGGGCATGGACTCATCTTGAGGCTCGGGGGCCGCCGTCCTGTCTACCGGCCGCGAGATGCCCTCCGGCGCTGCGCTGGAGCCACCCTCTGGGGAAATGGTGGTACTCGCTCCCCTGCCTCGCGTCGATGGGCCGCCTCAGCCAGCTCGATCGCCTCTACTAATTCGGAGGTGGTGGTTGGGTTCCTCATGCCTACGGCGGGGCGAACGCTACGGGGCAGGGCTCGGAGGAGGCGATCGACCACCACTCGTTCCGTTACCTGGGCGGCGATGGGGGTGCCTACCATCAGCCAATGTTGGGCTAGGCGAGAAAGTTTGGCTACTTGGACCTGCGCGGGCCGCCGGGGTTGGTAAGTCCACTCGAAGAATGCCTGGGCCGCACACATCGGGGAGAGCCCCACGCGGGCGAGAATCTCCTTCTTCACCTCTTCATAATTCTCCGCCGTTTCCGCTGGTAGGCTGAAGAAGGTACGTTGAGCTTCGCCCGTGAAGAGAGGGGCCAGCACCCGTGCCCAGTCATCTGGATCCCATTGCTCCGTGATGGCCGTGGTTTCAAACATCTGCAGATAGGACTCGACGTCATCTTTGGCAGGAGTTGGGTGGCCTGCATGCGCAGGTCGGGTAACGGAACGTGCTGGTGGGCGGCCGTGCGGAGGGCGGCAATTTCCTGATCAACCTGGCCTTGGTGCGTGGCCAGATGTTCGACAATCTGCTGCTGGCGCAGGCTGACGTCGGTCAATTGCCGGAGCAATTCTTCCATCCTAGGGGAGGAGTACCAGCCGCCCTAAAGTGCACAAAAGAAAACACGCTGATTAGAAGGTGGAGATCACTTGCCGGTGAAATCTTCCGTTCATGCCCGCATTCTCCACCACTGTGACAAGGAGAGCTCAAATAAATACCACGGAGGGTGGATTTATTCAATAAAAGTGAGGTGCGATAGGTGCAAGGTGGCTGGAGGCTGTGGTGCGATGCTCTCTCTGCGGGATTCGTGCCGTGCGGTGACAATTCCGTGGATCCTTCTTCAGGGCTGGGCCGGTCGGTCGGTCAATCGCTGGCTTCTGCAAAGAGAGGAGAGTGCATACATTAAGCCTTAGTCGGAGTGTAGTCCGTTGACTGTCTCTCACCCAGCCGCGTCCGGTTTATATGGTCAGGGGCTGATGAACTTCAGGTGCGGCCGGCCCAACCCTGATGAGGCGGTGCAGGTGTTCTGCCTTTGTCTCCAGGGCAACGCTGATGAGAGCTCGGGATACTCGTCACAATATATATATACATAATCCTTTACTGATTCCAGATTACATGACAAAAATTGCAGTCAGTAACGTAATCCGTTACATTACACATTTTAGGTAATATAATCAGATGACTTTTAGATTACTTTTGATTTAACTCGTTTATCACATTGATTTAAATAACATTTTCTTGTACCATAATGATGTAAAAAATGCAAACAGTAAGAAAACTTGTTCCATTCATTGTAATTTACAACATGAAGTGCATTAAACATTATATTACATCAAGGTTTCCCAAACTAGGGTTTGTAAAGGAACTGCAGAGGGGTTGTGAATTTAATGAAAAGCTGACAATTAATTAAATCATAAAAAAAAGTAAATGAAAAAAATCATTTTAAAACAAACTCCCTTTCTTTTTTTTAATTTACATTTTTTAATTTATTTGAACTCCCTTTCGAGGAAAGTCTCTTCACTTGGCAGCCATATTTGCAATGCCTCAGGCAGCTCGTACAAGACCTATCTTAATGAATGGGGGAATCCTGAAATCTCAAAAAACGCTTGCTGAACTCACAATTAAATTACATATGTCAAATCAGCAACAAAAATCTGAAATTAATTGCCCCATGAATGTTGTTTCTTATGCTCAGATAGCGTTTAAAAAGCTTATTTTTCAGGCTAGACCAGGCAATGTGCATGCGGAGTCATAACGTGCTTTTGACTGCACATATGCATTGGCTGGTCTAGTCAGGTTTCTATGGGAAATTTGGCTCTTTCATTTAGAAGGTGGGACTATTCCTCCATACTGCGCGTTGCAGTTTCTCCCATTCATAAGTATAGGAGAGAACCGTCTTTGCATTTCTATAGTCTTTGTTTTAAATAAAACACTTACTAAAAAAAGGTGAAATATTTTTATTTACCTGCATGCAATGTGATCATTAATCAACATCAAAGAACTTAATTATGTTGAAAAGTTACTTAATTATTGAAATATTTATTTTAAAATCTAAGGGGTACTTAAAGCAAATATATTTGGTGAATAAGGTTTAGATGACAAAAAGTTTTGGAATGCCTGCATTATGTAACTAAGAAATAACGTGAATATGTGCATTTTAATTAGTTATAATTAATAATACATGGTTAAAAAACCTACAGAGTAATTCAAATAAAAATGAATGTGTTCATCAATAGCCTAGCTGATGCAATGTTGAAACCCTTCCGAAGTGATTTTTGTAAATCCAGTGTTCAAATACTGTCGGTCACCTGACTAATGACTGATCTTTGTGTGAATGTCCACAAAACTGGACTATATATACATATATAATATGTATATAATCGGTAGGCTATTTTAGAAAGGAAAATTTAAAAGATGAAAAAGAGAAATTAGGGAGAATCAATGATTTATGAATAATTTATTGCTATTGTGTGAATAATATGTAATCATGTAATCCATAAAAAAGTAACTGTAGTCTGATTATGAGTATTTTAAAATGTAACTTACTTTGCTTACAAGTACTTAATTTTTGGAATCTGATTACGTAATCCAGATTACATGTAATCAGTTACTACCCAGCTCTGTGTGTGTGTGTATATATGTATATATATATATATATATATATATATAATGTGTGTGTGTGTGTATATACACTGAACAAAATTATAAACGCAACACTTTTGTTTCTGCCCCCATTTTTCATGAGCTGAACTCAAAGATCTAAGACTTTTTCTATGTACACAAAAGGCCTATTTCTCTCAAATATTGTTCACAAATCTGTCTAAATCTGTGTTAGTGAGCACTTCTCCTCTGCCGAGATACTCCATCCACCTCACAGGTGTGGCATATCAAGATGCTGATTAGACAGCATGATTATTGCACAGGTGTGCCTTAGGCTAGCCACAATAAAAGGCCACTCTAAAATGTGCAGTTTTATCACACAGCACAATGCCACAGATGTCTCAAGTTTTGAGGGAGCGTTCTATTGGCATGCTGACTGCAGGAATGTCCACCAGAGCTGTTGCCCGTGAATTGAATGTTCATTTCTCTACCATAAGCCGTCTCCAAAGGCATTTCAGAGAATTTGGCAATACATCCAACCGGCCTCACACCCGCAGACCGCATGTAACCACACCAGCCCAAGACCTCCACATCCAGCATCTTCACCTCCAAGATCGTCTGAGACCAGCCACCCAGACAGCTGCTGCAACAATCAGTTTGCATAACCAAAGAATTTCTGCACAAACTGTCAGAAACCGTCTCAGGGAAGCTCATCTGCATGCTCGTCGTCCTCATCGGGGTCTCGACCTGACTGCAGTTCGTCGTCGTAACCGACTTGAGTGGGCAAATGCTCACATTCGATGGCGTCTGGCACTTTGGAGAGGTGTTCTCTTCACGGATGAATCCCGGTTTTCACTGTACAGGGCTGATGGCAGACAGCGTGTATGGCGTCGTGTGGGTGAGCGGTTTGCTGATGTCAACGTTGTGGATCGAGTGGCGGTGGGGTTATGGTATGGGCAGGCGTATGTCACGGACAACGAACACAGGTGCATTTTATTGATGGCAATTTGAATGCACAGAGATACTGTGACGAGATCCTGAGGCCCATTGTTGTGCCATTCATCCACGACCATCACCTCATGTTGCAGCATGTTAATGCACAGCCCCATGTTGCAAGGATCTGTACACAATTCCTGGAAGCTGAAAACATCCCAGTTCTTGCATGGCCAGCATACTCACCGGACATATCACCCATTCAGCATATTTGGGATACTCTGAATCTGCGTATACAGCGTGTTCCAGTTCCTGCCAATATTCAGCAATTTCGCACAGCCATTGAGGAGGAGTGGACCAACACTCCACAGGCCACAATCAACAACCTGATCAACTCTGTGCGAAGGAGATATGTTGGCAAATGGTGGTCACACCAGATACTGACTGGATTACGGACCTTTTTTGATTATCAATATTCACAAACATACTCACTATATTATGAAATATCTGATATTCCAATTCTGAAATATGTGCAAGTAAATGTATTTGGTAGTTTAAATACTTTTATAATGATCGTGTTAGTTGATCTATACCGGGTGATGGGCGCCGCCATGTTTGTTCGCGCTGAATCTAGCTGTGGGATTAACAACACGTAAATTCATCCTCTCCTTCTGAAACATGTTAAAGTAAGTCTCCGATTAAACTGGGAGAAGAGCAGAGAAACTTTAAAGTTATCCACACAATTTGTATATGATATCAATAAAACATGTCGTCGGATTATATTTGTAAGGATCATTATTGCTGTTCCATAGACATCAGCGTGTATTTAACAAACTATAAATGTATGGTTTTGCTACTACTTATGTGTATTTAAATGTCTGAAACCTAAAATAAGCATTATATGGTTGTAAACACTGAATATTTGTGATAGCGCCAGCCAACGCGCGAAAGCAGATTTGAATTCAGCAGTTGATGACGTGACTCACTAAACGTTCTAATCACACCGGTGTGATCGTACGCTCCAGGGACCAGCCAATACTGATCACACCGGTGTGATCGTATGTGTTAAAGGGTTAATGTCTAAACTGCTGGCCACAAAAGTGAGTACACCCCTAAGTGAAAATGTCCAAATTGGGCCCAATTAGCCATTTTCTCTCCCCGGTGTCATGTGACTCGTTAGTGTTGCAAGGTCTCAGGTGTGAATGGGGAATGTGTGTTAAATTTGGTGTTATCGCTCTCACTCTCTCATACTGGTCACTGGAAGTTCAACATGGCACCTTATGGCAAAGAACTCTCTGAGGATCTGAAAAAAAGAATTATTGCTCTACATAAAGATGGCGTAGGCTATAAGAAGATTGCCAAGACTCTGAAACTGAGCTGCAGCACGGTGGCCAAGACCATACAGCGGTTTAACCCTCTGGGGTCTGAGGGTGTTTTGGGACACCGGAGAAGTTTTGACATGCCCTGACATTTGTGCTTTTTTCAGTTGCTTATAAACATTTTAATGGCTAAAGTCTAAAAACACTGTATTCAGCACAAACTGGGCTACAGTAATATGTGAGCAGCTTGTACGTATGTGATTGTGTTTTTGAGAAAACAACGTTTATGCGTGGTTAGAAAAAAACTAAAATTTTAAAGTAACTGAAATAAGGCCATAAAACACATACAGAACATTTGTTCACAGGACTTTTGAGAACTGGATCTTGTAGCCTAGAATATTTGCTTCAAAATGATCTGAAAATAATCTAACTCACTCATTCAGAGAAAACAATATATTGATTTAAATTTTCTAAGTCACTTTTTGAGTTGAAAGGGTCTATGCGAGAGGGTGTGAACTATCCTGGATAATGCTGTGACTCACACCTGAGAAGACAAAGACCCGCATAATGAGCTGCATAATGAGCCATTCAGTCAGGTATGTGACAGAGGGAATTGCTACAAGAAAGAATGTGAGGAAAAAAGAAATGTGTATACATATAACTATCACGTAAAATAATTTGAGATTCACTTGCGAGTGCAGTTAAACAGTTTATTAGGAACAAATAAACAACAGAAGAGTCAAGACATGGTGGGTGCAATATCCAAAACAGTGCCAGGAAACTGGAACCCAGGACAATGGGAGACAGCAGAAACTGCATGAGAAAACACAAAACAGACGTGAGCCACACAATTGATTTGTAATGTTTTTTTGAAGTGTCTTCAGCTAACCAAGCCTGCATTTATTTGATCCAAAGTACAGCAAAAACAGTACATTATATTTATTATAATATATATAGGCCTACATATTGTTACTATTCAAAATAAATAAAGCAACCCCCACTAAAATAAATAAATAAATTAGTGAGCATGTTGATAGGCTTATCAGGAGCAACTATATTATTACATTAGCAATCACCGATATTGCCCACTGGATTTTATAACAGATGCACACATGCTTTGCATGTATTATCACACAATACAAAAACAACATTTTATAACTGAGAAACTAAATTATTATTGTTAAGCTTATTATAAACATGTTTGAGCAGGTATTTGCAAACAGAGTAGGCTACTTCACAGTAAAGATTGGTCTAAACATTCTTAGACATTACTTTTATATCATTGTTTATAGAACATGTAACTATCCTCACGTCGTGCAACATTTAAATACAATGAAAGGTTGCCTATCATATTTCAAAATGTTGCACTCGATTTCACACATTTTATTCTGGAGTTATAGTTTGGGAAAAGTTCAACTAGTAAATGCGTTCAACTTTGTCACAACAACACATTATCGAATGCCAATAAGAAACATTACTTACTCTGTATAAAATATCTCCTCCTCCAGCTCCAGCTGCGCTCGCGTTCTGTTTGTGAGGTAAACAAAGCTTTTTCCTCTCAGAGCGTCTTCTGGGGGTAAATACAAGGCTTTTTCCTCTCAGCGCGTTTCTGAGGTAAATACAAGGCTTATTCCTCACAGCGTGTTCTTCCAAAACTGAAAAGTATCTGAGATGAACGCGTTTCTGCTTTGTTTACGGTGGTGTGGGCGTTTACATGCCGCGTGTCTCACGTGGAGATTTGTAATAACAATAGCGCGAGCAGCGCGTGGACGTGACCTAATTAGAGATAATGAGACCAGACGGAAAAACTGGACCTGCCGTTGGTTTCCTTCGGATTACTTTATCACAGAATATTTGTTTTGGAACCATGTACTGTGGTCTGATGAGACCAAGATAAACTTATTTGGTTCAGATGGTGTCAAGCATGTGTGGCGGCAACCAGGTGAGGAGTACAAAAACAAGTGTGTCTTGCCTACAGTCAAGCATGGTGGTGGGATTGTCATGGTCTGGGGCTGCATGAGTGCTGCCGGCACTGGGGAGCTACAATTCATTGAGGGAACCATGAATGCCAACATTGACTGTGACATACTGAAGCAGAGCATGATCCCCTCCCTTCGGAGACTGGGCCGCAGGACAGTATTCCAACATAACAACCTCAAACACTTGCCAAAGAAGCTGAGGGTAAAGGTGATGGACTGGCCAAGCATGTCTCCAGACCTAAACCCTATTGAGCATCTGTGGGGCATCCTCAAACAGAAGGTGGAGGAGCGCAAGTTCTCTAACATCCACCTGCTCCGTGAAGTCGTCATGGAGGAGTGGAAGAGGACTCCAGTGGCATCCTGTGAAGCTCTGGTGAACTCCATGCCCAAGAGGGTTAAGGCAGTACTGGAAAATAATGGTGGCCACACAAAATATTGACACTTTGGGCCCAATTTGGACATCTTCACTTAGGGGTGTACTTTGTGGCCAGCGGTTTAGACATTAATGGCTGTGTGTTGAGTTATTTTGAGGGGACAGCAAATTTACACTGTTATACAAGCTGTACACTCACTACTTTACATTGTAGCAAAGTGTCATTTCTTCAGTGTTGTCACATGAAAAGATATAATACAATATTTACAAAAATGTGAGGGGTGTACTCACTTCTGTGAGATACTGTATGTGTATGTATATATATATATATATATATATATATATATAATATAGGCTCACATCGAGTATAGACTTGCAAGTGGAAGATTAATTTTATGTCAATATCCTACCTCTTTGAATATTGTTTGCTAGGCTCTCTAGGCCCACAGTGTTATATTCTGGTGTCGTGCATCTGTAATAAACTTGAATAAACTTTCAAACTGTGTTGAGTTCTTTCTCTTGTGTTTTCTCTTCTGTTTTGTGAATCTGTCTCAAAATAATTTGAGTCATTGAAAGGCATATTCTTAGCAATCCCTGTTCCATGCTATGATGCTTTCTGCCTTTATGCTTGGACTGCATGATCATGTATTATTAATTTTATATTTTAGGGAGTTTTAAGATGCAATAGCTGTTATTTCCCTTTTAGATAGTATTTTATTAAACATTTAGTTATTCTATGGGTTTCATTAAAGATGTTAGGATGCTAAGCATTGGGAGGCTATTAAAATTTGATCATTCTTAAATTGATCCTTTTTTTTTTTTTTAATTGGTAAAATATTAAAAATAAATAAAAAGTGTCCCTATACTTTTATTTTGTCACTTCAGGGTGAGAGTGCAGATGTAACATCTGATAAATTGTTTCCCCTAAGTCTTTTCATTATATTTAGACACAAATCCCAATAACGCCAAAAAAAAAAGCACATTTCAGTAATATTTATTTTCCCATGTTGACAAATTAAACATAATCAAAAGGAGTTTTCCTAGTGTTTTTGAAGTGCACTTCTAATCAGTCAACACGTGATGTGCTTCTACACATGTGATTCATTAAACACACATCACTGTAACAAGCCCGTTGGCGTTTGGACTCACTTAGACTCTAATTGACTGGCAGTGTGTGGAGTGCAAGACTGCTTCATCAAACATCACCCTGGCAGATTACACTGCTCTTCAGGCAATGGCTTCCTCAGAACATGTGCCAGGAAAACTTGCTCCCTCAGCTGTAGATTTGATACACTACCTGTCAACAGTTTCTGATGCCCATCGGCTTAAAGCATTACTGTGAAGCCACAGAGTGATTGCGAGTTTTTATTTTATAATTTTTTTGTGTATAAGAGTATAATTCCATGCATTTTCAAAAATCTGAAGTGAAGTGAGAAATATTGTCCATTGTACACAGTAATAAAGTTTGTATCATCCTTGTGAGGGATATGGTAAACACATTTTGGCTGGCTGTATGATGGTTCGCCCTGGACTATTCATTTAATGGAGATATTAGAACTAAAAGTGGAGATGTTGTCAGTTGTTTTAGGACACCATCCACTTGTTGTTATATCTCGGTGGTGTGGGCGTTTACATGCCGCGTGTCTCACGTGGAGATTTGTAATAACAATAGCGCGAGCAGCGTGGACGTGACCTAAT
Source organism: Onychostoma macrolepis (assembly GCF_012432095.1). Lineage (NCBI taxonomy): Eukaryota > Metazoa > Chordata > Actinopteri > Cypriniformes > Cyprinidae > Onychostoma > Onychostoma macrolepis. The sequence continues at coordinate 18,539,495 of NC_081159.1, read as the reverse complement.
TAGAGATAATGAGACCAGACGGAAAAACTGGACCTGCCGTTGGTTTCCTTCGGATTACTTTATCACAGAATATTTGTTTTGGAACCATGTACTGTGGTCTGATGAGACCAAGATAAACTTATTTGGTTCAGATGGTGTCAAGCATGTGTGGCGGCAACCAGGTGAGGAGTACAAAAACAAGTGTGTCTTGCCTACAGTCAAGCATGGTGGTGGGATTGTCATGGTCTGGGGCTGCATGAGTGCTGCCGGCACTGGGGAGCTACAATTCATTGAGGGAACCATGAATGCCAACATTGACTGTGACATACTGAAGCAGAGCATGATCCTCCCTTCGGAGACTGGGCCGCAGGACAGTATTCCAACATAACAACCTCAAACACTTGCCAAAGAAGCTGAGGGTAAAGGTGATGGACTGGCCAAGCATGTCTCCAGACCTAAACCCTATTGAGCATCTGTGGGGCATCCTCAAACAGAAGGTGGAGGAGCGCAAGTTCTCTAACATCCACCTGCTCCGTGAAGTCGTCATGGAGGAGTGGAAGAGGACTCAGTGGCATCCTGTGAAGCTCTGGTGAACTCCATGCCCAAGAGGGTTAAGGCAGTACTGGAAAATAATGGTGGCCACACAAAATATTGACACTTTGGGCCCAATTTGGACATCTTCACTTAGGGGTGTACTTTGTGGCCAGCGGTTTAGACATTAATGGCTGTGTGTTGAGTTATTTTGAGGGGACAGCAAATTTACACTGTTATACAAGCTGTACACTCACTACTTTACATTGTAGCAAAGTGTCATTTCTTCAGTGTTGTCACATGAAAAGATATAATACAATATTTACAAAAATGTGAGGGGTGTACTCACTTCTGTGAGATACTGTATGTGTATGTATATATATATATATATATATATATATATATATATATATATATATATATATATATATATAATATAGGCTCACATCGAGTATAGACTTGCAAGTGGAAGATTAATTTTATGTCAATATCCTACCTCTTTGAATATTGTTTGCTAGGCTCTCTAGGCCCACAGTGTTATATTCTGGTGTCGTGCATCTGTAATAAACTTCGGAATAAACTTTCAAACTGTGTTGAGTTCTTTCTCTTGTGTTTTCTCTTCTGTTTTGTGAATCTGTCTCAAAATAATTTGAGTCATTGAAAGGCATATTCTTAGCAATCCCTGTTCCATGCTATGATGCTTTCTGCCTTTATGCTTGGACTGCATGATCATGTATTATTAATTTTATATTTTTAGGGAGTTTTAAGATGCAATAGCTGTTATTTCCCTTTTAGATAGTATTTTTATTAAACATTTAGTTATTCTATGGGTTTCATTAAAGATGTTAGGATGCTAAGCATTGGGAGGCTATTAAAATTTGATCATTCTTAAATTGATCCTTTTTTTTTTTTTTTAATTGGTAAAATATTAAAAATAAATAAAAAGTGTCCCTATACTTTTATTTTGTCACTTCAGGGTGAGAGTGCAGATGTAACATCTGATAAATTGTTTCCCCTAAGTCTTTTCATTATATTTAGACACAAATCCCAATAACGCCAAAAAAAAAAAGCACATTTCAGTAATATTTATTTTCCCATGTTGACAAATTAAACATAATCAAAAGGAGTTTTCCTAGTGTTTTTGAAGTGCACTTCTAATCAGTCAACACGTGATGTGCTTCTACATGTGATTCATTAAACACACATCACTGTAACAAGCCCGTTGGCGTTTGGACTCACTTAGACTCTAATTGACTGGCAGTGTGTGGAGTGCAAGACTGCTTCATCAAACATCACCCTGGCAGATTACACTGCTCTTCAGGCAATGGCTTCCTCAGAACATGTGCCAGGAAAACTTGCTCCCTCAGCTGTAGATTTGATACACTACCTGTCAACAGTTTCTGATGCCCATCGGCTTAAAGCATTACTGTGAAGCCACAGAGTGATTGCGAGTTTTTATTTTATAATTTTTTTGTGTATAAGAGTATAATTCCATGCATTTTCAAAAATCTGAAGTGAAGTGAGAAATATTGTCCATTGTACACAGTAATAAAGTTTGTATCATCCTTGTGAGGGATATGGTAAACACATTTTTGGCTGGCTGTATGATGGTTCGCCCCTGGACTATTCATTTAATGGAGATATTAGAACTAAAAGTGGAGATGTTGTCAGTTGTTTTAGGACACCATCCACTTGTTGTTATATCTCTGTTGTGATGGACATGCTCCCGAATTGTAAATTATAAGTCCACTTTGTAATTTTCTGTTAACATTCAGTACAGACTTAGTCCCTGCCAAAGGCACATGCAGGCTACATGGAGCGCCATTCATGTATCTTTCCATGTGACAGGTAACCATGCCCCATTTCTAGGATTTCGATTTTTAGCACCCAATGAGGTTATCATTTTATATACGTATACACAGTTATATTTCTGTAATTCAAAGTGACATCAAAAACCACAAATTCCTTTACTCTGATAAATGTCAGCTGGGTCAATATTTAGTAGAATGAAATAACTCCACATATTTCATGATGTCTCTGTCATTTATTGAAAAGCAGTTTAAATGTGTGCAATGACTGAGTGCTGTCCATCACTGCTTGTGTCTTTAATCATTTCTGTGCATTGCTTGTTAATCTAATGCTACAGCCCACAATAATCCATTTTAATTAAGAAAATAAAATTTTCTAAGAAAAATAGAACCAGGATAATTTTCTGAAGTATGCCTTCATGTAGAGTGAAGCCACTAAAAAGGGTCTACAACTGCCCCTGCCGGTAACAATGAGCTGTATGAGTTATAGCCTATATACATTTAATGCCTTCTATAGGTCCTTGAGCTGTTGCACTGCTGTAAATAATTCTGGCCTTTGCCTTCATTGAACCCATTTCATTGTGAGGAAATACATTAACTAGTGTCTAAGTAGACATGCTTTGACTGAATGCTACACTGCTAGTTTTGTCACCTCAATCAAGAATTGGTAAAAAGTTCATTTTGATGTTCTATTAAAGTGGCTGTGCTGTACTTCTAACATTAATTGTCCCTGATATCATTCGGTTTCTTCTGAAATGTGAAATAAACAGCAGTTGCAAGCAAGGTGAGAACTTGGAAATCTAATTTGTGTGACTCAGCTGTGTCCAAAGTTTCATACTGTTCATCTTTAACAATGTTGTGCATGATAATCTGTTTTATTTTAACTGGCAAAAAACTAAGAAACAAACAAACAAAAAAAAAAAAAAAAAAAAAAACTCCAATATCTTCAATCTTCAACTGCAACCCTGGTTCTGTTCAGACATTTTGACATAATGTGCCTTACTTTCACAAATAGTCCATATGTTAAATTTGGCAGTACTAGCAAGGGGTATTATTTTAACCACTTAAAAATAAGTGTTTCGGTCAGTTTAAGCAATTTCATGACGGCACTTTTGTATCCTGAGTTATATCTATATCCTGTTTATAACCTTAGTGCATTTTTCTGTGGATCCTTTCAACAGAGACCACCAACCAGCTGGCAGTCTTTTGGACTTCTGCTGCCACACCAGTCCTTTTAGTTACAAATCCCTGAATGTGGGCATGTACAATACTATAAAGTGGCTTTCTACATCTGGAGCACCAGTAGATAGTTTTCCAGCCATCTCTTGTCAGTATAGCTGCTTTACGGAAAACTCCAGCTGAGAAAACTGAATTCCCCATTGAGACAGCTCTCAACAGTCACAGCCTTCAAACAGTCCATTGCTGGTACACCCAGTGCAGTCTTCCAGTCTTCCATTACCCACTGCACAAAATGTACAGGCAATGACTAACTATTCTGCTGTCAGCCAACCAACCCACTTCACAAGAAGCGTGTTTTAGTTATTACTGCCACAACCAACCTACAGTAGGTCTAATAGAAATCGATTCAGGATAAAATGACTGTCACTTGGCAGGTAATCTTTAAAATGGAATACGGCCAGTCAAGAGCAGATGTCAGTCAGTTTTATTTTTTTCAAACTTACAATGGAAGAACAGCTGATTTCAGACAATGATGTCCAGACCAAAAGTAGCTTGTGAAGGTACTTTCAACCACCTGGAAATAAACCAGCCATTACGTACATTAATTTTAGCTGTACTACTACAGAATTTTTTTTTATCTTATAACTTCAATATTTTCAGATCACAATTATGACAGATCAACTGAAATAAACAGGATCTTTGTTTTGTTAATAGATGAAAATAGATTCAATCTACTGAACACCTAAACTCTGAAAATCAATCTCTAGATCTCTTGAAGCATGTTAAAATTCCTATATCAATCACTGCTGAAGGGCCGTGCAAATGTTCCCTCAATGCAGATACACATGCATCAGGAAATAATGGAAAATGACAGTTGCGGTTTCCAGTTCCACTTCGTGTCCAAAGAAATGTTATTGTCTCTTAAATAGAGCCCTGAGCACAGATTTGCATTACTATTGTTATTTTTCCCCCCCCACACCCCTGGGGTGTCCACAGAAATCTTGCTGGAGAGTCCATAGAAAATGTGAAAAGCAAATGTTAAAATAAAGTGATTATATTGTTCTTATAATGAATATCTTTAGTGTGCTCTCAACTTAATGGGAAAAAAAAAAATTCTAGGTGATATTTTAATTTAAGTCTTTAATACAATGACAATATAAAAGCCAATTAATTCTGGAAACAACTTGTCTATAGCATAATAAGCTCCATGTAATACCTTGGAAGGAGATCATGATATCTCTCATGATATATCTTTCGTAATCATATTGGTGAATAAACCATAAACTATGTCTCAATCAACAAAATCCTCTAAGCTTTTAAATCACAGACTAAAAAGTATTAAATCTTTTTTTTTTTTTTTTTTTGCTGTAATGTGACACTTCTATCACCAGCTCTTCCTTATATAGCAGAAAAACCTTTGGGAAAAACACTGTCATCCATTTTTCTGCATCAGTGTTATAAGACCTTTACTTAATCATTGAACTTTTTCTGTGTTTCTTGTGTAGAAGCAATATATAATAGGATGCTTTATTTTATAGCATTTCACCCATTTAAATTTAACAGTAAGATTTTCAAAGTATTAATGATCAAAGTACAGGTTACCAAGACAGGTTAAAAACATGATTTCCCAAATTCTGCATCTGATCATTATGCTTTGGTTATGCATGTAATACCTAAACCACTGTTTCTCCTTCTATCTACCATCTATCGTCATTGGTTTCACTTATAGTAATCTTACAATACTTTCAACCCACTCCACCCATCACCATTTAGATTTATTTGACATATTTGACACGAGTCGGGGTGCAGTCTGGGTTGCATTCATTGGGGGATTATCAGTTAATCAGGAAGTACAAGGCTGTATTTGAAAGAGCATGTTATCTTGGCACTATCTGCATACTGATTTTCTATCAAATAGAAACTCAGTATACAGTATTCATGCTGTGCACATGCTATTCAGAAGATACTATTCATTTACAGTATATGCCAGTTCCAATGCATGCTATCATCAATTTAGAGGGTGGTCTATATTCTGTATATATCTGTTATAAGATGCCGGATTGCCTGCCATTTCCAGTCACTGGTACAATTTCCCGGTGTCAGCCACCTCTGCAGTCTGGTGATAGTATGCCATGAATGGACTTGTCTTGCCATGACACTTTGTGTTCTTCTTCCTCTTTCTCTACACATGCTGCCTCAAGTTGCTGTCCGAAATATTGACTGTATTCACGGATGTTTCATATTTTGAGCAGGATGGTTTGACATTGAAATGCCAAAGAGCTTTCAAGAAGATTTCCTCATTTGGCCAGCCGAAGGTTATACAAGCAGTAGAGATAACATCATCTTGAAAGATGCCTGAGCATAGGGTCAACTTTGCGGGGAGTTTTTTTATGTATTTATTTTTGATTTAGTCTCTATTTTTTCTCTTCGGAGGCCCACTGAATTTCTGATGAAGTTAGTAGAGGCATGTGGGTGGCACTGAGTTGCAAGCTGTTTTGAAATCGATCCAGGCTGTGCTCAGGTTTTGGAGTTTTGTGTGACTGCTCAGGTTACAAAATCTCTTGTTCTCAATCACCATAGCTGTGCCAAAAATTGATGTCACAATAGTTGCAAACAAAGTGCAGCAGAAACACTGGGGGAAAAAAGACCAGCCATTATGAAAACAACACCAGATAACCAAGACATTCACTCAACAACACCAGAGAGAAATAATACCTTGGGTAGTTGTATATAATGATGCTATGTGTGTTCTTGGATAAGCAAATCTGGTTCTGTTTTCAGTGTGCTACATAAACATATTCCACAAATAGAACAGGGAAAGTGGCAATATTTCTGATTCAGATCAGAAAACATGCCAGGCACATGTACGCATTGTGGGATTCCAAACTGCTGCAAAGAATTAGCCAATAATTTTATATTGGGATTTTATAATTACTACTATTACTTATTACTATTCATAATAAGAGTTATAAAAATAAGGATACTTAAAGCTGCCGTCCTTAACTTTTTTTTTTTAGTTAAAAATGATCCAAAATCAATTTTTGGTCAAGTTCATAACCAGCCAGTGTTCAAAACTATCTCCTTACCTTAGTGCTGTAGCTTTTGGACTAATCAGACACACATTTATTCATTATGTTTAATGAATGAACCAGCATGGTTTATCTAGACCCTTCCCCCGAAAGAGCACCCTAAAGGGCTCAGTTACCAGGGCAACCATCTGATAAGACTGTTTTATTGCTCAAAAGTATGTGAGATGTGATGTGCCGTAAGAATGGACCCTTCTGAAACCCACGCAATGCCCATACAAACAAAACTTTCCTCCTTGTCACTCATAGATAAACGAATTAGATCGTGAGCTACCAAACAGCTCCATATAACAAAGCACTGTAAAGACTAGACACCTTGGCAGCAATACATAATCGTGAATAACCTTTAAAGATTTTTTTTGCCCCTTTTTGTAATGCAGATTTTTCACCAGGCTGTCACTTCTAGTTGGATGCGTGTGTACTTGAATGCCGTAGCATGTAGCATGATCAATCATAAAATCAGTAGCCTAACAGTTCGCAAACAAATCCATATCCTACCTTTTCTTGTAACCCGATAAAATCAATCCATAGCGTTGAACGCCGTCGGAGATGTTTAATCCACACACATTTCTGAGCATGTCTGCTTGCTGGCGTTCACATCAATCCACAAGTCGTTCTTTTAGGTTAGGCTATTTCATTTAAGTTAATATAAGCAATTATGCTATGTCTTTTACGTTACTGAGCATAGCAAATAAATTGGTTGCAAAATGGTATCCACTCACATGTTTAACTTTTAGTCTGCTTGTTACGGTCAAAAAAAGTAAATATATATATATATATATATATACACAGTCACATTACTATATGTAATAGCCAATATAAGATAGCCCATGATCAGTATATTTTATACAGGTGTTACTATAACGATTTTGTAAATGGTGATCAGCAATCAAATATTGATAATGTGGAAGTTACTGCCTTTTGCCTTAGTGTGACTTCTCACTTTTGCAGATAATGCAAAGGCAGAGTACATTAACTTCAAAATAGGGGTAAAAATCAAGTTTGAGCTCACATTTTTTTAATGTAGATCATTTGCATTACTAAAACATCTAATTGCCAAATTGCCAGTGTCCTACCTATAATTAATTTGGCTGGACAAGTAAAAACTTTAAAGTCATTTTTCTCAGTTTCACACTCTAGCGAGTTAAGGTCTTTTGCCTTAACTGTACCTTAAAAGGGTATTTCTCTTACCTTGGAAATTTCTTTGAATTCATAAATAATCAACACTGAGCGTTCGCTAGACGACCTGGTCAATTGATTGTACTGTAAATTGTGATTTATCAAGCTAATTTAACTTATCCAATTATTATAATTAATTATAAAGAATTATGATTAATTATTAATATTTCCCCTTTGAGCTAATATGCTACAGTCTGATTCACAACGGTAAGCTTGTAATAATAATTTCTAATTTGAGTGGTACTGGTAGGTTTTGCAGGTAATACAAGCATGCTGCCATGCGTGTTTGTAATTTAATCAAAGTTTAGACTGCCAGAGCCATTCGAACCATGCTCTCAGACAAAGGGTCATAAACCCCCCCAATATTTCCAGCCTCCCGCTTGGAAATTCAGCCTTTCTCATTGGTCAAGCCCATCCTGAAAGGTGTGACTCTTCCCTGACTTTAAAGGGCTCACGCACAGGTCCGCCTCTCTCTTCTGCTAAATCTTCCTATTGCTGCCCGTGTGGTTGGACTCACGGAGCGCCTGAGCCGGTGTGGGTGCGCCCAGCAGGCCCCAATATATAGAGCCGTGTGCGATCTCCCTAGCCTGGGGAGATGGCTCTTGACCACAAAGAGTCAGACTAATACCACTGGAGTTCGTCCTCACTCAACCCTGGAATTCACCATCATGGAAATGCCCTTGATCAGACATTTCTCTCTCCCCGCTCCTGGCAGTCTCTGCATCTTCATCTCTGGATTGCGGCTTGCAGTTCCACTGTAGCCCACAGTGCCAGCAAGCCCCATTTTACACCCAGCCAAGAACCTTGCAGTTTCAAGAGATTGCAACTTCGGCCATCGAATGGAACCATCCAGACCTTCTTCATAGGCTTCACGAGACTCTTGTTCCACAGCCAAGACAAATGCAAGCATCGCTCCTTTCACCACACAGAGGTTTCTTGTAAGCTATCGTATACTGTGCTTTGAATTAGAGACTGATGGTTCTTTCAGATGGTCAACTCGGCCTCATTCCCCCTGTTTCTGTCCGGTTTCATTTATCCAGTCTCACTTACCCTTCCCATGTACCATGTATGTGTGATTTGTGTGTGTGTATATATGTTTTTGTTTAGTCTAGTTATGTGTTTGTGATTTAGTTAATAAAACTTTGTGCACAATACATATGAGTATTTGTTTCTGATTCCCTGCTTGCAAAAAGTCAATTTAACGATTTTGATCTTGTTACATGCTCTGAGTAGTACTCTGCCGTGCAAAGGCAAAAGACCTTAACTTAGATTTTTGTCGAAAATGAGTTATTGATATTTTTGGGACATTCAAGACATCCTTTATCATGTACATAAGTATCTTGAGTCAATTTCGTTGTTTTTTCGAGAAAATAATGGGTCGTCTCAACCGTAACTTCAAAAAGCCCTGGAGAAACCAAGGCAGAACACCATATAACACCAGTTACCGCTCTTTCACTTTGTTTGGAACGCTCAAAATGAGTTACGGCGTTCTGCCTTTGTTTAGCCGAGCGTCAAAATTAAGTTACGGTGCCGGCTTGGAGTTATTCTGTGTTCTGCCTTTTTTTACTGTCCATTAAAGTCTGCCGCATTTTAATTACGGTGTAGATAAACTAATTAGATCGCGAGCTACCAAACAGCTCCATATAACAAAGCACTGTAAAGACTAGACACCTTGGCAGCAATACATAATCGTGAATAACCTTTAAAGATTTTTTTCGCCCCTTTTTGTAATGCAGATTTTTCACCAGGCTGTCACTTCTAGTTGGATGCGTGTGTACCTGAATGCCGTAGCATGTAGCATGATCAATCATAAAATCAGTAGCCTAACAGTTCGCAAACAAATCCATATCCTACCTTTTCTTGTAACCCGATAAAATCAATCCATAGCGTTGAACGTCGTCGGAGATGTTTAATCCACACACATTTCTGAGCATGTCTGCTTGCTGGCGTTCACATCAATCCACAAGTCGTTCTTTTAGGTTAGGCTATTTCATTTAAGTTAATATAAGCAATTATGCTATGTCTTTTACGTTACTGAGCATAGCAAATAAATTGGTTGCAAAATGGTATCCACTCACATGTTTAACTTTTAGTCTGCTTGTTACGGTCAAAAAAAAAGTAAATATATATATATATATATATATACACAGTCACATTACTATATGTAATAGCCAATATAAGATAGCCCATGATCAGTATATTTTATACAGGTGTTACTATAACGATTTTGTAAATGTGATCAGCAATCAAATATTGATAATGTGGAAGTTACTGCCTTTTGCCTTAGTGTGACTTCTCACTTTTTGCAGATAATGCAAAGGCAGAGTACATTAACTTCAAAATAGGGGTAAAAATCAAGTTTGAGCTCACAGTTTTTTAATGTAGATCATTTGCATTACTAAAACATCTAATTGCCAAATTGCCAGTGTCCTACCTATAATTAATTTGGCTGGACAAGTAAAAAACTTTAAAGTCATTTTTCTCAGTTTCACACTCTAGCGAGTTAAGGTCTTTTGCCTTAACTGTACCTTAAAAGGGGTATTTCTCTTACCTTGGAAATTTCTTTGAATTCATAAATAATCAACACTGAGCGTTCGCTAGACGACCTGGTCAATTGATTGTACTGTAAATTGTGATTTATCAAGCTAATTTAACTTATCCAATTATTATAATTAATTATAAAGAATTATGATTAATTATTAATATTTCCCCTTTGAGCTAATATGCTACAGTCTGATTCACAACGGTAAGCTTGTAATAATAATTTCTAATTTGAGTGGTACTGGTAGGTTTTTGCAGGTAATACAAGCATGCTGCCATTCGTCTTTGCGTCATTACATCATGTCTGTAACCATAAAAAAGGAGTTCTGGCTAGTAGGCTATATCGCATGTGAGGATGCTGCAGGATCATTAATACCCTTTTCTCACAGCAGCTGGCATAATTAAATGTATCATTTTGATGGTAGATTGTAATCCAGAAAGGTCAATCAACGACAATCATCAGTGACAACTGAAGATTCACCCATAGTCACCAGTAGTCTCCAGGTGATGCTAATACACACCAAATACACATAGGCACGCAATGCTGATGTTAACATTAACATTCTTATTTGGGTCATATTTCCAAAACATACTTCCAAGACTTCCGATCTGCCTAGAATGCAGATAGGGTCTAATGTTCTAATTTTAGGGTCTTGATGAAAAATCTATAACTGTAACGGGACAGGACAGGATGAGAATTCAGGGACAGCCCTTCTGGCGGTGACAGGACAGTGGCCTCCATAGCCATGACAGGGCAAGACGAGGATTCACAGACGGTCTCCATAGCCGTGACAGGGCAGGACGAGAGTTCAAGGACAGCCCTTCTGGCTGCGAGAGGATAGGACGAGAGTTCATTGACGGATACCGCTGACACCTCTGGAGGTTCTGCAGCGGTTGCCGCCACCTCCAAAGGTTCTACAGTGGTAAACTCAGGACACAAGGAGAGTTCAATAACGGTCTCTTCGACCGCAACACAACAGGCTGAGAGTACATTACTAGGTGCCACCACCATACAAGGGACAGAGGCGAGCCCCGCCGCTTCTGGAGGTTCTGCAGCGTGGGCCGCCACCTCTGGAGAAGCTGCAGCGGGCGCTGCCACCTCGGGCAGTTCTGCGGTGGTGTACGCAGCCCAAACGCAACACAAAGCGATTCCCATCAGGGGAAGTGCTTTGGACAGGGGAATATGCGCAAGAACAGGAGGGTTACAGTGAGCTGGTTTGAGGATACAAGCTGTGCGTGCAGACACCAGCGGTGCATCCCTCACACTAGACATCAAACTGGGATAATGGAAGACTGACCTTGATGATCTGGGTGTGACTGCCCGGACGTGACAAGACTTGGGCTGATCAGCAGTGACGTGCTGTGACTCTGGACGGTCAGCGAAGGCATGGCGAGACTCTGGACGGTCAACGAAGGCATGGTGAGACTCTGGACGGTCAACTGGGACTTGACTTGATTTATGAATGGCAGCAATGACATGATGAGGTGTTGTTGTGGCCGCCATCTTGTGAGCGCGCTCCGGTGTGACCGCCATTACAGGCACAGACACAGTGTTATTTTCCTCCTCCGCAACACCCACAGTAAATGAAGAGCCAACACACAACAAAGCATAGTCTAAAAACTGACTGAGTGAGGAATGTGGACCCTCACAAATAAGCTTCGATTTTAGTGGCTGATTAATGCCGTCACAGAAAAAATCAATCAAGACATCATCTGGAAAATCAGAATAATTAGCAATGTCTAGATATTCTTGGGTAAAGTCCTCAAGTGACCACATACCCTGCTTGAGGGCTAATAATAGTCTTGAAGTGTACATACCTGGCCAGTATTGTTCATGAAAGCCACTGGATCCTTGTGTGGCCGAGTATTCTGTAACAGAGCTGACGAGACGTGAGACGTGCGGATCCATGTGCAAGCTTTATTTCAAAGACAGAGACGAGGTAATAACAGGCAAGGTCAAACAATGGCAAACAGGTATGGAATAGGCAAGACATAGAGTAATCCTATGACAATACAGGAACTGAACAGAAACACGGAATGGCATGGTAAGGCAGCTAGCGCTTGAAGCGAGCTATGTGCAGATCAATACTCGGCCCCGAGGAAGAGGAAGTCCATGGTTTATGTAAGGTGTGTGATTAGTGCAGTCAGCTGTGTGATCAGTGCAATCAGCTGTGTGTGCATGTGTGTCGTCAGTGCAATGGATGATGGGTAATGTAGTCCGTGGGTGCCATGCAACAGTAGTGTAGTGCAACAGTCAATGTGGTGAGCGAGTGACCTCTGGTGGTGGGTGAACGGAAGTTCATAGGCCGGATTCATGACAATAACATACTTTGGTTAAAATTTGTAAAAACATCCTTTTTTACCATGTCAAAATCAGCTCTGTTTTTAGCAAGCCATTCTAGTCCATGTTGCTTTAAATGCTAATGAGCTCTGCTGACCCCGCCCCTCTCTTCCGTGGGGTGACGAGCAGTACTGTTTACTTTAGTCGCGAAACTGGGTAACTAGCACGTTATTAGGAAAGGCGATTTGCAAAGATTCATAAAAAACCCTTATACTCTCTTCTTCTGTAGATGAAGCTGGATCACAAATGATTCGCGCAAACATAGATGCATTTAGGCAGATCCAAAATGAATAATTAATATATAATTCTTTTATTCTTCTATAGTAACGTGCATCGTATCGCAAGTCAATAGTTGTCATCATCGTACAGTCTACATACATATCGTAGCCAAGTTTATTAGGTCCATGTTGCACGGTGTGACATGCAGTGATCTTATAGGATTGCTAAAATCGTGCAGTGTGTTTTGGGCTTTAAAGGGGACATCAGATGTCCATTTCCCACAAGTTGGTAGGATTCTTTAGGGTCTTCATGAAAAGTCTATAACATACTAAAACAACACCCTTTTTACCTGTCAAAACAGCTCTGTTCACAGGGACCCTTTTCGATGCATTTCCCTTTAAATGCTAAAGATCTCTGCTCTCCCCACCCCTCTCTTCTGTGGGGTAACTTTAGCCGCATTCGTCGTGGAACATGCTAACTAGCACATTATTAGGAAAGGTGATTTGCAAAGATTCATAAAAAAAACTTATACTCACTCCTTCTGTAGGTGACATTGGATCATGAATGATTCACGCGAACATAAATGCATTTAGGTATATCGGGGGGCGCAAAACAAATTCAAAAACAAATGTAATCCACTGCATCTTCAGCAGCTCAGATATCGGGAGTAAATGACAACTGCTATGTTCATTAGTACATCCAGCAACAGAACACCTCAATCGCTTAGGAGCCTTGTCTACACCTGCTCCGGCGTCAAAACAGTGGCGGACTGTTTAGAGCTCACTCAGGGCGGGTCTATGCTAAAATGGCAGTGTTCGTCAACAATCGTGGGAGGGGCCTGGGCAAAGCTACATCACTTTGCCAAGAATCTGTGAACTACTTGATCTGAGAAAGTCCTTATGATTTGTGGGGATTTAAAAAAGCACTGAGTGGATTTTTATCATTATAGGGTGGTTGTGTACACACACTGCCAAGACGCATTTAAGTTCAAACACCATGTAAAAGTGAATTTTGCATTCTATGTCCCCTTTAATTAATTGAGTTTGTACCTCCCACTCCTATTTTCAAACTTTTAATGTGAAAGTGTTGAATGATATGGGAAATGGTTTCTTGCTTGGAGGCAAGATGTTGAGAATACATTTAAAGCTTTGCTTTGGTTTATAACAAAAAATAAATATAATCTGATATACACCAGATTTCAATTTCTGTCTTGAGTAAGAGTAAGAACAGGTGACCTTATCATCAAAGACAAATGCAAGTATAGTAAAAGCACGGAGTTATTTAAAATACTTAAACTATTAATGTCCATGATTATATGCTTAACTTCCCCTAAACACCTGAGGGCACCTTATGGCAAAAATAAACAGTGAATCATGCAGAAAGCCCATGTAACCCCATCCTATTTGAATCTATAATTATCAGTAGGAAACATTTAACTTGATTGAGATGGTGCTCAAAAACCCCACTCCATTATTGGTCTATAATCTAGGAGGCTACTAAAGATATGGATAATTGGTTGAAATTGGTGGGTCTGTCCATGGAACAAGCTTTGTAGGTCTATTAAAGTTGCTATGGTGATAAATAATGTAAATCAAAGCCGTTTCCATTAAAATTAGCTTGCAATGAGGAAGCGGCTCAACAAGAACATCACAAACGTCATGTGTGTTATAATGGTATGTCATATTTACCACATAATTATGACTTTTGTGTCCCCCCGCCCCCCGCTCCCCGCTTTTTTGGCGTATTTCTTCACTTCGGGGAGATTGCAGCTCGTGTGTAATTTGTTTCTCCTCCTCATTTCCTCTCAGAAGCAGTAGCAGCAGGGCGGGAATTTCTCCATCAGGTCTTAATAGCAGGAGCACAGCACATACAGAAGCAGCAGTTTACTAACCAGCGCGCAGCGGGTGAACAGCACAAGTTTACTCCGAACACAAGTTCACTGCACATCTGTATTCGGATATTTTCTTGCTTTGCGCTAATTTTGCCTCCAAGAAAATCAAGAGTTCCTACTGAATCGAGAGTGGAAACGATTATCTCATAGGTGAGACTTTTTGTCTTTTTTTTTTTTTTTGTCACTGTTTGTGTATGGGTAGGAAAATGTTTTCAAATATTATTGACGGTCATGCTGACAGAAATGTATATCAATAGAAATAAATAACGAAATATAAATAAATATTTTTATTTATTATGTTTTTATAAGTTAGCTTATATGTATCTTTTTCTTTTTAAAATGCTTTATTCATTTATCTTTGCATGGACACCTAGCACTTTAATAAATATATAGCCTACATTATTAATTATTATTGTAATCGTTAATATATTTCTTGTAGCATAAGTTTATGCATAGCCTATACTTACAGTTACTGCTTCTGGCGCTCATCATGCTGTCTGTCCGTAGAAATTAGTCACGCCAGTTTTTATCGCTTTAAAGTGCGCTCCTGGTGAAATTAGTGAAGTAAACCCCAATTTGTTTTATTTATTTATTTATTAAATTTAAGTTCCTACCTTCATTTGCACTGTAAATTATGTTGTAGTATCGCGTTGTTTACCTTCAGTGGCATGGGTCATTGTTCTTCATGCCAGCAGAAGACAGCACATGTCAGTGTGATGTGTCGTATGAGGAAGAGACATGTAGGTACATCAATTATTAACAATAGTTAAAGATTCTTTATAAAATCGTTTCATAACTAGTGAATTGTGGAGGAAGTAGTTTCAAGTGTTGATCAAAATGTTAAAATTGGAACCCCCCCTCCCCCCACCCCCCACCCAAGCTTCTTCAGTTGACTTGAATGATGGCACCTGGAGGACTTATAAATCTTGTTACTCATTCTTGTTACTCATATTGCGCTGAATTATGCTTATTCAAAGGCTTGCTTGCAGAAAAAATATGAGTTGTCAGTGCTGTTTGGAGTGCTATAGTTATGTTCACACAGTTACGAAAGAGAGTGACACCTGTTTTCTAGTAGTGACTGCCTTAATTCATAGTGACTCATTTCTACGCTGAGCCACTATATGAATTCCGAGAGCATGTTGATAATGTGCTTTATGAATGAAACCAAAGCCAACAATGCCATGCCATTGGATGTTCTGAAATAAGCATATGACAAGCTACTGTCAACCTTTATCCTATTTATAACATGACAGAAAATAGGGTTATTGTGATTGAAGTGGAGGGGGAGGAGGAGGGGGATGGGTGGGATGAGCAGGAAAAAAAAATGAACCTTTGACTACATGGAGGTTTGAGAGGACAAGATGGTTTAGAATACAAATTAAACCCTTAAAATGAAACAAAGTCTTCATTTAGATGTTTTCTGTAAGATAAATTGCAAAATTGAAATTCTGTATGTGTTTTTATTGGTAATGCAGAATTATATAACAAAGATAAGTGGGGTTCAATCATTTGATCAAACAGTGCATGGGCAGTTCAAATATTTGGGGTGAAATTGCTGCTGTTTTTGGATGGGGAGCTCTGAGAAAATTGGTAAGATTTTTAATGTTCACACTCCAGAAGAGGCACAGTGTGTACCACTGGATGCATCATCATTTAAGTAACACAGTTCATTCAAGTCCACAAAAGAGTTTGATCTGCCCTTAGCAAAGACCTTGCAAAAGATATGACTTAAATGCTGATTTAAATTGGCATGAATACTAGACGGCTGCATTGAAACAGTCTGTATTGTATAAAGCGCTATGTAAATAAATGTGACCTGAACTGACAGAAAGTATATATTATAATTTACAAATAATATTTTGTTTAGCAAGCTAGTTGTTTATAGAGCCCTTCTCACAAGATGTGGCTGATTAAAATATGTTCAGTTTCTGAATATGGGATATACAGGATATAAATAAAGTAGGATAATTGCCCAACACATATGTATGAAAACATGAAAGTATATTTTTCTCTAAAGTTGAAGGGGAATGTGCACACGCACACACACACACATACAAAAAGGTATATTTATTCTAAGCGTTTCGCATAAGATTAATTTTTTTCATTGAGTTTCCTCTGCTATTAGTCATTAAAATAGTATGTAGGATAATGTGGTCAGCTTATCATTTCCTACTATTACAGGATATTTCATGCTTAAGCCAACATTAATGTTTTCTTATTCTCATGTATTTACAACATGATTTTTTCCCCTATACATTTTATTCTAGTAGCATAAGAAATCTATGTTAGTTCAAAAGATTTATGTGAAGCCACATGAAATATAAAGTTCAGCTATACTGTGGAATGACTGAATCAGAAATCGTATCAATATTAAACACATTAACACATATTTGGCTTTGAAATCAGTTCTTCTTTTACAGACTCGCTGAAATGATCAGGCTGTTCTGGAAAGGCATTTATATTTTAGGCAGCAGGGACAGATGTACTATATGTTACTAAACAATGAAGCACAGTTTATCTCCGTTTAATACTGTTCACTTTATCTCAGCACTGTTCTCTCTCCATTGACATTTGCCTCAAACTCTGTACAGAGACAATGAGGTACTCATGCTCACAGACAAAAATACCAAGCTTTGTGCAGCTGCTTTGCAAATTGACAAACGAATGTTAATCTTGTCAGATCTCGTCTCTGGTCCATCTCTCCGGTGTGTGTAAGTCTTCATGCTTAATGGATGAGTGTCACTGAACTCGACTGGCAGCCGAAGGCATGACAGACTTCACTGCAGCACACATAAACTATGTTGGCACACTTTTAGCACTGCTTTATAGTCCTGAGATTGTGGGATTAAATTGGTTTTATAATATATCAATGCAAATCATTGTCTTTGTTCCTGGTTTTGCTTTTCAAAAACAAAACTGCATTTTCATTGTAACTGAACCTCATAGAAGAAAAAATTATGTAAGGAGATTAAATACCATTAAGTCAGATAATAAAGCAGTAGAGCACAAAGCAGGCGGGTTAGGTGTGAGTAATGCTGCCTAATTCAAATACTGTATTTAGATACTTTATGATTATGACTAAAGACTGCTGCCATTGCAGTGCATTAGCACCTCAGTGTTTTCTGTTTCAGGTACATTCTGTGCCTTTATACTTTCTGCACTGTAAAAAATGACCGTGATTTTAACGGTAAAAAACTGTGAAAAGCTACGGTAAAAACCTGTTAAATGGTTAAAGGTAAGTTCCCCTAATATATACGGTGAAAAACTGTAATATACATTTCAGACAATTTTATGGTGAAATTCCGCTTTTGGAAGTGAAAAAGAATGTAAAATTTACAGGGGAAAACCGTAAATTGACGTTCCCAGAATTCCCTGCATTGCATTTCAAATTTTGTTTGAATTTGATGTTTTTTCTTTGAAATAACAAGGTTTCTTCTTCTTTTTTTTTTTTATCAGTTATGTTTATTAGGGTTGTATGTTACATCTAATGTTGTTAAATTAATGTTTATTGCATATTTCAGTTTAATGAGTGTCACCATGATGTTCTTTAGCGCTTGTGTGAATGACACTGTGCACCTTCTATATATGTTATTATTTAAAAGCTGCTTGTGATAGGCTTTGGTTCATCATGTGACTCTCATCACCACCTCATTTGGTGGTTATCAGTGTATTTCAAAGGTACAAAACATATTTCAGTACTTCAATAGGTTGGTATGTTAACATTATATCAGTTAATGAAATTACGGTATTTAACTGTAAATTTAAGTTAAAACCTAAAACGTTGCTACCGTATATTTTACGGTAGAATTCCGGCAACCACAGCTGCCGTTTTTTTACCGTAAATTTTATGGAATTTTTTTTACAGTGTGGTTTATATGCCTTTTTCAAAAGAGAAATAAAGAATGTACACTGTAAAAATATGTTGTGAAATACATGGAAAAAATATGTCAGCTGTGACTGCCAGAAATTAACTGTATAAAATATGGTGACTGTTTCAGGATGGCATATTGTTTGTGCCAAAGGGACTTATAATTACTTTATTATTATTATTATTATTGTATTACAATCAAAGTTTAACATTTTCAGGATGTCTTTTTACCTGCAAAATACAAAGTTATGAGTTTTGATATTTATGATTTTCAGGTACTGTACCGTGTTTGCAGAGCATGAAGGCAAGGCAGTGACAATATACTGTAATATTTATACAACACTTTCAATACTCCCCTTTTTTGCATTTGCCATTCAGTCTTTCAACCCAAAAACAATTCTTTGAATCAAGCAACAAGACTGGGGGGTGGACAATATTGAGAGTCATGTCCTTCAGAATTCACAGTAACATAGATCACATCAATTGTTTAAGACAGCAGTAATCTGAAAGTGAAATATGACTTTGAATACAAATTAAGTTCTGTCAAAACAGACTATAAATAACTGATGCATGGTCATTTATACTGTATGTACATATGAAATGTTGATCAAGAGGAATGAAGGACAGACTTCAAGGCTATTGCAACTAATTGTTTTCTGAGCATTTTAAGCCTGTCATGTACTGATTATTTTTATTAAGCATTTTAAAAATAATTACAAAAAATAAAGAATTTTAGTGGTTGCTTGAAATTTGTCCTCAATTTGAGTCAACTTATAGCTATAGAACAACTTCATTCTTATGAATAAATGCAGCCTGTTTCTGCCCGCTCTGTATTTTTTATTTTTTTAAACAGACTGCATGCACCTCAATAACAAACTAAGGAAGGTTTGTCACTGAAATGTATTTGCCAGCTTTTTTTTCATTGGCAGCATAGTAGCATCTGTTAAAGTGCAATTATTTTTTTAAACTTTAAGTGTTTGTAGACCGTCATATTATCTTTAATTTTCTAATTTGTCTGAAGCATTAATTTTCAAATGTATCCTTTCTGAAATTCCTGGTTTGTGCCACTAATATGGCCGCATGTGTCTTTCATAGAAAAACCACTGTTCTTTCATCTCAAAGAATAGTCAAGGTGAAGGTGAAAAAGACAGTAAATTCATGTGAACTGAACCTTGAATTATACACGCCATCTGCCATTTAGAAACACTTCATCAGACTGCTGTAAAATATGATTAAAGATCTCTGTCAACATGATTCAGTAAGACATTTCATTTTTGACATTAAAACTAAATAATTCAATAAAAACATCTGTAATGTGTTGTCACATCCTAACCCTACTTGAACTTGAGCTTTTACACCTCATTGCTCCAATCTCATCAAGTCTTTTACTACATACAGATCCCTCAACAAGAGTACATTCGCATTCAAAATATACTGTTTGGAAAGCATACAAAACAATTGCACTGCTTTTTAAACTACATAGTAGGAGGGCTGGAAAAAAGTCTCAATAATCCATGTGCCTTATCTCCTTCATGCATTTTGTATGTCATATCCTGTATGTCACACTTGTTTATCTGCATATGTGACCTCGCCTTAAGCTTTCAAGTCAGAGGAAAGGAGCTTGCTATCCACACAGATTAAAGATTGTAACCAAGCACAGATTCTCCTCCAGTACTCTTTAAGAGACATAATGGAATTTCTTTTACAAGATGTGAATACAATTTAAATCATTCATAACCTCCCCATTTTAGCCATGCAAAGCACAGACAACTGCACACAACTAGTTGGTTAGATAATGGAATAGGATTTATAATATTTAAAGCACACTGCATGTTAATGTGCGGTAATGTGCATGAGAGAGGATTTGCGCACACCTTTTTACAGTTGTTCATTTATATGAACAAATAATGACATTTGATTGTACCATGTGTGACAAAGGGAATTAAGGTGATGGAAATATTCTTCTCAATTTAATGTGAAAGAGGGTTCCAGCATCATATACTGGATAGTTAGTTACTTGAATATTTTTAAAATGTATAACGCAGAGATGAGATTATCTTTTCTAGACTAATCACTGTTATATCTTTTATATAGGGTACCGTATGAAATGTAAATGAAAGACAGGTCAGATATTCTTTATTTTCTCTCTCTCCTCAGAAAGATGGCGTTGAAACTATTGGACCTAAACTCCACTGTATCATCATTCTTCTCCCCTTTGGAGAATGGCCACAACGTTACAATGAACCATACCTCCTCTCCTCCATATCCTTATCCAGATGTCACCTACGTGGACTTCTATCTGCATGAGCCCTTGGTGTCCGCTATCTTCATTGTATCCTACCTCCTCATCTTTATTGTGTGCATGGTGGGAAATGGAGTGGTGTGCTTCATTGTGCTAAGGAGCAAGAACATGCGTACGGTCACCAATCTCTTCATTCTCAACCTGGCCATCAGTGACCTGTTGGTTGGCATCTTCTGCATGCCTACAACATTGGTAGACAACATCATCACAGGTAAAGGCAATCTTGTTATTGTGAAACCTTAACTATAGCAGGTCAAACATACAAAAAAATAAATGAATAAAAATTATTGTTGTTAAATATATGTAATTTATAGTTACAGTAAATATTATTTTGCACGTATTTTACTATTTATGTATGACCATCTACTAGGTGGTTACTTACTTAAAATTCCAATACAATTGCTTTGAAATTGTACTATTATAGTTTATATTTAAATGTGTATTATATAATTCTATATATATCGGCGGTTCTCAATTCCAGTCCTCGCGTACCACCGCTCTGCATATTTTGCATGTTTCTCTTTGTTAACACACCTGATTCAGATCATCAGCTCGTTAGAAGTGAGCTCCGTGCATGAACTGTGTTCTGATTGACATGGTCCCTACACAGTTGTAACAGAGACGCTGGAGCTTGATTAGGATCCATGAGCGGAAGTTTATTAGAGGTCAAGGCTTTAAACAGAAGTCGGTAACACAGGCAAAGGGTCAAACCAGAGAAGCAAGCAGATCGTTCTTCATATACAGGGGCAAAATCAGAGAGAGTGGTGACGAGGCAGGCAGAGGTTCCAAACACAAACATCAGTCGGATCAGGCGTCAGAACAAAGGGGCAGAGTACAATTACCGTGAGTCAGGATATCAGGCAGGATCAATAAACGGGAAGGCAATCAGGAATAGTAGTCAGAATAACGCTTGGTAAGGCATATTAACTGGCAATACTTCACAACTAGCATGTGAACAGGTCTCAGCTTATATATGGGTCAAACAGGAAGTGACAGTAGAGGGAGCGGGCCAAGTTCAGTATTCAGGTGAGGGCTCCCTCTGCTGGTTTGGCATTACAGAACCCCTCCCTCTAGGAGCGACTCCTGGAGCTCTACGTGGACGTCCCTGTGGTCGTGGTGCTGGTCGATCGGGTCTGGCTCGATGAAACTCCTCGATGAGTGTTGGATCCAGAATGTCCCGGGCGGCTACCCATTATCTCTCCTCAGGTCCATAGCCCTCCCAGTCCACCAGGTACTGGAGCTGACCCCCTCTTCTTCTCGAGTCCAGTAACTCATTCACCTGATAAGCTGGGGCTCCATCAAAGTCCAGTGGTGGTGGTGGTTCTGGGGCTTCATGGTCAGGGTCAGCTCCTGGGTGGACGGGTTTGAGGAGGGACACATGGAAGGAGGGAGAGATGCGATAGTTGGCAGGAAGCTCCAATTGGTATGTTACATCATTGATTTGTTTCAGTATTTTGAAAGGGCCAACATACCTGGGACTGAGCTTCCTGCTTGGTAGCCGCAGCTTGATGTCTTTCGTGGAGAGCCAGACCCGTTGTCCTGGTTGGTAGGGAGGGTGTGGACGACGTCGTCTGTTGGCTTGGAATTCCTGTGTTCTTATGGCCCGTTGGAGACGAACATGAGCACTGTTCCACACCCTCTCACTATGCCGAATCCAGTCCTCCACTGCAGGAACTGAGGAGGGTTCACCAGACCACGGGAACAGGGGCGGTTGGAATCCCAGGACGCACTGGAAGGGAGTTAGACCTGTAGAGGAGTGGGTCAGAGAGTTTTGGGCGTATTTCGCCCATGGCAGGAACTCAGACCATCTGTGTTGTTCACGACTGCAGTAACTTCGAAGATATCTTCCTATTTCTTGGTTGAGTCGTTCGACCTGCCCGTTGGACTGTGGGTGATAACCTGAAGTTAGACTGACATTGATATCCAATTGGCTGCAAAATGCCTTCCAGACCTGAGACGTGAATTGGGTACCTCGATCAGTGACTATGTCTTCTGGTAGTCCATAGATTCTGAAGACGTGTTGGAAGAGGGTTTGGGTGGTCTCCAAGGCAGTGGGTAGTTTGGGTAGTGGAATCAGACGGCAGGATTTTGAGAAACGATCGATGATGACCAGAATGGTTATGATTATTGTTTGATGGTGGGAGATCAGTGACAAAGTCGATGGATAAATGAGACCATGGTCGTTGAGGAATGGGTAAGGGTTTGAGCAAACCTGATGGCAGTTCCTTCGGGGTCTTTGACTGAGCACAGACCTGACAGGACTTGATATAATTGGTGACGTCTTGAGTCATATTACTCCACCAGAAAGAGTTTTGTAGTAGTTGGAGGGTTCTAGAGATACCTGGATGACCAGAGCAGAGAGAAGTATGAACCCATTGCATGATTCGCGGTCTTAAAACTTGAGGTACATAATGTTTTCCTGGGGGTGTGTTTGTGGGTGAGGGGTCTTGTTGTTGTGCTTCTCTTAGTTCCTCCATGATATCCCAGGAGACTGGGGCCAGGATGATCGAACGGGGTAGGATGGGACTGGATGTATGATGAACTGAAGGGTGGCTATATTGTCTGGAAAGGGCGTCTGCTTTACCGTTCTTGCTGCCAGGTCGATAAGTCACTGTAAAGTTGAAGCGTGTGAAGAATAATGCCCAATGGGCTTGACGGGGGTTTAGACGCTTGGCACTCTTTATATATTCCAGATTCTTGTGGTCAGTTATCACTTGAAAGGGATGAAGCGCTCCCTCAAGCCAGTGACGCCATTCTTCAATAGCTGCTTTCATGGAGAGTAGCTCTTTATTTCCAACATCATAGTTGCGCTCTGCAGGGGTCAGTTTCCTGGAGAAGAAAGCACATGGATACAATTTGCTTGGTTGCCCATGTCTCTGTGAGAGTACTGCACCTATACCACAATCTGAGGCATCCACTTCTAGTATGAAAGGTTTATTGGGATCGGGATGTTTCAGGATAGGGGCTGTCGTAAATCGTTCCTTCAAAGTGTTGAAAGCGTTGTCAGCTTCAGATGTCCAAGTCAGTTTTGATGGTTTATTTTTGAGGAGTGAGGTGAGAGGAGAGGCCACCATGCTATAATTTCGGATAAACCTTCTGTAGAAATTGGCGAAGCCAAGGAATCTTTGCAGGTCTTTGATGGTTCGTGGTTGTGGCCATTCAGTTACTGCTTGAACCTTCAGATTGTTCATCTTGACGCCTTGTGGACTGATGTGGTAACCCAGGAAGGACGTTTGATTAACGTGGAACTCACATTTTTCAGCCTTGACATATAATTTGTTCTCTAGAAGTCGAGAAAGGACTGTCTTGACATGGGAGATGTGTTCCTGTTCCGTTCTTGAAAAGATGAGGATGTCATCGATGTAGGCGACCACAAACTTATTCAGAAGGTCCTTGAAGATTTCATTGATGAACGACTGGAATATTGCAGGAGAGTTGGCTAGCCCATACGGCATGACCTGGTATTCATAGTGCCCCCTGGTGGTGAGAAAGGCTGTTTTCCATTCATCCCCTTCTTTGATCCTGATGAGATTATAAGCACTTCGGAGATCAAGCTTGGTGTAAATCTTGGCCTCTCTGAGTTGTTCTAGTGCAGATGGCACTAACGGGAGGGGATAACGGAATTTAACGGTAATATTATTCAGTCCTCTGTAGTCAATGCAGGGTCTTAGACCACCATCTTTCTTCTCCACGAAGAAGAATCCTGCAGCTGCTGGGGAAGTTGATGGTCGAATAAAACCGGAGTTCAGAGCTTCATCCACATACTCCTCCATGGCTTGATTTTCATTTCTAGAGAGTGGGTATACTTTACTCTTGGGGGGTTGTGTGTTGGGCAGGAGATCGATGGCACAGTCCCATGGTCTATGTGGAGGAAGTTGAGTGGCCTTTTCTTTGCTGAATACGTCAGAAAGATCTTGATAGCAATGGGGAATATGAACTTTCTTGTGTGTTTCAGGACTTTCTACACTGGTTGTGAGAAGTAATTGAGGTTTTGCAGTGATACAATGATTCATACAGAAAGAGGACCAGCGTGTTAGTTCACCTTGATGCCATGAGAGTTCGGGGTCATGAGTAGAGAGCCATGGATATCCTAACACAACTTCGTGTCTAGGAGAGTCGATGACGTAAAAGTGATGGATTCCGTATGAAGAGTTCCAACCTGGAGTGTGAGTGTCTTGGTTTGGTGAGTGATGCCTTTTCCAATCTGTACATCATCGATAGCCTTGACTTGGATTGGTGGTGTGCACGGTTGTGTGGGGAGTTGATGTTTTGTGACAATATCTTGGTGGATTATATTCAGGGCGGCTCCCGAGTCGATCATCGCTGTGAGGTCAAGAGACAGGGTATCAGTTCTTAAGACAACAGGTAGTGTAAATGATTTGTTACTTAGAAGGGCAAAATGTTCAACATTTACCCGGGGGTTGCTTTGGAGCTTGTGAGGGCATCCCAAACTGCGGTGACCTGATTCACCGCAGTAAAACACAAGCGTTGATTTCGTCTCCGTTCTCTCTCACTTTCAGATCGTCGGGATGTGTTTAGTTGCATAGGTTCCTCAGGAGAAAACTTTTCAACAGGGTTATGAGGAAGAAAGTTGGTCTGTCCACCCCTTCCGCTCTTTTTCTTTGGAGCTTGTCTCATGAGGTTATCAATCTTGATGGCGAGCGTGACAAAATCAGAGAAGGAGGATCCCTCACCCTTGCATGCAAGCTCTGTCTGGAGGTCACAGTTGAGGCTTTTATGAAACGTGGCTTTTAAGGCGACATCATTCCATCCACTTTGGGCAGCGAGCGTTCTGAATTCAATGGCAAACTCGGCAGCAGTGCGGTTACCTTGTGTGAGATTGATGAGCTGTGTTGAAACATCTCTCCCGCCATGAGGGTATTCAAACACTTCGCGGATTTGTTGAAAGAAGTATGTCACTGAACTTCTCAGTCGGGAATCAGAGTCCCAAACGGCTGCTGCCCAATCCATAGCTCGGCCTGTCAAAAGTGTCATGATAAAAGCGCATCTCTTCCCCTCTGATTAAAATCTTTCTCCTTGGTAATCCAGGTAAACCTGCACTTGGCGAATGAAACCCTTGCATTGCTCAGCTGTTCCGTCGAATTTATCAGGGAGTGCAAAACTTACGGCTTGCGGGGTGGGCTGAGGGAGAGACCGAATGTAGTGCGTGAGGTGTTCATTGATGGCCCGCAGTTGGGTGAGTTGTTCCTGATATCCTTGAAGCATTTCCGTTTGGTAAGATAATGCTGTTTGTAGTTTAGACACTTCCGCTGGATCCATAGGATGCAAAGTATTCTGTAACAGAGACGCTGGAGCTTGATTAGGATCCATGAGCGGAAGTTTATTAGAGGTCAAGGCTTTAAACAGAAGTCGGTAACACAGGCAAAGGGTCAAACCAGAGAAGCAAGCAGATCGTTCTTCATATACAGGGGCAAAATCAGAGAGAGTGGTGACGAGGCAGGCAGAGGTTCCAAACACAAACATCACTCGGATCAGGCGTCAGAACAAAGGGGCAGAGTACAATTACCGTGAGTCAGGATATCAGGCAGGATCAATAAACGGGAAGGCAATCAGGAATAGTAGTCAGAATAACGCTTGGTAAGGCAGATTAACTGGCAATACTTCGCAACTAGCATGTGAACAGGTCTCAGCTTATATATGGGTCAAACAGGAAGTGACAGTAGAGGGAGCGGGCCAAGTTCAGTATTCGGGTGAGGGCTCCCTCTGCTGGTTTGGCGTTACAACAGTGTTCATTGCTCCCTACTCCCTGAGCAGGAGAAATCCGTTGAAGTTTACTTCACTTCGGAACATTCATTCACAGATTTGCGCTGCGCCACAGCCTGCAGCGTCTTCACACACAGACGAAACTTATTAGAGAAGCGTAAAGTGTGACACAATATACCTCTGTAAATAAATACAATTTAAATTCACATCAATTCTAATCATGAAATGATTAATCATGGTGGAACATCCGGTGATGTCCACTTTGCAGGGCACTTACAGTCGAATAGAACAACATCTGAAGCGATAAGAGAAACATACAAAATGTGCAGAGTGGGGATACACGAACCACTGCTATATATAGATACTGCAAGTATTCATTACCTGAAACATTTATGGATCTTTTGTTTTGAATCAGTGGTTTGGACCTTGCTTCAAACATTCCGCTCATTTTCTCCACTGCATTTTCACTGTTCTGACCAGCAGGTTCCGTCAGCCTGTGGTGTTTCAAGTGCTTTAAAACAGTGAATCATTGTGCAAAGCAAATGGTTCAATTCATTCAGTTTCAAAAAGCAGTCATCCACAATCCCCAGTCTCCAGCACAGCATCAACAACTGTTGATGTCTGCATAATAAGTCCTATTTCATTCTCTACCCAAGCTAATCTCACACATTCACCTATAAACAAACAATCATGGCAACATTTGTGTTTGTTTAATATCCCATTATCGTTATCTTCATCCATTGCTAGTCTAATAAAAATACCAAATGGCAGGCTATGACTTTGATGGCCACACTGCAATTTCTTAATAAAGATATCAACAAAGACAAACCAAGCCAAAGTCAACCTGCATCATCCCCAGGGTTGCCACTAGCCCAAAGGCGAATAAAAAAGCTCAAAATTAGCTCAATAACTTTAGCCCAAATACTAAAACACCCATACCTAAAATCACTTTATAGTAGTAGGCTAATCTGTTTTTTTTTTTTCTTTTTTCCATACAAGTGCCACTCCCTCATAGTTTTATTATGGGTAAAATATAAAATATTTGGTAACACTTTATTTTAAGGTGTCCTTGTTACACGTTACATGTACTTACTATTATAATAACAATCAATTATTCATAATTACATGCAAGTATCCCTAAACCTAAGCCAAACCCTAATCCTAACCCTAACCATATAGTAAGTACATGAAGTTATTAATATTACTCAGTACTTAAATGTATAATTACACTGTAACAAGGACACCTTAAAATAAAGTGTCAGTCAGATATAATTTATGCAATATATCAAACATTTGACTCACGGGAAATAAATCAACCTGTAGCAACAGTTTAAAAGCAACCCAATTCCACAGGAAAAGCATGGATTTAGCAACCACGTTCTGACATAAAACATAGGGAATATATAAACTCAATTTAGAGAAGAGAGCTGTCATTCTGAGTATTAAATGCACAAAACTTTTATAAGAGGATGAGAGCAAAACAACACATTCCCATGATGCTTTGCAGATTTATTTCCTAAGGCAACTTATGTCAAGCCTATTTGTATAGTGCATGATTCCATTAGGTAGGAAATTATGCCAAACACCCACTAGTATAGTATAGTATAGCAAAATATGTGTTGATCTGTGCAGTAGTGCAGAGTCCTGCACGGGTCCTGTTTGGTAAACCCGCCCCATACATGTAGTACTTATCAGAACACCCAACCGGTTATCCGACAGCAGCACTAATTTAATTCTGTACCCAACCTGACCTGTTTGAAATAAACACTGTGACTCGAACCACACCCGTATTCAATCTACTACATCCCTTGATCAGGTAGGCAAAAATTATTAGTTTCTCTTGTAACACAAGCAATCAAACCAATAATTGGCATTAGGAGTCGATGCATTCAAGAACAATAGACATGTAGCCCAATATGGTAATAATTAACAGAAAAAAGAGAATGTGCATTCATTGTGTAAGCAATACAAAACATTTGCCTACATCACAAAAGCAATCAAACCAATAATTGGCATTAGAAGTCGATGCATTTAAGAACAACAGACACGTAGCCCAACATGGTAATAATTAACAGAAAAAAAAGAATGTGCATTCATTGTGTAAGCAATACAAAACATTTTCCTACATCACATGAAAAATCCACCCATACAGGCTACTTTTGAACAAATGCGCATAAATAACACCACAGGCTATACAGACGCCTTGACACCATGAGCCTTTTAAACAGATTTACTCTGCATTTAAATGCTGTTGCCTTGTATCTACAGTGCATACAGTCAGTGGCGGTGGTCCTCTTAGCAGCATGATAAAAATAAAATAAAACGTTTATACAAATTGTGAATAGAAAGTGAGCAAAGACTCCTCCTTTTTTATTTATTTTTTATTTTTTTTAAGAGTCCTTCCTTTTTATAATCAAGCTGTCAATCATTTCCATTGCAGTGTGATTGGCTACAATGCTCAATATTGCAAATGGTGTTGGAAATAGAAACCTTTGACAGTCTTCATATTACAGAGCATAAAAACAGATAAACATGGGACTGTTTGAATGCAGCTGCCTATCAGCGGGTATACCAAATTGAGTCGAAATATAGTAGTCTTGGCTATTGGACCCACAGTCCGCCCGTCCCTGTTGATTCCTGATATTATTCCATCCTTTACATCAAATATGTGTCCCTGGACCACAAAACCAGTCTTAAGTCGCTGGGGTATTTAGCAATAGCCAAAAATACATTGTATGGATCAAAATGATAGATTATCCTTTTATGCCAAAAATCATTAGGATATTAAAGTAAAGATCATGTTCCATGAAGATATTTTGTAAATTTCTTGTAAAATGTATCAAAACATTTTCTCAATATTTTGATTTTTTTGCACCCTCAGATTCCAGATTTTCAAATAGTTGTATCTCGGCCAAATATTGTCCTATCCTAACAATGGAAAGCTTGTGTGTTCAGCTTTAAGATGATGTATAAATCTCAATTTCGAAAAATTGACACTTAAGACTGGTTTTGTGGTCCAGGGCAACATATTAGCAGTTTAACTGTCGGGTTTACCTGCCCACATCCTCTGTAGTGGTGACATAAAAAGTATTAACTTTTCATTGAAGGGGGACAAATGTGATAACACCAGGCAGCTTACAATTGCCACATTTGAGAAATTGTTTATTATGAGTAAGGTACTCTTGTCTTGTTTAGTATGTTTTTGTGGATAGGTGCATACGAAAGGCACTTGATGCACATTTAATTTATCAGTATTTCAAGAGGATGAATGCTCAGGCATTATAGAACTAATCATAGAAGAAAGTGTAGACAATTTGTAGGCAATCAAGCGAATCTCACTGAACAAGCTCATCCTGAACACCTCGAAATTGGCCCATTCCTCTACATCACAGTGATGGCTGTTAAACTGAGCAGAATTTTCCCCCCTGAAAGGAGTACCTTTTGTGCAGTGGCTTCTTGAGAGAGTATAATGGCATTTTTCACTGGCTGCATCCTTCTGTCTTTCATCTGGTTACCATGCAATCATTACAAACTTTAAAGCCTACCGAGTGTGCTTATTCATCAGAGAATCTACAATCACAATCACCATAGACCTCACAGAACCGTCATGAATCGCAGTTCTTCTAACTAATCCGCCAGCGGGATGTGTTCCCCTGGAGCTTAACAAGCTTCCAATCAGTAAATGGGATGAACCGTCTCATTGTGATAAGCAGGTGAATGCAAAAATGAACAGAAGAAATTATGCAGTATACTGCAAAGACAGTACCATAAAAGATTTTGCAAAGCAGTTTGATGTTGTTAATTTTAAAAGAATGAGAAAACACCTAAGGGATGTTGAGCCTTTTATGTTTTCTGTACAATAGAAAGAACTGTAAATGATAAGAGAACTAAAATATCGTTTACAGTTCTAAAAATGATCAGTGATGATGCTGCACTATGCACATGTGTATTCTAGACAGATATAAAGTATATTTCAGACTGTATATAAAATATGTGGCTCACATTCATATGCTATGTTCATATGTTATCTTTGATTTAAAGTTCATCAACACTAATAATTTAATAACATTTAATAATCTTTAGCAGATTTTTTTTTATACTGTGCAGATTTTTGGTACACATTTTTGAAACTGATCACAAACAGAAATAAGTGACAAAAGGATTGGTGAGAACATTATAACAGAAACATCATGCTACACACTCCATCCCAGCATTTGATACAGAGAATAAACTATATCCTGTCAGACCCCATTGGATAATTCAACAGTTATGTGACTGCATTGAATATAAATGTAGACTCAAAGCATTTTCTCCTGCTTATGGCTGAATAGAAAGTGCATGACATTTACATTGATGGCATTTAGCAGATGCTTTTTTAACAGAGCGACATACAAAAAGGCTTTAGCATCACATGAGTCTGTTGTGATTAGCAGATGGCAAAGCATGCAATCTGGAATATGATCTGATAGGCAAAGAAGTTCTTAATACAGTACAGTGTAAATAAATAAAGCCAATGCAAGATTTTTACACAGAGAGTGGAACAGAGAGAATTAATTCATCATCTGAGCATTATCAGTGTCTAAATGATGAGCCATGAGAACTGACAACATTTGCAACATTGATAAGATGGCAGATAAAAATGTATGTATCAAAACCTAAACACTGTGGAAAAAAGAAACATGCGATATGAATTGCATGGAAACAGAAATGTAATGCATTCACCAAGTGAAAAAGGTAGACCGCAAGGCTTCAAATGCTTGCAAAGAACTATGAGTTCAAAGCACAAATTATTCAGAGCTGCACGTCCTCCAGACTTTTTAGCTGTGCTCTGAGATAGCATGATTTGTCTCTATAAGATGCATTTGTTCTAAATGCTACAAGTGAATTTATCCTTCACAACATTATAATATGAAATGTTGATTTTTGGGGGTTAGATACTGCAGATAGACACTGAAATGAACAATGCAGGCATACAATATTCACTAATTTGGGAGGCCTTGTGAGCATCCTTAGTGACAGCACTTATAAATTCCAGCATCAGCCACCAGATCTACGGTCAACTAGCATCCAAATATTCTCTTACGGTTCCAAGCACACACTTCCTATCCTGGGTACATTTACCTGTCACATAGCAACACAACCTGAGGAACTTTCTATGTGATACCTGATGACGGCTGCTCTTTGCTGAGCTACCAAACAGCCAAGGAGCCGAATCTCATTAAAACACTGAACTCCCTCAGCTCTGTCCCCACTAACAGGACTGCAGCAGATGAGCTGCCTAAAGAAGCTTTAGGTCAAGATGACATAAATCTTGATGTACAACCAACGTTTCACCCTCACCAGAGGTGCTTTTCCACTTAAGGCCTCGCATGTAACACCTTTATGTAACTTGCTCCACACCTCACACTTTCAAAGCCGAGGCAAAGCAAGAATAAGTGTTGACATATGGCAGGAAGATTTTCCTGTTTTGTGTGAACGTCACCACCTGACAACAACAGATGAGTTGAATGTGTTCTCAGCTGTATACTATGCATCCAGCAGCACATAAAAACATCAACAAAGGTCAGAGCCTCAGTGCCTCAACTTTGGTATTTGATCTGCTGGAAAATGCAATGCACCAAACACTCAAAGGCATTCCAAGGACCTCAGCGACAATACCACTGTGTGCGGTTGAACATGAGCAGACCATGACAGCAGCCTTACGGTGCTTCAGTGAATAAAAGAAAAAAGCCCGACCCTTAATCGCAGTAAATGTAAGTTTAAAAAGTCCACATTTGAGATCTTTGGATTTGTGTCCTGAGCAAATAGCATACAGTATCTGCTGACCTCAGAAAGGTGACTACAGTGCAGCATATCGGTGCTCTAACCATTGCCAGTAAAGTGCAAGTCTTACAGACATAACGACGCTGTTTTGACCACTAACTGTTCTTGATATGATTTGATGGTTTTAGCATTTAATGATATAAATCCTTGTAAATTTCAGTCTTACTGTATATGACTGTCCAGCCGATTGTGTGCTTGAGTACAGCAGTGGGTGCACATGCGATTAGGCAATAGACATCTTGTGAGTTTAAAAAAAAAAAAAAAAAATACAGAGAACATCTTCTGATTCACAAAACGTGTTTTCAAATGCTGCATTAATTCTTCTTGATCTTGCAGTTCATAATGCAAAATAACAAAATCAGCTGTGTAAAGCATTGTATGTTTTTTCACAGTTATTATTACTACAAAGGGTCCCACTTTAATTTGGGGACCAATTCTCACTATTAACTAACTATTAACTATGACTTCTGCGTTAATAAACTCTTAATTTGCTGCTTATTGATAGTTAGTAAGGTAGTTGTTAAGTTTAGGTATGGGGTAATATCTAAAATATGGTCATGCAGAATAAGACATTGATATTTGTTTTATAAATACCAATAAACAGCCAATATGCTAGTAATATGCATGCTATTAAGCAGCTAGTTAAAAAGTGAGAATTGGCCCCTAAACTAAAGTGGTACCCTAGTTTTACCAGCTTTCTTTTGTTTTTTCATCTTTAAAAACTGCATATTGACATTCAATAAGACTGTGCAACACTGTGCACATTGCAACTTAGCATATTATAATTCAACTATGTAGATTAACTTAATCGAAAATTAAAATTTTTATTTAAATGGATTCAATATCAACAATGTGTTTATTAGATTTATTATGCATTTAATATTTTAATACAGTAACTTAATGAAATAGTTTGGTCATATACATTTTTCGCCTCTCTTGAGTTTGCAGGTATGTCGTGTTTTATTTCACATAATAGTTCACTTTAACCCCAGAAAAAAAGAAAGAGCTCATGATACTATTGCAATTCGTTTACAGCCAATGCCAGCAGAGCTCTTATTGATGGTGGAAAATGATATTCACAGACAGAGAGTGAAGGTTGCTATTGTGTGGAGATATGAAAACACTTTCACCTCTACATCTGTGGCAATCCATTTATACTTGTAACAAGTCATTAACCCATCAAACTCATCTGAACAATCAGTTGCAAACAGGTTTCAGGCCATCTGCTTGAACTGAGTGTTTTTGTTGTCAAATACAGAAAAGGGTCAGACAATCCACGTGACATTGTCTATCATGCCAGCCTAGTTCTTCACCCTCAGTTTTCAACATACTATTGAACAACATACTAAGAGCCTTGACTCTTAAATAAATGAGTCTAAACAGTCCAGTTTCTTCAAAAGTGATTTCTCCAAGGTTTTGATGAAACACCACCTGGTGAGATCTGTCAGGTCTTCCAACCAGAGATTATTAGTTGTCCCAAAGCTTTGGAATAGTCTTCATGCTTTTACATTACATCTTAAGAACAAATCACTTCTCCTTATCTTATAATCAATAGTGCATTTGCTGTGTTATATGCCTGTTATGTGTTTATATGTTACAGTCATGGCCAAAAATATCGGCACTCTTGGTAAATATCATCAAAGAAGGCTGTGAAAATGAATCTGCATTGTTAATCCTTTTGATCTTTTATTAAAAAAATTCACAAAAATCTAATCTTTCATTGGATAATAAGAATTTAAAACGGGGGGAAATATAATTATGAAATAAATGGTTTTTCTCAAATACACGTTGGACACAATTATTTGCACCCCTAAAAATTCTTATGAGTAAAATATCTCTGAAGTATATTCCCATTCATATTCACAATTTTGAGCACCCCAGGGTGATTATGAACATGAAATTCAAAAAAATATAAATAGGAGGGAAAACAAAGCTCAAATTCCCTTAATCATCCATCACAATGAGAAAAACCATAGAATATATTTCTGATGTGCAGCAAAAGATAATTGCTTCACAGTTCAAAAATTAGTGAAGTGGCTTTAAGAAAGAGCTAGAGCAGTGAAAATTCCAAAAACAAACTCCAGCATATTCAGTTATCAGACACGACTGGAACTTAAAATGGGATTGGCTTCTATGGTCAGATAAAACTAAAAAAAATAGCTTTTTAGTAGCAAACACTCAAGATGGGTTTGGTGAACACAGGGATAAAAAGTACTATGTGTACAATGAAATATACTGCTGTATTTTTGATGTTGTGGTATATTTCTGCTGGAGGTCCTGGACATCTTGTTTAGACACATGGCATCATGGATTCTATACCAACAGATAAAAAATAAATAAGTGACTGACTATGTTAGAAATCTTATAATGGGCCATGTTTGGATCTTCCAACCGTACAATAATCCAAACACAAACCTCAAAAACAACACAAAAATGGGTCACTGAGCACAAAACCAAGCTTCTGCTGGCCATTCCAG
Organism: Onychostoma macrolepis; assembly: GCF_012432095.1. NCBI lineage: Eukaryota > Metazoa > Chordata > Actinopteri > Cypriniformes > Cyprinidae > Onychostoma > Onychostoma macrolepis. The sequence continues at coordinate 18,504,547 of NC_081159.1, read as the reverse complement.
TCCTCTGACCTGAACCCTATAGAAAATGAGTGGGTGAACTGAAGAGAAGAAGCACCAACATGGAGCTGGGAATCTAAAGGGTCTGGAGTGATTCTGGATGAAGGAATGGTCTCTGATCTCTTGTCAGCTGTTCTCTAACCTCATCAGGCGTTATAGGAGAAAATTTAGAGCTGTTAACCTGGCAAATGGAGGTTTCAAAAAGTATTGAATAAAAGGGTGCCGTTAATTGAGGCCAATGTGTATTAGATAAAAACATTTGTTTCATAATGATATTTCCCCCCATTTTAAATTCTTATAATCCAATGAAAGGTTACATTTTTGTGAATCTTTTAAATAAAAGATCAAAAGGATTAACAATGCAGATTCATTTTCACAGCCGCCTTTGATCATATTTACCAAGGGTGCCAATATTTTGAGCCATGACTGTATATGTTTTATCTTCTTATCTTCCTGTGGTTTTATTTTATGTATGGCCTCGTATTTGCCATCCTATTTTGCAATAATTGTTCCGAACCTGAGACCTGTTGTTGTTGTTAACTGTGCTTTAAACTGACCTTCACCTTTTCATTCATTCACTTGAGTTCATATAGCTTGATGACTGACATTAAGTGCCATGAACAGATCCTCTGCTAGCTCATGAATCACATCAGACTATTACAAAGACAAAGACAGTCAAAATATCTTGTTTTCTTTTCTTAGCTTAATTATGAGTTGAGGCTGTCCTGGCCTTCGAGGTCACAAGTAATAGCAGATGAAGACACAAGGACAGATACACATTTGTAAGGTCCCCCATGCAATCTAGAAAACTGCAGCATACACTGTATCATGAAACAAATTCAAAGATACAGAGTAAATGGATTTGTGATCTCAAAGGAATGGCCATCACCCTCAGTTCAGCTCTATATGTAAATTGAAAGTGAAAAACACAAAGATGTCTTCAAAAACCCCCTGTGGGTCTTCACATTTTTAATGTTGTTTACATGTCTGTCTGGTGTTTTTAATGTGAAAAACCATGTGCAAATTCATTCATACAGAATTTTCTCTTTAAAATGGCGGTGTACCAAAATTTGTCTCAGAAATGCAGTTTGAAACCGCCCGTTTCCTACGTCACAAACAATCCTGTCAACATGCGGGGTGGGGGAAAAGGTTTCTATTTACAATGTGTTTTTGAAAATAGTCATTTTGATGATCAAAGATTTAAGGGATAAAATGATTTACTGCAGGGGATGGTGTCAGTTGCAAAATAAATTGCTGTGGTTGGTTGATCAGCATCTATGTATGTTCAATAATATGGAAATAAAACAAACTAATAATAAATAAATAATTGGCACATCAAGTAATTTATAAAATATTAACTCTGACAGAGTAGCTTACTTAGACCCTTTTTGACAGTAAACGGTTCAGTAAGTTTGCACTAGCTTGGATTTCACCACTGCAAGATGACAGGATTCTGGCTGCAGGCGAATGGATCTTCCGAAGTTCATGCAGACTTCAGACAAAGCACTTCACGGAGCTGAAATGGTACAAACAGCAGCTGTGCATCTTTCAAAGAGAACATTGTGCAATGCTACAAAGAGCTCCTGCTGAGTTAGTGTTACACAACAAACATCCCAACCTTCCTCACAGTAAAAGTCTGACGTATCTAATACAGACCTAACAGACTTACAAAAAATTAAACTGTAGGCTGAATGCCACCAAAATTAATCTCAGACTCTGAAAGTATTTTACAGACAGACAAAGTTTACCCATTACTCTTCATTCCCCCTCATCAAAATCCTTAACCACATGAACTTTGTAACAATCTGTTGGTTGCAGTGCAACCAAGACTTTGTTTCCAATAGTACTTGTTGGATGTTTATTTATAAATGTTAACATTATGATAATCTCATTTAGTCCTTCAATGTGACATTAGACTTGACATTAGACTACGTAGATTACTGAATAATTGATGTTATATAATTTTCATGTTGTGGAGCAGAGCGACACAGTAAAGAACATACAACTCAAATGCATTATAGATTTGCATCTTTTATTATAATTGAACAACACACGAAAAAGAGTGGTAATATTCACACCAACAACACAATCGCAAAAAGTAATTTTTTTAACACTGTTTTATCAGACTGTTTTTGCCCTGCCAACGTAATCTGTTCCAAGTGAACCACAGCAAAATCAAGTATTTCTGACTGAATCAAGGCTGCGTTCCAATCTACCCTAACTGGTCTGTAACGTGAACATGCCAGCATGACATAATAATAGCTATGGGATATTTCCTTCACTGACTATGATCCTTATAAGAATCAGAAGTGACATGTTCCTATGTCCATTATGATTAAGATGGAGAAAATATTCCTTTTAAAGCTTTTGCTCTTATTCCCAGAACACCACAATGTTCTCTCTCTCTCTCTCTCTCTCGCTCTCGCTCTCTCGCTCTCTCGCTCTCTCTCTCTCTCTCTCTATATATACAGTGGGTACGGAAAGTATTCAGACCCCCTTACATTTTTCACTCTTTGTTATATTGCAGCCATTTGCTAAAATCATTTAAGTAAATTTTTTTCCTCATTAATGTACACACAGCACCCCATATTGACAGAAAAACACAGAATTGTTGACATTTTTGCAGATTTATTAAAAAAGAAAAACTGAAATATCACATGGTCCTAAGTATTCAGACCCTTTGCTGTGACACTCATATATTTAACTCAGGTGCTGTCCATTTCTTCTGATCATCCTTGAGATGGTTATACACCTTCATTTGAGTCCAGCTGTGTTTGATTATACTGATTGGACTTGATTAGGAAAGCCACACACCTGTCTATTGAAGACCTTACAGCTCACAGTGCATGTCAGAGCAAATGAGAATCATGAGGTCAAAGGAACTGCCTGAAGAGCTCAGAGACAGAATTGTGGCAAGGCACAGATCTGGCCAAGGTTACAAAAAAATTTTTTGCTGCACAGTGGCCTCCATAATCCTTAAATGGAAGACGTTTGGGACGACCAGAAGCCTTCCTAGAGCTGGCCGTCCGGCCAAACTGAGCTATCGGGGGAGAAGAGCCTTGGTGAGAGAGGTAAAGAAGAACCCAAAGATCACTGTGGCTGAGCTCCAGAGATGCAGTCTGAAGATGGGAGAAAGTTGTAGAAAGTCAACCATCACTGCAGCCCTCCACCAGTTGGGGCTTTATGGCAGAGTGGACCGACGGAAGCCTCTCCTCAGTGCAGGACACATGAAAGCCCGCATGGAGTTTGCTAAAAATCACCTGAAGGACTCCTAGATGGTGAGAAATAAGATTCTCTGGTCTGATGAGACCAAGATAGAACTTTTTGGCCTTAATTCTAAGCGGTATGTGTGGAGAAAACCAGGCACTGCTCATCACCTGTCCAATACAGTCCCAACAGTGAAGCATGAAGGTGGCAGCATCATGCTGTGGGGGTGTTTTTCAGCTGCAGGGACAGGACGACTGGTTGCAATCGAGGGAAAGATGAATGCGGCCAAGTACAGGGATATTCTGGACGAAAACCTTCTCCAGAGTGCTCAGGACCTCAGACTGGGCCGAAGGTTTACCTTCCAACAAGACAATGACCCTAAGCACACAGCTAAAACAACGAAGGAGTGGCTTCACAACAACTCCGTGACTGTTCTTGAATGGCCCAGCCAGAGCCCTGACTTAAACCCAATTGAGCATCTCTGGAGAGACCTAAAAATGGCTGTCCACCAACATTTACCATCCAACCTGACAGAACTGGAGAGGATCTGCAAGGAGGAATGGCAGAGGATCCCCAAATCCAGGTGTGAAAAACTTGTTGCATCTTTCCCAAAAAGACTCATGGCTGTATTAGATCAAAAGGGTGCTTCTACTAAATACTGAGCAAAGGGTCTGAATACTTAGGACCATGTGATATTTCAGTTTTTCTTTTTTAATAAATCTGCAAAAATGTCAACAATTCTGTGTTTTTCTGTCAATATAGGGTGCTCTGTGTACATTGAGGAAAAAAAAAAAATTAACTTAAATAATTTTAGCAAATGGCTGCAATATAACAAAGAGTGAAAAATTTAAGGGGGTCTGAATACTTTCCGTACCCACTGTATATATATATATATATATATATATTAGTGCTATCAAATGATTAATCGTGATTAATTGCATCCAAAATAAAAGTTTTTGTTTACATAATATATATGTGTACTGTGTATATTTATTATGTATATATAAATACATACACATGCATGTATATATTTACAAAAAATATGTTATGTTTATATTTTAAATATATTTATATATAATATAAATTATATGATTATAAATATATACATAAATACATGTAAATATTTTCATATGTGTGTGTGTATTTATACATAATAAATGTGCACAGTACACACTCATATATTATGTAAACAAAACCTTTTATTTTGGATGCGATTAATCGTTTGACAGCACTAATATATATATAGAGAGAGAGAGAAGAGTGATGTACAGCCATTTTTTTATATTTGAAGTTAGATTAATATACAGTTAAGCCTTTCTGGATCTGCATTGTTTTTAGTTCTCTGTATAAGAAAAGTGAACCTTTAATACTGAATGACCCCTGACATTCTCTGTCTATATATTTGTTAGCTCCCGTTTCTCTCATTAATTCTTTCGTTAGCTGTCTTACTGTCTCCTACTTCCTCTGTTCTTCAGACTCATTTTCTCATACTCCATCTGTATTTTAAAAACTCTTCATCAGTCACATCATTATTCATACCCACACATCGACCAGCTGCTGCACAATATCTCCAAATTTAATCAGCCTCTTAAAAGGATCTTCTGGGTTTACTCTCTCGCAAGAGGTGAACAAAAACAATAGGTCCCCAAGTGACTGAGCTCTGTTCTTCTCATCAGTTTCCTCTATAATCCCCTCAGCTAACACCACTCAGCACACAAAAAGTGCCAGCCCCACTTTGTAAGCTGAAAGAGTCAAGGGAATGTGTTAAAGTGGTGTCAATAAGTGAAAAAGAGAATAAGTGAGAGAGAAAACCAAATGGGAGAGAGAGAAAAGTCGAGATCAAAAAGTGCACATTGTGAAGTCTGTCTGTCAAGCTGCATTAACTGTAAATAAAACTGAGGAAGAAAGCAAGTAGGAAACAAAAATATACTACAGTATTGTATGTACGCAGTGACTGTCTTGCATAGAGAGTGAATTGAAAAAATGAACAAGAAAAGTATTTAAAGGTGGGCTAAATAGCTAAATTATTTAATTTCAATACAGATGCTTGTAAATGATGTCACAATTTGGGAATGATGGTCTAAATTATTATATGAAAAGTGAATGGTTCCTTAAGATATATATGTAATTTCTGCCCTGTTGTTCACATTTCACTTTTCTTCTGCAGGCTGGCCTTTTGGCAGTTTGGTGTGTAAGTTGAGTGGGATGGTGCAGGGAATATCTGTATCTGCCTCTGTCTTCACACTAGTGGCCATTGCTGTTGACAGGTGAGCTAAAAAAACAAAAAACAAAAAGTCAATATATTTGTAGTTAATATAGTGTTATCGAAATATACATATTTTCTTGTGTGTTTTATGTATACTACCGCTCAATTTTTGGGGTCTGTAAGATTTAAAATATTTTTAAAAGAAGTCTCTTGTGCTCATCAAAGCTGCATTTATTTGATCAAAATACTGCAAAAACAGTACTGTAAAATGTTATTGCAATTTAAACTAACAGTTTAAATGCCATTTATACCTGTGATGGCAAAGCTGAATTACTCTAGTCTTCAGTGTTACATGATCCTTCAGAAATCATCAAAAATCTGATTTGCTACATTTGTACAATTTGAAAAATGACATTTATATGAATAATAATAAATTCCTATCTTTTTTTTTTGACCCCAAACTTGAATGGTAGTGTACATTTAAAATTTAAATGTTTTAATTATTTAAATTATTATCTTCAGGTTTATATTTATTGTACATTTTTCCTTAAAACACTTTCTTGAAACACATATTTTCTGTTTCTGTCTCAATCTCCTCTGCTCCATTTTCTGTCACCCGTCTCTTTTCCTCTCTCATTTTAATTTCTTTCCTCACACTCTCTTCCTTGTTTTGTATTAATGTGTCAGATTCCGCTGCATTGTCTATCCCTTCAAACAGAAGCTCACTATCTCCACCTCCACCCTCATCATCGTCATCATCTGGGTTCTGGCCATCTCCATCATGTGTCCGTCTGGTGTCATGCTACAGGTCACGAAAGAGCACAGAGTCTCCATCTTGCTAAGCGATGGCAACACCACACAACCCTTCTACTGGTGCCGTGAAAACTGGCCAAACCAGGAGATGCGCAAGATTTACACCACAGTACTCTTTGCTAACATTTATTTGGCACCTCTGACCCTAATTGTCATCATGTACGCCCGGATTGGAATCACGCTCTTCAAAACATCCATGCCTCTCCCTGTAAGCCAAGTTGGGACCTCAGGCTCCGGTTCTAGCTTTGGGAAAAACAGCAGATATGAAAGTCGTCAGCTGGTGTCCCGGAAAAAGAAGCGGGTCATTAAAATGTTGCTAGTGGTGGCCCTGCTCTTCATTCTGTCATGGTTGCCGTTGTGGGCACTCATGATGCTGAGTGACTACGCAAGCCTGAGTGAGCGTCAGCATCGCATTATTAACATCTATTTTTATCCTCTGGCCCACTGGCTAGCGTTCTTTAACAGCAGCGTCAATCCCATAGTCTATGGGTTTTTCAATGAGAACTTTCGCAAAGGTTTCAAGGCAGCCTTTAAGCTTCAGCTCTGCTCAGCCCATTCGGGCAAGAGGAGGAGCTTACTCTCACCGTTTGCAGGGGAACGCTGTATTACCTGCCAACTTGCCCCTGACCAAGGAGCCTGCACTGGAGGCTGGAGGTCCGAGACCAGGACAGGTGCTTATCCAAGAGCTGGTGTCGGTGGGCAGTGGGAAGGGTCTAGGGGAAAGAAGCCAGTCATCAGGCAAGGAAAACGTGAAAGAACAGGATCTGATCATGGAAGATCTGGAGAAGGTTTGTGTTTGTTAGAGAATACTGTCCTTGATATACTTGATATGATTTACTTTTACACTTATGTAAGATTTTTTGATGTATTTTTTTAATTGAGAAGAAGTGACAGTAAATACATTTATAATGTTTTAAGTTCTCTATTTTAAATGAACGCTGTTTGTTTTAACTTTCTGTTCATCAACGAATCCTGAAAAAACAAAACAAAACAAAAAAAACATGGTTTCCACAAAAATATTAAGCAGCAAAACAATTTTCATCCAAATCAGCATCATGGGACACTGAAGATCTCAGAAATGGAAAACAGAAAACATTTTGAAATATTAATACAATTTTAAATACAACTTTTTAATGAAGTTTTTTTCATTTTTTGTATCATATATAGGTGCATCTCAATAAATTAGAATGTCGTGAAAAAGTTCATTTTTTCTTGTAAGTTATTTCAAAAAGTGAAACTTTCATATATTTTAGGTTCATTGCATGTAAAGTAAAACATTTCAAAAGTTTTTTTGTTTTAATTTTGATGATTAGAGCTTACAGCTCATGAAAGTCAAAAATCAGTATCTCAAAATATTAGAATATTTACATTTGAGTCTCAGTTAATGACCATCCCTACAGTATAAATTCCGGGTATCTCTTGTTCTTTGAAACCACAATAATGGAGAAGACTGATGATTTGGCAATGGTCCAGAAGACGAACATTGACGCCCTCCACAAAGAGGGTAAGTCACAGAGGTCATTACTGAAAGGTGTGGCTGTTTACAGAGTGCTGTATCAAAGCATATTAAATGCAAAGTTGACTGGAAGGAAGAATTTGGGTAGGAAAAGGTGCACAAGCAACAGGGATGACTGCAAGCTTGAGAATACTGTCAAGCAAAGCCAATTCAAACACTTGTGAGAGCTTCACAAGGAGAGAACTGAAGCTGGAGTCAGTGCATCAAGAGTCACCACGCTCAGATGTCTTCAGGAAAAGGGCTACCAAGCCACTTCTGAACCAGAGACAACGTCAGAAGCGTCTTACCTGGGCTGTGGAGAAAAATAACTGGACTGTTGCTCAGTGGTCCAAAGTCCTCTTTTCAGATGAAAGTAAATTTTGCATTTCATTTGGAAATCAAGGTCCCAGAGTCTGGAGGAAGAGTGGAGAGGCATAGAATCCATGTTGTTTGAAGTCCAGTGTGAAGTTTCCACAGTCAGTGATGATTTGGGCTGCCATGTCATCTGCTGGTGTTGGTCCACTGTGTTTTCTGAAGTCCACAGTCAACGCAGCCATCTACCAGGAGATTTTAGAGCACTTCATGCTTCCTTCTGCTGACAAGCTTTATGGAGATGCTGATTTCATTTTCCAGCAGGACTTGGCACCTGCCCACACTGCCAAAGGTACCAAAAGCTGGTTCAGTGACCATGGTGTTACTGTGCTTGATTGGCCAGCAAACTCACCAGACCTGAACCCCATAGAGAACCTCTATTGTCAAGAGGAAGATGAGAGACACCAGACCCAACAATGCAGATGACCTGAAGGCTGCTATCAAAGCAACCTGGGCTTCCATACCACCTCAGCAGTGCCACAAACTGATCACCTCCATGCCACGCTGAATTGAGGCAGTAATTAAAGCAAAAGGAGCCCCTACCAAGTATTGAGTACATATACAGTAAATGAACATACTTTCCAGAAGGCCAACAATTCACTAAAAATATTTTTTTTATTGGTCTTATGAAGTATTCTAATTGGTTGAGATAGTGAATTGGTGGGTGTTTGTTCAATGTGAGCCAAAATCATCACAATTAAAAGAACCAAAGACTTAAACTACTTCAGTCTGTGTGCACTGAATTTATTTAATACACAAGTTTCACAATTTGAGTTGAATTACTGAAATAAAGAAACTTTTCCACGACATTCTAATTTATTGAGATGCACCTGTAAATGCAGATTTAGTGAGCATAAGACATTACATTTTTTATAAACCTAAACCTTAGCTTATATAAAATACAGAATTTATATAATGGGATATAATGAGAAATACTGATCTCATAAAATGACCTGATTCAACAGGATTTGTGCATTGCAAATTCCAAAATCCACATCATTAAACTGGCAAATAAAAAATATCCTTGAGCAGTTTACCATTACAACAGATGCTTTAGGAACTAAACATCATTTTTTTATTGGCAGCCAAGGCAATTTTACAGATGTTCTTCACTAAATTGTAATTTTCACCCTCCATCTCCTTTTGGCATCAGCAGATTTTTCTAGTCCCTCTTTGGTCTATTTTTATTAACCTTCTATGGTACGCAATATGATATCAACGAGGAAAAAATTATTTGTGATGTTTTTCCTGCTTAAAATTGGACACTATCAACAATATCAATAAACATTTTCATTATTTTATTTATTCATTATTATTTTTTTTTTTTAAGTTTGTTGCCTCAAGGCAACATTTTACCACAACGACAAATGTAAACATTTGACATTTTCATGCATAAAAAATAAATATATTTATTTTTAACATCATTTTCTTTAACCAAATACTTGAACAGTTAGTTTTATCTAGTTTTTAATGTATTGCATATCTCATATTTAATAAAATGCAATTTCATATCCAGCTGTTGCTCTCAGGCAACATTGTAGCATCATGGATCACAAGTATAACCAAACCATCATTTCAGTTATCATATCAAAACATTACAATCTAATGGCAGAGTTGTTTCAAGATAAAAAATTCAAAATCAGCATAACCTTAACCTAATATGCACCTTATCCATACAAGCATGCACATACACACAAGCACATGCATGTAAATTCTCCTTCCTCACTAATGACACCTCACTGATTGTGAAAGCTGAGAAAGCAACTCCTCTCAATAGAAAAATCATAATATGTGCAGATATAGTATCTGGATTACTATTTTTACAAATGCATTAAAAATTTTGCAAAAATGCAAATACATTTAGATCATTCTTACTCTTTTACCCCCCCCCCCATCCGAGAAAAACAAACAGCCATGTTTTACTATAACAATATACAGTGGGGCAAAAAAGTATTTAGTCAGCCACCAATTGTGCAAGTTCTCCCACTTAAAAAGATGAGAGAGGCCTGTAATTTTCATCATAGGTATACCTCAACTATGAGAGACAAAATGAGAAAAAAAATCCAGAAAATCACATTGTAGGATTTTTAAAGAATTAATTGGTAAATTCCTCGGTAAAATAACTATTTGGTCACCTACAAACAAGCAAGATTTCTGGCACTCACAGACCTGTAACTTCTTCTTTAAGAGGCTCCTTTGTCCTCCACTTGTTACCTGTATTAATGGCATCTGTTTGAACTCGTTATCAGTATAAAAGACACCTGTCCACAACCTCAAACAGTCCAACTCCAAACTCCACCATGGCCAAGACCAAAGAGCTGTCAAAGGACACCAGAAATAAAATTGTAGACCTGCACCAGGCTGGGAAGACTGAATCTGCAATAGGTAATGTGACGGATCAGTGGCCCTCCCCCTCATTATCATCACCACCCCGTCCCTTATTCGCCGCCCTTCACCAGGCTCCCGACTGGAGTGGGTGGATGAGAGGAGGGGCGTGGGATCAACGCGGGCTGGCGGCGTGTGATGAGGCACAGCTGGACTGAATGAAGCCTCATCACCGCCGCTGTTAAATGCCCAGCGCCTCTCCTCGAGAGACCGGTCTCTTCCCCGTGCATGCACGCTGGTGTCCTCGTGGGTCCAGGAAGGGTGCGTGAGGACATCGCGCCACCAAGACGTGAGCTGGACGAACCCGCGGTCCGGACGAAAGCCGCACCCGTATTACGGCCGTCGGACCAGGATGTCGGGCCGCATAAGTCCTGCCAAAGGCCGTGGACGACGTGTAAGAGCCGCCGCTGTGATGAAGCCGCCGCCTCGCGCCCGGACCCGAGTGGGAGCGCGTGCGGCCGCCGGACTCCGCCCCTTCCCTGGACCCTTCCCCTTTTGGAACACTGCCCTCTTGCACAAGCCCCGCAGCACGACGAGGACACCAGACCCCCCTGTTTATTTTGGACACTTCTTTCCCTGGACACTTTATTTTGTCAATTTTGTTAATAAAAAGCCTCTCCGAGGCCTGACGCCACACCCACTGTGTCTGTCGTTGGCTCCTCCCGTCACAGTAAGCAGCTTGGTGTGAAGAAATCAACTGTGGGAGCAATTATTAGAAAATAGAAGACATACAAGACCACTGATAATCTCCCTCGATCTGGGGATCCACGCAAGATCTCACCCCGTGGGGTCAAAATGGTCACAAGAACTGTGAGCAAAAATCCCAGAACCACACGGGGGGACCTAGTGAATGACCTGCAGAGAGCTGGGACCAAAGTAACAAAGGCTACCATCAGTAACACACTGCGCCGCCAGGGACTCAAATCCTGCAGTGCCAGACGTGTCCCCCTGCTTAAGCCAGTACATGTCTGAAGTTTGCTAGAGAGCATTTGGATGATCCAGAAGAGGATTGGGAGAATGTCATATGGTCAGATGAAACCAAAATAGAACTTTTTGGTAAAAACTCAACTTGTCGTGTTTGGAGGATAAAGAATGCTGAGTTGCATCCAAAGAACACCATACCTACTGTGAAGCATGGGGGTGGAAACATCATGCTTTGGGGCTGTTTTTCTGCAAAGGGACCAGGACGACTGATCCGTGTAAACGAAAGAATGAATGGGGCCATGTATCGTGAGATTTTGAGTGAAAACCTCCTTCCATCAGCAAGGGCATTGAAGATGAAACGTGGCTGGGTCTTTCAGCATGACAATGATCTCAAACACACCGCCCAGGCAACAAAGGAGTGGCTTCGTAAGAAGCATTTCAAGGTCCTGGAGTGGCCTAGCCAGTCTCCAGATCTCAACCCCATCGAAAATCTTTGGAGGGAGTTGAAAGTCTGTGTTGCCCAGCGACAGCCCCAAAACATTACTGCTCTAGAGGAGATCTGCATGGAGGAATGGGCCAAAATACCAACAACAGTGTGTGAAAACCTTGTGAAGACTTACAGAAAACGTTTGACCTCTGTCATTGCCAACAAAGGGTATATAACAAAGTATTGAGATGAAATTTTGTTATTGACCAAATACTTATTTTCCACCATAATTTGCAAATAAATTCTTTAAAAATCCTACAATGTGATTTTCTGGATTTTTTTTTCTCATTTTGTCTCTCATAGTTGAGGTATACCTATGATGAAAATTACAGGCCTCTCTCATCTTTTTAAGTGGGAGAACTTGCACAATTGGTGGCTGACTAAATACTTTTTTGCCCCACTGTAAGTGTAAGACAAGCTTATATTTCTCAATTGCACAAATCCTGCAACAGAAGATTTGAAAAACACAATTCTGCACAAAACAGTATTACAGTATAAAACAGTAAGTTATCAGAACTTAAATAAATATACTCTATATACATAATAAACACTCTGTGTTTATTTGGAACTCGACAATCAACAGATTTCCCATCCCCCAACACTGTCACTCACAACCAGAAGTCAAGACTAGACCAATTCGCCTCCACATAATCGTTTTTGTATTACCTATTTTTATTAGCCATTTCACACAATTCAGAAAAAACGAAAACGTGCAAATTATAGGCCTGTGTTTTAATGTTATGAATGAAATGTGCGTTATTTGGAAGAAAGTCAAGGTGTGACTGACTTTACCCCACTTGTCCCTCTAATGGAGCGGACAAGCCCTCCTTGTCCGCTCCATTTGGGAGAGGTGAACTGTCCCCCGCGGCCGCACCCGCACCCCCCTCCCCTTTCCACTTCTCACACAGCTTCTGTGCACGGTACCTTCTCAGCAAGCAGGGGCACCAATATGCCAATTTGCCAATTCCCCACACAGTTATATGATAGATAATAGAAAACCGCTTAGCGGCGCAGATGATTTTTATTTTTATTTTTTCAAGTGCTTGTGCCGCCCCCCACTTGTCATGAACCGGCTGCCCGGTTCGCCCATGCCTAAAACTGCCACTGGTCATGTGATCAGTTTTTTGCATTTTCATTGATTAGTGTTTGAGTTCTACTACCCTGAGACAGCATTTATCAATTAAATTGGTGTCTCATTTTATTAAAAAACCCTAAAATAAAGTATGTTGCCTGGAGGCAATACGGTAAAGAAGGTTTCAGTGACACTGCATTTAAATCATTCTTCAGAGAACATTCAGGGTATTATAGATGGTATAAATGTAACTATTGTTTGTCTTTCTTTCTTCACAGGTAATGTACGATCTATAGGTGCTTAATTATTTCATGGAACCCGGTCAAAGATACTGTGCGCTCAGATGCTCATGAAAGGCTGATTTTTCCCTTCTCTTTGACTGTTTTACTGCTGGAAGGACACCATGAGTTCATCTTTCATCTCTTTTCATCTCTTTCATCTTCTAGGCAAGTATGTGCTCTGCCTTTTCCTTCATGAAATTTCAAATTTTATGACAATAATTGTGCCAGACAGGCAGACTAAGCTGGAGGGGTTAAAATTCAGACATTGTGTGTGACAAACACAAAGAAGGCCATTTTGTGGACTTAGATTTGACCTAATAAGATGAGAAATGAAATGACATCTCACTGGCTGCCAAATTATGCCCGGTGTCATTTTTGGATGTATTAGCTGATTGCATTCACCCTGTTTAACCTGAAGAAATCACCCAGAGGTTTGTCAAAAATTACACTGAATTTCAAGGCCACAAGGCAACAACATGGATATTTCCATGGAAAAGGCTATGAGTCTAAGCCACATCTGACCGAAGTGCCGGAATAGGGGGAATTTGAGAGTGCTTTCTATTGCATCTCCTCTATCTGGATGGTAAAATGACTGCATTTTGTTCAAATGGCCTATTCAGTTTCTCAAGTTGTACAATGACTACTTTTTTTGATTCTTTCACTAACCAGCACTGAATGAATGTCAGCACCAAAACTTGCAGGTTTCTGGCTGGCGTGTTTACAGGGTGAATGTATTAGGCCTTCATCTCTGATTATTTAAATGAGGAGCATCATTACTATGAATCTATATTAGCATAAAATATCTCACTGTAACAGGAAGGGCATTTTGCCAGAGATTTTCAGAAACACTCAACAGTTTGTGCCCTGACATGGGGGACAGTGCCTGAGGACCTTTTCAGACTCTTGAATTCATTGTAAATGAGCTGCTGAACAGAAGAGCTGTGCCTTAAAAGAGGGCATTAGCGGTCAGAAACAATGAGAACTTGAACATCTCCTATATGGTATGTGTCAAGAAACAAATCCACAAGGAAAATGGCAAATGTCCAGGCTGTCTCTGGTTTTTGCATTTAACATTTATACATATCTCACAGTTTCTCTTTTGAACGAGAATCGACGCTGGTGATTTTGTATGTGTAGAAAAAGAAAAAGCTCACTTTAAAATGTTATTTTGTTGTCTGTGTTTCTAATGTAAAGAAACGTACTTGGTTACCGTCATAACCTCGGTTCCCTGAGATACGGAACGAGTACTGCGTCTTGTTAAAGACGCTATGGGAAAAGCCTTTTTCTCCTGAACTGAAGCCTTATTCAACCACGCAGTGAAACTGCATGGCCATTGCTTCGTGCAGTGTGTTAAAAACGAAGCCCGCCAGAGCCCGCCAGAATGGGCGGGGCCATCTGGCTATATAAGCGGCCGTTCGCCATAGGATCTCAGGTTTCTTCGGCTGAAGTGACGACTGAGTCGTGCAGCTACCCAGCACGGCAAAGTACGCAGTTCTTGTTCCATATCTCAGGGAACTGAGGTTACGACAGTAACCGAGCAGGTTCCCTGTCGATACTCCACTTGTACTGCGTCTTGTTAAAGACGCTACGGGAACCCAGTACAATCACGCTGTGCTGGTAGAGGAATGACTCCAATTTATACCTCCTCAAGCATTCAATGCACAAAGGGAATCATAACAATATACTCCAAGGCTAAACGGGCTAAACTCATAGAGGTCTTAGACTCTTGCATTTCCGGCACTCCTCGGTACGAAAGCTGCAAGCAACCAATCAGAGAGCTTGAGCGCCGTGCGGTCAAGGATTCTCCGTCAGAATGGTTCCCATGTGTAAAATGTGCCATTAAGCAGAGAGGACTCTGGCCTGTAAGGCCGGTACGTCCAGGTTATAAAACCTAGCAAATGTGGACGGCGAGTCCCAGCCGCCCGCCGCACAGATCTCTGTAATAGACACACCGCTAGACCACGCCCACAATGAGGCGATGCCTCTTGTGGAATGGGCTCGTACTCCGATGGGGCATTGTAGGCCCAAGGAAGAGTACGCTAGCATAACGGCATCCACTATCCACCTGGAGAGCCTCTGCTTCCTAACCGGATGCCCTCTGGCGCGGTTACCGAAGCTAACAAAGAGTTGTTCAGACCTCCTAAAGGGGGCGGAACGCTCAAAGTAAATCCTCAAATCTCTGACAAGGCAGAGCAAGGATAACTCCCGGTCCTCATCAGAGGGAGGAAGCGTGGAGAGCATGATGACCTGAGCTCTGAATGGAGTGGAAAGCACTTTGGGCACATAACCCTGCCTTGGTTTCAGGATGACCTTGGAGTCGTTGGGCCCAAATTCCAGGCAGGCAGGGCTAATGGAGAGTGCTTGCAGGTCTCCTACTTGCTTGACCGATGCTAGTGCTAAGAGCAGAGCAATCTTTAGTGACAGTGACCGGAGGGTCGTGGACTGTAGCAGCTCAAAGGGGGGCGGGGGCCTTCAGGGCCTTCAACACTGTGGGCAAGTCCCATGTAGGGACTGTGAGGGGCCGAGGCGGATTCAGCCTCTTGGCACCCCTCAAGAAGCAGACAACAGAAGTGTTCCTGCCCACTAATTGGCCTGCAATAGGGGCATGTGAGGCCGCTATAGCTGTTACGTGAACCTTGAGTGTGGATGGGGAACGTCCTTTATCCAGCAGCTCTTGCAGGAAGGACAGAACCACCGATAAGTCAGAAGTAGGCGGGTTTTCACCGCAGTCTAGGCACCAAGTGGAGAACACAGACCATTTAAGGGCATAGAGGCGTCTTGTAGACGGTGTTCTAGCCTCAGAAATGGTGTTCAGCATGCTCTCTGGGAAGCTCGCAGGCTCCCGTCGAGCGGCCAAAGGTGCAGGGCCCACAGATCAGGCCGAAAGTGCCATATTGTCCTGTTCGCTAGAAACAGAAGGTCCCGTCTCAGAGGAATGGGCCACGGGGCTGCTATGAGCAGCTGAGTTAGCTCTGACAACCAAGGTTGGTTCCTCCAGAGGGGGGACACCAAGAGAACCTTGTATCCCCATTCCTTGATTCGCCTGATAACCTGCAGGATCAGGGCGATCGGGGGGAAAGCATAAAGGAGGAGGTTGGGCCATTCATGGGCCAACGCATCCCTGACCTTCGAATAATAAGTTAGGCAGTGAGAGTTGTCTTCTGAGGCAAGAGGTCTACCTCGGCCTTGCCAAAGATCTCCCAGATCCTCTGAACCATCTGCGGATGGACCGTCCACTCCTCTGAGGGACATTGCTCCGAGATAACATGTCCGCTCCCTGGTTCAATTTGCCTGGTATATGCGTTGCTCTTAGCGAGCGCAGATTGGGTTGAGCCCATTCCAGAAGGCGTTCTGCCAGTAGGCAGATGCGCTTTGAGGAGAGGCCTCCTTGGTGATTTATGTAGGACACTACAGACATGCTGTTCGAGCAGATTAGCACGTGGTGTCCCCTTAGGTCTGGCAGGAAGAACTGGCAGGCTCGACATACTGCTAGCATTTCCAAGCAGTTGATGTGGAGCCTTTTCTCCGCTTTCCACCAACGGCCTTCGGTTTGCCTTCGCACAACGCCCCCAACCTGTGTTGGAGGCATCTGTCATGACAACCTTTCTCCTGCAAACCATTCCCATGGCCACGCCTTCTTCCATCCAGTGAGGGTCCTTCCAGGGGGCTAGGGCTGTTCCCAGGAACGATATCCGTTGGCTGGGGGACAGCGGGCTCTTGGCGAAGTTGACCCTGAGTCTCAGGCACTCTAGGAGGGTTCTGTGCGATAATAGCTCCACCTCTGACTGGGCCAGAACGAGCCAGTCGTCGAGGTAGCTGAGAATGCGGATTCCCATCTGTCTTAGAGGGGAAAGAGCCGCGTCCATGCACTTCGTAAAAGTGCGGGGGCCAGAGACAGTCCAAAGGGAAGGCCGTGTACTGATCAGCCACTCCCTCGAAGGCAAATCTCAAGAATCGTCTGTGATGGGGGGCTATCTGGACGTGAAAGTATGCGTCTTTCAGGTCTAGAGAAAAGAACCAGTCCCCTGGGCGAATCTGCGAGACAATCTGTTTCAATGTGATCAACCTGAACGACCTCTTCATGAGGGCGCAATTCAGACGTCTGAGATCAAGGATGGGCCGGAGGCCACCATCCTTTTTGGGGACAAGGAAGTAACGGCTGTAGATGCCTGATTCACTCTGAGCTGGAGGAACTCTTTCTATAGCTCCTTTTCCCAGCAGATTCATCACCTCTGAGCACAGAACGTGGGCGTTCTCGCTTTGCACTGAGGTGAAGACCACACGGCTGAAACACGGGGGTCTTCAAGTGAATTGGAGTGAATAACCTCGTTTTATTATCCCTATAACTCACTCTGACACTCCGACACTCTGATGGCCTGCCAGGCCTCGGCCCATGTGGCGAGGGGTTGGATAAATTCGAGTGACTGGCTGCACAGGGGCAGGGTACTTGTGAGACATGGAAGAGGAAATTTGCTCTCTTTTTGAGAATGTTTGTGTTTTATTTTTCCCACTATAACAGCGGGCGGTTGCTTGGGCACTTGAATGGGCCCTATATGTTGTTTCAGTTCAGTTGTGCTGCTTAATTATTATTATTTTTTATTTTTATTTATTTATTGTAACCTGTGATACTTTTTTGGGGTTCATTGATAAATAAAAAGAACAGCATTTATTCAAAATAGAGATGTTTTCCAACAATATCAGTCTTTACTATCACTGTTTCTATCAATTTAACAAATCCTTGCTGAATAAAAATTTATTTCTTTAAAAAAATAAATAAATAAAAATACTGACCTCAAGCTTTTGAACGGTAGTGTATATTGTTACAAAAGTTATATTTTAAATAAATGCTGTTCTTATTTAACTTTTAATTCATCAAAGAATCCTGAAAAAAGTATCACGTTTTGCTAATAAATCAACATAAAATACATTAAGTAAATGAAGTATATTAAAATTTTGATCAAATAAATGCAGGCTTGATGACTATAAGTGACTTCTTGCAATCTTTTGACCTATATATATATATATATATATATATATATATTATTATTATTATTATTATTATTATTTTTATTTATTTAAAATTTTTTGTCATATTGCCCCTTTTTTACATTTGAGCCCCTGCCCCTGAGGAACTCTCTGCACGTCCCTGTGAGGTGTGTCAACGGCAAGCAGGCTTCTTGGGATCAGTGAGAGACAAAGTTGTCATCACTGAAGGAGAAGACATCTGAGATCCTATGGCGAACGGCTGCTTATATAGCCAGATGGCCCTGCCCATTCTGGCGGGCTCTGGCAGGCGTCGTCGCCATAGGCTCGTGCAACTCCGCTGCCAAGCCATTGGTTCATTTTTAACACACTGCATGAACCAATGGCCGTGCAGTTTCACTGCGTGATTGAATAAGGCTTCAGTTCAGGAGGAAAAAATGCTTTTTCCCGTAGTGTCTTTAACAAGACGCAGTACGAGTGGAGTATCGACAGGGAACACAGTGTTTTGCTGCTACAATGTCCTCTGTGAACTTTTTTTAATTCATTTTCAGTTTGGTGATACATCCTCTTGGCTGCAATTCAACATCTTACTGTGCTTTGCAATGATGTGTATAAAATGACTAATCAAATGAAAAACATTCTGTTCAGAAAACAGTCGTTAATGCAGGTTGGGCTGGAAATTTGGTTTGACTAAAAAATGTTATGGATGTTGTGTTTCTCTGAGAGCAAAGGGCGAACATAATGAAATACGGTAAATTACAACTACACCAGCAACTGATATTACATCATCAAATGCTCAAGGAATAATTGTTAGAATTTCACCACTGCTTGCTGCATAATGTGTGAGAGACAGAGAGGAAATGGTAGAGAGAGAAACATGACCTTACTGGTTGATGGTCAACATGAACGACTTATTTATTTATTTTTTTTGCAAAAGTGAAAGCAGTGTGGTATATCAGCCTACTCGTCATGTCAGTGTGTCGTGACAGTATAATTATGTCTTTAAAGTGACATTTCTGACAGCGTATTTGTTGGATGTTGGCACTGCTAATGTTATCATCAACAAGACATGCACAGAACACAGCAGACTGGAAAATTATACAGGGAGAAAAACAAAATATCTTTATATTTAAAGATATTTAAAGTCTCTCTGTATTTCAAAATTGTTAAATGCCTCCAGCACTTTGTAACTACCGTCAGTGCAGTCACACAACATTCTACACTGATGTTAAATCTGACTCATCTTTAGAATCTGGGACCAGTTGCATAAATTTGGTCACCATGTTATAACTGTGTCTTAAGAACTAGTCTGACCAATTGCATATGAACACTTGTTTACTTACAAGCCATTTGGCCCCCAGGTGGGCATGAAGACCACAAGTGTATGTGTAGAACTTTTGATTACTCATAGACACACTTACATTGTTGTAAAAATGCCTTTAAGGAGCTTTATTTACTTTGTACTTCAAAATAAACATCCAAGTGTCTGTTCTGAAGCTCCTAATTGACAGACAACACAATTTAATTGTGGTGCTTCTAATTAAGTGATATAAAGCAGTTGCAAACGTTTTACAAAAAACATTATCATCTCTGAACCAATAAAATTGGTATAAAATTATTGGCAAAATTTTACGTTTCACTACTAAATTGTATGTATTATCTAATTAGTGTAACTGACACGTGGCATTAATTAGATATGAATTCCTGAACATAATGAATTAAGTAATTCGCTTGGCCTCAAATACAGCTCTGATGTGGTAATCTCAGAAAAAAAGGTACAAAACTTTCACTAGGGCAGCACCATTTCAAAAGGTTTTAATGTGTACTAATGTGTACTATTTAATGGTAAATAAGGTACAAGCTTTTGTACCTTTTGCCCCAGTGACAGCTTTGCACCTTTGTTAAATGTTAAAAGTTTGCACAATGTTAAAAGTCATAGGATTTAAAAACTTTTTTCCCTACTGTCTTTTTACTGTCATACAGGTTTAGACTGACATAAGGGGAGTAAATAATGAAATAAAATAAAAAAAGGGTGCACTATCCCTTTAAAGATGTTATGCAATTACAGAGGGGAAAAAAATATTTGATGAACTTTCTTCAGTTAAACAAGGAGAAAACTGAAGTCATTGCATTTGGAAATGCTCTAGGGGTCAAACAACTAAAAATCAAGTCAAAAATCTTGGGGTGATTCTGGAGACAGACCTTAGTTTTAATAGTCATGTCACAGCAGTAACTAAATCAGCATACTATCATCTCAAAAACATTGCAAGAATTAGAAGTTTTGTGTCCAGTCAAGACTTGGAGAAACTTGTTCATGCCTTTATCACAAGCAGGGTGGATTATTGTAATGGTCTCCTCACTGGCCTTCCAAAGAAGACCATTAGACAGCTGCAGCTCATCCAGAACGCTGCTGCCAGGATTCTGACTAGAACCAGAAAATCTGAGCATATCACATCAGTCCTCAGATCATTACACTGGCTCTTAGTTACATTTAGGATTGATTTTAAAGTACTTTTACTCATTTATAAATCACTCAATGGCCTAGGACCTAAATACATTGCAGATATGCTCACAGAATATAAACCTAACAGACCACTCAGATCATTAGGATCAAGTCAGTTAGAAATACCAAGGGTTCACACAAAAACAAGGGGAGTCCGCTTTTAGCTATTATGCCGCCCGCAGTTGGAACCAGCTTCCAGAAGAGATCAGATGTGCTAAAACATTAGCCACATTTAAATCCAGACTCAAAACTCACCTGTTAAGCTGTGCATTGGTTAAATGAGCACTGTCCAAACTGATTGCACTATGTATGTCTACGTCCAAACTGATTGCACTATGTATAATCATTTTCTATTCTTAACTGTTTTAAATGATTTTTAAATCAATTTTTATATAATTTTGTTTTATTTATTTTTTTAATTCCTTGTTTTTATTGTTGTGATTATTATTATTTTTAATGACTATTTCACGTCCTTTTATGTAAAGCACTTTGAATTACCACTGTGTATGAAATGTGCTATATTAATAAACTTGCATTGCCTTGCCTTGATCCCCTGCTGATTTTGTACGCTTGCCCACTGACAAAGAAATGATCAGTCTATAATTTTAATGGTAGGTTCATTTTAACAGAATAACAACAAAAAAATCCATATAAAAAAGCATTTCAAAAAAAGTTATAAATTGATTTGCATTTTAATGAGTGAAATAAGTTTGGCAACTCGAACCTTCAGCTCCCTCCACAGATTTTCTATGGGATTAAGGTCTGGAGACTGGCTAGGCCACTCCAGGACCTTAATGTGCTTCTTCTTGAGCCACTCCTTTGTTGCCTTGGCCATGTGTTTTGGGTCATTATCATGCTGGAATACCCATCCACGACCCATTTTCAATGCCCTGTCTGGCTTCAATGCCCTGGCCCTGACGGTACATGACCCCGTCCATCGTCCCTTTGACTGTCCCCCAGCTGTCCTGTCCCCTTAGCAGAAAAACACCCCCAAAACATAATGTTTGCACCTCCATGTTTGACGGTGGGGATGGTGTTCTTGGGGTCATAGCATTCCTCCTCCTCCAAACACGGCGAGTTGAGTTGATGCCAAAGAGCTGGATTTCGGTCTCATCTGACCACAACACTTTCACTCAGTTCTCCTCTGAATCATTGGCAAACTTCAGACGGGCTGTACATGTGCTTTCTTGAGCAGGGGGACCTTGCGGACGCTGCAGGATTTCAGTCCTTCACGACGTAGTGTGTTACCAATTGTTTTCTTCGTGACTATGGTCCCAGCTGCCTTGAGATGATTGACAAGATCCTCCCGTGTAGTTCTGGGCTGATTCCTCACCGTTCTCATGATCATTGAAACTCCACGACGTGAGATCTTGCATGGAGCCCCAGTCCGAGGGTGATTTACAGTTATTTTGTGTTTCTTCCATTTGCAAATAATCGCACAAACTGTTGTCACCTTCTCAGCAAGCTGCTTGGCGATGGTCTTGTAGCCCATTCGAGCCTTATGTAGGTCTACAATCTTGTCCCTGACATCCTTGGACAGCTCTTTGGTGTTGGCCATGGTGGAGTGTTTGGAATCTGATTGATTGATTGCTTCTGTGGACAGGTGTCTTTTATACAGGTAACAAAACTGAGATTAGGAGCACTCCCTTTAAGAGAGTGCTCCTAATCTCAGCTCCTTTCCTGTATAAAAGACACCGGGGAGCCAGAAATCTTGCTGATTGATAGGGGATCAAATACTTATTTCACTCATTAATATGCAAATCAATTTATAATTTTTGAAAAGCGTTTTTCTGGATTTTTATTTGTTGTAATTCTGTCTCTAACTGTTCAAATAAACCTACCATTAAAATTATAGATTGATCATTTCTATGTCAGTGGGCAAATGTACAAAATCAGCAGGGGATCAAATAATCCCCCACTGTATGCATGCTGTTACATCCCTTGTAATCAGTCTTAATACTAGAGCTCTTAAACACCTATGTCAGTAATATGCTTGCTATGTTAATCCTCTCTGTGTTCTCTTGGGAAGTCAATGATGACATCTAATGTAATCTCAAATATGTGCTGACAATGTAAAATATACATGTTTGTGTTTGTGTGTTTGGGAAAAAGGGCTTGTGCGCACTGGCTGCACTCAATGGGATCTCCTGTTGCAGCACAGCATCTTTAAGAGCACAAATGAGCACAAGTATCTTGATCATGTTTAGAAGCCCATGGCCTCTGATCTGAAACCAGTTCTGTTTCTTCTTTATTGAATTGGAAATGTTCCTCTTTCAGCTCTTATTATCACTCATCAAGTGGCAATGATAGCCTTGTGGTTAAAATCGGCATGAAACAAAGTTGCAATCGTTTTTTCTTACCGATTGAGACATATCAGGGTGAAACAGCTTCCTGAACAATTCTTAATATACCAACACCAGGTTACCCTGTCCATGTAATAGTCGCATTGCTAATTTAAATGAGACATGTCTGCTACTGAATAAGTAAGCATTAGAAATAATGAGTGTTACACAGATATATTTGCGCCATTTAACATCCTTATACCCTCAATCATGTATTGTAATGTGTGTGTTATTTTGATCTGTTTGTATATTATTTAAGGCTATGGTTTAAATAATATATTTAAACCACACCCCCTTCTGTTTGAACATATTCCAATCCTCAGCTATTGAAATTTGGCTTTGGGACTCCCAGAAGTGCTATGCTATATGAATTTTCCTTTTAAATATTCTGACAAGGCCAGGTTCATAGATACACTTGTTTCAAGAGGATTCAGTGAATGTGAACATTTAATGATAATGAAACCAGATGAAGTGAAACAGATAATGAAACCAGGCTGGTTAAAGAGTGAAAATATGTTAGACAGTGGTATTGAATTGTAAATTTTGTGTTGTATGGTAGTAATCACTGTGTCTGAGCACATTGGAATGGTGTTTGTATTTGCTTTGAATGTCAAATCTATGAAACCGCATGATGTCACATTTGAAGATTTTCTGGGCATACTTATTTTTGTAATTGTTTAACAGATGTACAAACCTCTTATCAGATTCTACAATTCACTGAACACTCCTCATTTGCATATTTATACAAACACTAAAAACAGCAAAATAAGGGACTTTTTCTTCATGTTTTGAGCTTGTGTATCATTATAAGAAAAATGACTGCTCATCTCTGTTGTTTAAATATAGAAAGTAGAATATGTGACTGTAAATATATTGAGTTTTTGCCTTAGTAGCCTATATATATTAAGCAAAACTAACTAATAAATAAAATATTGTGTATTAAATGTGTTGATTGTGTCTGAGAAATTTAACTTTTGAGGCATGATTTTAGAATAGCTGTGTTTGACACCTGCATTTTCTTCAGAGTGTGTGCCAGTTTTTGCAGTGCAAGGGTATGTTCAAACTTTTTATATACTGTGTTATTTAATATATTACTTTAATATTCACATAAATCATATTAAGATGGACGTAATTGCTATTGTTATTGTCTGAACTTCCTGATTTCAGATTAATGAATAGGCAGACCATGAATTACACCTATTTGGTGTAAAAAAAAAAGAAAAGAAAAAAAATGAAGTAATGAGGAAGTTCACAACCCCCTACAACAAGAGAATGTAAAGCACATGTGAAGATGGTATTTGGGCACTGCAGCAAAAAAAGTTAAAAAAATAAATAAACAATTGTAATAAAAAACTGCCAAAAAATTGTGGTATAAATAAATAAACAAACAAACAAACAAGATCAGGGTAAAATGTAGACATGTACAAATAAATAAATAAATGCAACCCTTTAATGTGACTAATAAGTGTTTTTGCTGTGCCAGTCTGTCTCAAATGTTTGTATTGAGTTCATAATCAGAGAATACAGAAGTGATTATGTGAATATGTTCTGTAAATATGAAAACCTGTGTGACTTAAGTTTTTTCTCATCTAATGAAAGCAAAGTACTACTCAAAGAAACCATTGACTAATGGAATAAGATGGGTGTTTTGACTGTGGTTGATAGGCCTATGCCCTATAAAACAACCATTTCTACATTACACAAAAGGTTCTTGGCAAAATTGCTGAGATTCCCTCCACACAGCACCCCTGAGAAAGCAATATACCTCCAATGATTATCTTTGATTGCAAGACACTGGTGTGTCAACCACATGCATTCTGACTCTTAAAAATCTGTGTCGATATTGTTTTGGTATTGGTGGCATGTGGTTGATGCACTGAAATTCTGTGGTTGTTTCGCACATGTGAGGAGGTGCAGTTTTGGTATTTCATGGACAAGCCATGTGAGCACAGGAATACAGTAAGCTTTATGGGTGACATACAGTATTATACATTTACATGAATGTAGCCAAAGTGTTATGTGCAATGCTAATCCAGCAAATCATCTTAAGGAAGATAAAGTGGGACAGTGTCTGCTATTCATTTCAATGACAAAAAGTGTCCTATTTTACCTATATTCACTGTATTTCTGTTAGTATATTGACATTTATTGATTCACATAGACTGAGCTGCTTGACTGAGGTGTTTGAGAGAAGAAGAGGTAAATGGTGTCTTAAGCCTTCCCATGACAATGCCATGCAGCAAGCAAAAATGAAAAATAGCACTTCACCATTTATGACAAGGACTTCCTGAGGGAGGACTTGAAAAGAGCTACAAATCATCCATTATTAGATTATCTCTAAAAGTCTTTCGATAAGGGAGAGAGATTGCAGTTGTCCATTAGAGGATTATTGTAGGTGCATTTAATTAGAAAGAGAGAGACAAACTTAACTATCTGCTGATTCTTAAAGAGAGAATCTTTTGCTACTGTTCATGTTCACTGAAAATTAATGAAAGACTGCTTCTCTCAGATGGTTGTTATATGCTGACTGGGGGGCTTTAACTTCATCAGTGACAAGCAATGTGTTGTTCTGACAAATGACATGAATGTAACTAATGCAATCTCACAGTGAAATGGAAAGCATATTATATGAAGTAAAATAACTTGTAATTGAATTCGGGCTGTAGATTGAATACTGATGGAAAGCATGTTCTGTTTGTGATTGAATTAACTGATATTGAATTGATCTTGATTGCATTCCTTTGCGTTTTAAAGTATGCTTATATGTACAACAAAATGTAATTTAAAATAGTTCATAAAATCCTAGAAATATAAGAAACTGATATAAACAGGTATGTGCATGTTGAGTATTGTGAACACTGGTACCATGTTTACATCTAGAGTGAAATCAGAGAAACTGGTATAAGACTGTGCATGTAAACACACTTAGTATTTTTTTTTTTTTTTTACTTACATGGTTACTTTTTTAGTAAGTGAAAAATACAAATAAATAAATAAATAAATAAATACAAGTGTGAACAAATGATTAGAAAAAAGTAATAGCTGAACAAATTAATAAAGAAATAAAACCACTATTCCATTAGAGGAATTCCCTTATTCCCTTATCTCATTATCAGAAACTGGCAGTAAATTGTACTTTTTTGTAAGCTGTGCATTTTTTGCCCCATTGGCACTTGACACAACCTCTTTTTGTCACTACAGATCTTCCTCACTTCCATATTTTAGTCTCCTGTTGCAGCCATTATTACCTCTGCAGTGCTCATGTCTTTCATTCTCACCTCTTCTTCATCTATCCTTTTTTCCCTCTGACTTTATTCCCCTGTGGCACTTTTGTTTCTGTAGTACTAGTGTGATCTCTCTTGTACACTCTCCATCAGGGGCGCAGCTACGGTTTCTGGGCCTCTTTGTAGAAATCACAATCGCGGTCCAGGGGTGGTGAAATGAGGAACCGTACAGATCGCGTTCCGCATTCCTCTCATTAAATCCTCCATCCGGTCATACAGTGGCTCCCCATTATATTGTTTTTCATAATATATCATAAGTATATTATTTTTGTAGTAAAATATTTTGTCGTCATTTCTTCTTGTATGTGTTTATACCTCAAGCTTTAATTTTGCTGGAAAACTGCTGTTTTTTTTTTTTTTTTTTGTGAAAATGGGCTTACAAACACATCTCATTATACATCTAGTGTAGCGAAATGCTTTATTCAGCTGTCCACAAAAATTTTAAAATGTTATTTCGACATTGAAATTAGTGTAACTGGTCCACATTGTGTTTGCAAGTGCATGTTAAAGCCAACAATATCTCACGACCAATTCGCACGTATTTTATGAGGTGGCTAATTCGTACGAATTCGTACAACCTCACTCGTACGATTTTGTACGATTTGTCTAAACTCCAGTGATGGGTAGGTTTAGGGGTGAGGTTAGGTGTAGGTCATTCAAAAATCAAAAATCATATGAAATTGTACGAGTGAGGTCGTACGAATTCGTACGAATGAGCCACCTCGTAAAATATATACAGTACGAATTGCCTTGAGATGATGCAGAGATTGAGTTTAGTGCAAATCTCTTTTTGAGTTTGAAAAATAGACAGAGAGATAGAAATTGTAGTTCCCAGAAGAAGGTGTTGGACAGAGATTACAGACTAAAGTCCTTAACCTGAAACACTAGCATTCAAGCATGCTGAATAAGGGTCTGTTAAAAGCCTTTCAGGAAAATTAATGTCACATATTCCGGGTACAAAGTCTGATGTTTCTGCTTAAAGGAACTATCTCTTGGGTGCTGAGGTAAATTGGGCTTCACTATAGAGAGAGAGAGAGAGAGAGAGAGAGACAGAGAGAGAGTATTAGATTGGGGGGGAAAAATGCAATTTTGCTCAAGTGCTTATTTTCTCACGAAGTGCTGGAGGAGAAAGGTTGGTGGCGTCTGCATATCTCACATCCCAAACCAAAAGAAGTGGTGTGTAAAGGGCCTTAAAAATTGGGATAAAGATGTTGAAGGGTATACTGCTATGTAGTTTGTTTGTTTGTTTTTTCCTTCCTCGTACTTATGTAGACATCCTCATGGATTCACAGTGGCCACAGCTGTCTCTTATAATACTGTGCCAGCTGTGCCCAGCTCTGAGTCTCTCCTTCCCAGTCATGTGATTTTGTAAAAGGTTTTGTATTGCTTGTTAACACACACACACACACATACATATGTCTGGTTTGTTATCCTTGTGGGGACTCTCCATAGGTGTAATGCTTTTTTTCTACTGTACAGACCATATATTCTATTGCCCAACACCAACCCTACACCTAAACCTACCCCTTACAGGAAACTTTCTGCATTTTTAGATTTTCAAAAAATTTAATTCTGTGTGATTTATTAGCTTGTTTAACCATGGGGACCTCAATTTAGGTCTGCACAGTGACTCGAGTCCCCATGAGTCTGTGTGCATTCAGGTTTAAGTCCCCACCTGAATAGAAAAACAGGTACACATACACACACACAGACGTTTACTTGGCTATCTAAATGGGGACATTCCATAGGCGTAATGGTTTTTATACTGTACAAATCGTATTTTCCAACATGATCTCACAGAATTGCCCTACACCAACCCTACACCTAATCCTCCCATTTTTACAATTTCAAAAAACCTTTGTTTACTTAATTTTTAAACTGGTTTTACAAATGAGGACGTCCCCAAATGGAGGTTTTTGGAGATTTTGTCAGGTTTAGCTCACTTTTGGGTACAAATTTGTCCCCAAAATATGGTTAAGTAGGTACACACACACACAAACCCAAATATATAGCCTCTGTAATGTCCAGACTCAAATGATGACTAAAATCCAGACTCGAATGATGATTTGTCGTTAAAACCAATTCATGATTCATCACAATCATTCTGCCATGATTGTGAAGGCAAAATATTTATATATGTATAACTGAAAAACCCCATATGCTTATATATATATATATATATATATATATATATATATATGTCTATGAGTATAACCAATAACACATGCTGTCTTCACTTCTCCATGATTAAATTAAGTTCTCATTACATACAAGTGCTTTTAGGTCTTTCTAAACTGCCTTTCTCAGGTAACCTATAACATTCATTATGGCCTTAATATGCAATGCAGAGGTGAAACATTTTGTTTTTGTTTGGTAACAAATATCCTCTCTGTGAAGGTCTTTGAGAAGCATTGAATGTAAAATGCATTTCCGTAACCCACTGTAAACTCAGTCATCATTTTATTAATTGGAAATATTAATGTAACTCAAACACTGCAGCACATACAGTACATAAAACAACTCTGAGACACAGGCTCTCAAGAGGTCCTCTTACAGTGTTAGTCAAGGTTTCTTACACTATGTTTCTTGCACCAAAACAGCCATTTGCTACTTCAGTCGTTTAAAACTCAATTACAGCTTCACTGTTGAGTCCATTATACTTGAAGATGTCCCATCAGTCACAAAGTCTGAATTACTTTTTGGTGGGTTCACAAAACAATCCACACTGAAATGTGCCATGCAATCTATTATTGAATTTATGTTGAATTGATGAAATGAGAAACCAGCAAACTTCAACCACTTGTTTCTAACATCATTTGTTATATACAGACTGGAATTGTTTATTGTTTTCTTGCCATATTCACTGTCGGCGGGCTTGCCTTATTCACAGTCGGCGGGCTTGCCATATTCACTGTCGGCGGGCTTGCCTTATTCACAGTTGGCAGGCTTGCAGTGACCGCAAACGGCTTGGGGGAGCCGCGGACGGTGCTGGACTGAGGAACACGATGGAGCTGCAGATGGTATGCAGATGGTTGGGGCTGGGCAGGCGGTGTGTGGTGAGCTGGCGTGACGTGACGTGCTTCAGCGGAGACTGGACAGCGAGACTGGAATTCTTCTTTCTCAACGACTTCGAAGTTCGATCCATTTAGAAATAAAACAAGATTGATTTATTCGACCAGGGAAAACTCAAAAACAGGAAGCTCACATTTGATAGTCTCACTGTCCAGCCCCAGCTGAAAGCACGCACCCAAAGAGGCGTCAGGCCAGTTCAGTAGGGGAACGAGCTCAATAAACTCCTCCACATACCGCTCCAGCTTCCAACCAGCCTGCCGCAGACACCACAACTTGTCCTCAGCCATCAGCATTATCGGTGTTGGTCGAGTCTTCTGTTACGTGTGTTGCCCTCAAGGAGTACGGGGAGACGAAGGAATGGTGCAATAAGGTTCTTTAATGACAATAATGATTTCAGAGACAAAGTAAACAACACAAAGATAACTTCAGTACAACATTAAGACTCGACAAAAGTGGAACTCAAACTGAATGCTTATAAAGCAAACTAAAACTAGGGAGGAAACGAGATAATGACAAAACACAGGTGAACTGACTTAACCTTAATTAACTAATAAAGAACTAATGAGGAAAACCAGAACAAAACCAAATTAGGGAAAACAAGAACAGATAGATGAAACAGAAACAGACTAAACTGAAGTCCCAACTCCTAACACACAACTGCACTCCATTAAATGCACTACACTTCTACAAGAGGGTGAGAGTAAAACAGTGCATTTCCATGATGCTTTACGACTCGAAGACCTAATTAGAATTATTTACACAGTTACAATGAGATGTTAAACTAGTGCATGAATGAGCTGAAGCAAATAATTTGAGTCGCTGGAATCCCTGTGTTCTTGTGTGTGTGTGTGTGTATATATATATATACACAGTATCTCACAGAAGTGAGTACACCCCTCACATTTTTGTAAATATTTTATTATATCTTTTCATGTGACAACACTGAAGAAATTACACTTTGCTACAATGTAAAGTAGTGCGTGTACAGCTTGTATAACAGTGTAAATTTGCTGTCCCCTCAAAATAACTCAACACACAGCCATTAATGTCTAAACCGCTGGCCACAAAAGTGAGTACACCCCTAAGTGAAAATGTCCAAATTGGGCCCAAAGTGTCAATATTTTGTGTGGCCACCATTATTTTCCAGCACTGCCTTAGCCCTCTTGAGCATGGAGTTCACCAGAGCTTCACAGGTTGCCACTGGAGTCCTCTTCCACTCCTCCATGACGACATCGCGGAGCTGTGGATGTCCACCTTCCATTTGAGGATGCCCCACAGATGCTCAATAGGGTTTAGGTCTGGAGACATGCTTGGCCAATCCATCACCTTTACCCTCAGCTTCTTTAGCAAGGCAGTGGTCGTCTTGGAGGTGTGTTTGGGGTCACTATCATGTTGGAATACTGCCCTACGGCCCAGTCTCCAAAGGGAGGGGATCATGCTCTGCTTCAGTACGTCACAGTACATGTTGGCATTCATCGTTCCCTCAATGAACTGTAGCTCCCCAGTGCTGGCAGCACTCATGCAGCCCCAGACCATGACACTCCCACCACCATGCTTGACTGTAGGCAAGACACACTTGTCTTTGTACTCCTCCCCTGGTTGCCACCACACACGCTTGACACCATCTGAACCAAAAAAGTTTATCTTGGTCTCATTAGACCAAAGGACATGGTTCCAGTAATCCATGTCCTTAGTCTGCTTGTCTTCAGCAAACTGTTTGCGGGCTTTCTTGTGCATCATCTTTAGAAGAGGCTTCCTTCTGGGACGACAGCCATGCAGACCAATTTGATGCAGTGTGCTGCATATGGTCTGAGCACTGACAGGCTCAGAGAGTTCTTTGCCATGCGGTGCCATGTTGAACTTCCAGTGACCAGTATGAGAGAGTGAGAGCGATATCACCAAATTTAACACACCTGCTCCCCATTCACACCTGAGACTTTGTAACACTAACGAGTCACATGACACTGGGGAGAGAAAATGGCTAATTGGGCCCTATTTGGGCCCTTGGTCCTCCGGATCCTCCTCCTCGCCCTGGCTCATTGGCTCTCCGACTCGGGCTCCTCCGCCACCTGCTCCACCACCGTTGGTCAGCCCCCTGGAGTCACCAGCC
The DNA here is from genome assembly GCF_012432095.1 of Onychostoma macrolepis. Classification (NCBI taxonomy): domain Eukaryota; kingdom Metazoa; phylum Chordata; class Actinopteri; order Cypriniformes; family Cyprinidae; genus Onychostoma; species Onychostoma macrolepis. The sequence goes on along the minus strand of NC_081159.1, from coordinate 18,473,014 downwards.
CTTGCTCCACCATGGCACCTCCCTCCATAGGCTCCACCGTGGGTCTCCGTTATGGCTGTGGCCTGGGTCCCACCTGTCACCGCCTGCTCCAAGTACCTCCTGTCGTCTCCCTGGCTCCCCCCTCTGTCTGATCCACCCTGGGGGCATATGTCACGCCCATGGACAGTCAGTGTGTTTGTTTTCCTCCCCATGTGCTCCCCGTGACCGAGGTTGTTTCTTAATATGCGTTCTTCAGCGATCTTGCGTCCATGTGTTCTCGTTCTACGTCATCATCAACCATCGAAGTTCAGTTCCAATTCTCAAGAACGCAAGTACAGAGGACACATGAAAGTTCCCGGATGTGTTCTTGATATCGAGGATGCATCGAGTGCAGATTTGAGAGAATCGAGCCATTAGAAATCGCAGAAGACATTGCGGGCGGCCGGTGTACGTTAGCCTGTAAGCTTCAAACTCGCTCTCGCAATTACTTGATGGTTCTTGAAAGTAAACATTTATTGTTTTGTTTTGCTTAATTTTAATAAAGTTGTGTAAGACCCGGAGAAAGTCTGCATTATTTTTATTGGCATATTAAAATTAATCTTAACATAGTCATAGTTATACATAACGCTGTAAAATAAAACAATATACAATTATATTAAAATAATATCTATAATAGTATGAAATGTTTTAATAAGTTACGACATTTGTTTGTAATGTTATGTTACATTTATTGTTTATTGGCCGATGCTTATGCTGAGACTATGCGGTCAGTTAAGCAAGAACACAGTACATATAAATTCTCACAAGGATGAATTGTGTGTTCTCGCGTCCTTTCGAGTTCGCTCTTCCAAGGAAGCCTGGCAAGACTGGCCTCCACAAGAACACAAGTCCGTTCTGTGCGATCTTGGAATTAAGAAACAGCCCCAGTTTCTCCCTCTTGTTTATTGTATTAATTTGATTCCAGGTGTGTCTCATTAGTCCCCTAGTTTAGTCCCTTACTTAAGCTCTGTTCTGTTCGCTTCGTCCGGTGTCTGATGTCTTCTGGTTCCCTGTGTTTGTGCTATGTTTGATGTTAATTAAAGACTGTTTATTTGAAGTGTACCCCACGTCTCCTCGTTCCTCGCTCCGTGCCGTAGCAGCAAGCGTGACATGAACACCTTTTTCTGCAATTAAACACTTTTTTGGGAGTTATTCCATAGCATTTAGTTTTTATGTGAACCACTTTTCAGAACTGTGCTAGCTAACCATGTGCTGATTAGCATCTTTGAGCGAGGTACCCTGGAGGCTGGTGCAAGACAGGAACCAGGTGGAGACAAGGAGGGCCTCCAGGGTGGATCAGGGAGCTCCGGGAGCTCTGGGAGCCATGGCGGATCAGGAGACTTGGGAGGCCAGGGCGGATCCACCTCTGTGGCCTTGGCCCTCTGCCCGGCCACAATGGCTGGACCACCCTGCTGGAGATCCAGGAGAAAACCCTCAGCCCAGTTAATGTTGCTCGGTTCAGTCATCTTGTTTGGGTCTTGGATTCTGTCACAGGACGTGGTTGTAGAAATAGGCGCACGAATAAGGAGTAGACGAAAAGAGTCTTTAATAAACATCAACACACGAATTTCCATTAAACAACATCAATCAAAGACAAAGACTAGGGGAGAACTCAGGACTTATAAGCAAGAACCAAACAAATGGAACTGATAAGATAATACAACACAGGTGAATACAATGAACGATGATTAACTAATGATGAGAACAGGAACTAAACAGGAACATACACGTGACAGGTGGAGTTTCGTTAGTGACATCTTTGGGTTTTTTTAGGAGTTATCCCATAGAATTGTCAGTACTGAAACAGTCACGAATGTCATCATTGTTTCGGTAGTGACAAAATTGGAACACATAATCCTTGGGGAAATAAGCAAAATTTTAGTACAGTTATGCTGTTTTTTAGTAGTGTTTCAGTATATGAATTCTGTAATATGATGTGGTTGCTACCAAAGCATTACTGTCATTACCGTAACATGGAATGTTTTGTCAAAAATAAAGGGTATACTGAATTATCAACAACGATGTTATTTTAGTTTTTTGTTCAATGTATATTCAAACTAATTAATCCTTAACTTTGAAATCAGAATGATCAACTTTTTGCCTTTTACAAAAAAAAAATTGGATTCAAAATACAACAAATCTCATAAATTACACAATTACATACAATTTTTTTTTTTGAAAAAAGACATTGTTTTCAAGATGTTTCCAACTCTGTAGAATTGCCCATATGCACTTTAATTTATATATGAAGAGTTCATTTGCAAAAACAGATAACTTGTTTTTTCATTGTGGTTTACAATTAATCTCAATCAAACTGCAGTTGGGTTATTTTGACTAGGTTAAAAAATAACTCTAAAAAAACAGCTAACTAACACAATAAAACACAATAAAAACATGATAACATAATAAAAAACATGATTTTTTAAAATTTGTAAAAATTTTGTTACAGTATATGTTTTTGCAAATATATATATATATATATATATATATATATATATATATCCCAGCATATAAAATATTGCACACAAACAAAAGAATTGTATTCGCTGCCTCTTTTGTTAGAATTTGTTAGAATGAATTTGGATAATGTAAGGGAAATTTTATTAATGTGGGTGTTCTTTGAAATTGAAACTGTCTAAATGCTTCATCAGTATGACTGAGTTATTTTGATGTGCTAAAAGACCAACAGGAAATGTATGTGTGTGTGTGTCGCTGAGAGTGAGACAAGAAGTGTTATTTTAGAGCTCCTACATGCTTGCTACATTCCTACTGTTGTGGTTGCTAACCAGTTCTTCATTGTTATTATTTGTTGTAGTGATACTGTCGTGAAGTCATGCTGATGTGCACGCTTCACAGTTGTACCGTATTCCGCTCTGTTGCTGCCGAAGTTCTTTGAGTAAACTAGCATTCAGCTCCATTTGTATGTTTTTGTTGAACATAACACCTACATTCTAAGAAAATGTTTAGCATTAAATACTTAAAAACGCATCCAGGGGACATAGTTAGATATATATTTAGAGACGTGGATGAACTCAGATAAACAGTCTTTAATCCAAACAAGGCAATACAAGGCAGGGCAGATGCACAGGAACACCGGGAGTAACGAGTAGACCAGACCACAAGGAACTGAACAGACAGGAACTAAATACACAGGATAATCAAACACACAGCTGAACGAAATCATACACTGAACAAAATTATAAAAGCAACACTTTTGTTTTTGCCCCCATTTTTCATGAACTGCCTTTTTATTTCTTTAATACCTTTTTATTGTAACTACAAGTTATTATACGTGTTGGTTTATTAAGAAAGAGACCACACATGTTATTGTATTTGTTTTATTGAAAGTAGTTTATTAAGAAATACACCACACATGTTATTGTATTCATTTTATTGAAAGTAGTTTATTAAGAAAGAGACCACATATGTTATTGTATTAAGCATTTATTAAGAAAATGTTATAGCATATATCAATAGGAAGATAGCCAGGAAAGAAATATGTATTAGCCAGAGCTTTAAGGAAAGGAATGTTACCGTTGAATGATGTGTTGCGGACGCAGCGAAGGAGGCATCTTAGAAGAAAGTCTCAGAGAAGAAAAATGAGAAAATGGAGGACTTTATATAGGAGTCTTCTTAGGGAATTTCCAGACCTCATGATGAGTCAAGACATTGGAATCCACCTGCTGTCTATAAAGGACTGAAGTACGATGAAGAGAATCAGATGCTGGTTCTGTGTGACAGCTTCTCCGGTGCCAGCGGCCTTGCCAGAGGTACCTCTAGACAACCGAGCTTGCAAACCTTTGTTTTTATTTCTGTTTTTTTATATTTTATTTGTAATGTATTTAACCTATATACAATAAAACTATATTTAATTATAAAGAAGCTCGCCTGCCTGAAGAGTCTGATTTATAGACTTGAGCAAGAACAGACCACGGAGAAGTCTTCTGAGACCTATTTTGTGAGTATGAAAATTTACATGCTTATAGGATAGGACAGACTCGACTTTCTTTACCTAACCTGAGAAAAAATAAAATAAGGTAGAAGGTGTATGGAATTTAGCACCGCAAAACACTATGTACACAAAAGTCCTATTTCTCTCAAATATTTTCACAAATCTGTCTAAATCTGTGTTAGTGAGCACTTCTCCTTTGCCGAGATAATCCATCCACCTCACAGGTGTGACATATCAAGATGCTGATTAGACAGCATGATTATTGCACAGGTGTGCCTTAGGCTGGCCACAATAAAAGGCCACACTAAAATGTGCAGTTTTATCACACAGCACAATGCCACAGATCTCGCAAGTTTTGAGAGAGCGTGCAATTGGCATGCTGACTGCAGGAATGTCCACCAGAGCTGTTGCCCGTGAATTGAATGTTCATTTCTTTACCATAAGCCGTCTCCAAAGGCGTTTCAGAGAATTTAGCAGTACATCCAACTGTCCTCACAACCTCAGACCCTGTGTAACCACACCAGCCCAGGACCTCCACATCCAGCATCTTCACTCAAAGATCGTCTGAGACCAGCCACCCAGACAGCTGCTGCAACAATCGGTTTGCATGACAAAAGAATGTCTGCACAAACTGTCAGAAACCGTCTCAGGGAAGCTCATCTGCATGCTCGTCATCCTCATCGTCATTGTAACCGACTTGAGTGGGCAAATGCTCACATTCAATGACGTCTGGCACTTTGGAGAGGTGTTCTCTTCACGGATGAATCCCAGTTTTCACTGTAGGTGAAAGGTTTGCTGATGTCAGCGTTGTGGATCGAGTGGCCCATGGTGGCGGTGGGGTTATGGTATGGGCAGGCGTATGTTATGGACAATGAACACAGGTGCTTTTATTGATGGCATTTTGAATGCACAGAGATACCGTGACGAGATCCTGAGGCCCATTGTTGTGCCATTCATCCACGACCATCACCTCATGTTGCAGCATGATAATGCACAGCCCCATGTTGCAAGGATCTGTACACAATTCCTGGAAGCTGAAAAAATCCCAGTTCTTGCATGGCCAGCATACTCACCGAGCATGTTTGGGATGCTCTGGATCGGCGTATACGACAGCGTGTTCCAGTTCCTGCCAATATCCAGCAACTTCGCACAGCCATTGAAGAGGACTGGACCAACATTCCACAGGCCACAATCAACAACCTGATCAACTCTATGCGAAGGTGATGTGTTGCACTGCGTGAGGCAAATGGTGGTCACACCAGATACTGACTGGTTTTCAGACCCCCCCGGACCCCCACAATACAGTAAAACTGCACATTTTAGAGTGGCCTTTTATTGTGGCTAGCCTAAGGCACACCTGTGCAATAATCATGATGTCTAATCAGCATCTTGATATGCCACACCTGTGAGGTGGATGGAGTATCTCGACAAAGGAGAAGTGCTCACTAACACAGATTTAGACAGATTTGTGAACAATATTTGAGAGACATAGGCCTTTTGTGTACATAGAAAAAGTCTTAGATCTTTGAGTTCAGCTCATGAAAAATGGGGGCAAAACAAAAATTTTTATAATTATTGCGTTTATAATTTTGTTCAGTGTATTAATTAATCAACCTAAACAAGGACAGGAAAATAACCATATATGGACACAAGAGGGGGGGGAAACACACAACACAAGGGCTGACACAAAAAGTAACACACAAACATTATTAGGAAAAGTGGAAAGCATACATGAAAGTGCTATAGCCACTTCAAACTCAACCTTTTGGGGCAACATCGAAAACATCTTTTTCATGATCTTGAGACGTGCTCGCTTGCATTTTCTCTGAGTGTGTTCTGTCAACTGTGACATTGAGGCTCTCACTGTGATCAAAGCAATCATCCACCGCAAATCTGTCGGTCAACACATTTAACACGCTCACAGATATAGAGAGCAGGAAAATGTTGCTGCAGACCCCATAAGAACAAATTTCCCCACAAATTATAATAATAGACAGACAAAAATGTTTTGTTATCGCTAAATGTCAACTATTATATATTCAAGTATCAACAGCAGTTGTGTTTCAAACATCCTATGGCCCCTATTTCAGATCAACATGGCAGTGAGTCAAAAATCACAAGGTGACCTAAAACTACTGATACTCTGAATTCACTCAAGCAGCTGACCTTGCTTTTAGAGAAGTGAGGACCATTTTAATTTAATGAGACACAAGTTCTTTTTTAACCCTTGAGGGAGGTGTTTGAACTTCAGTTATTTCTGGGTCATTAATGTGTCACTGCTCCTGGCACAGTAATCTGTCTCTCTAGGTGTGTCAGTGTTGAGTTAACAGGGGAGATGTCTATGTTTCATTTTTATAGATTAAGACTCTAAACATATGAAACCTAAACAGGGATTATTTTTTATAATTAGTTTTATTTGATCTGTGACCACTTTTTCATTTTTTCTCAAGTTTCTTGAGTTATTTTGCCATAACTTAAAGTTTCAAAAGCATTGTGTGTCCAGTGAGATCTCCTTTGTAATCTTTCTCTAATAAATAATGCATGACTTCAGAGGTGTTGTTTTCTTTATATTTATACTTTTCTTGTACAAAAAGTTGTTTCTCGTGCTGAAGTCTTTAATAAAAATCATAATCGAAAATAATGAAAAAATCGAAATATTGAGAAAATCGCCTTTAAAGTTGTCCAAATGAAGTTCTTAGCAATGCATATTACTAATCAAACATTACGTTTTGATACATTTACGGTAAGAAATTTACAAAATATCTTTGTGGAACATGATCTTTACTTAATATCCTAATGATTTTTGGCATAAAAGAAAAATCAACAATTTTGACACATACAATGAATTTTTGGCTATTGCTACAAATATACCCCAGCGACTTAAGACTGCTTTTGTGGTCCAGGGTCACAATTTATGTTACGATTATCTTGGGCCAGCCATAACATAAATGAAATGTGCGCTCACTCCCAAAATAGTATCAAACAAAGAGTCGATTTATTAACAAATTTATAATGAAAAATAGTAACAAAGGGAACAAATTCAGGAGTGGACAAGGCCAAAATAACAAACAAAAATGACTAGTTTTAATATACCCTCTAAATTCCTAACCAAAATAAAACATGCACAAAAAAAAGAAGAAAAAAAAAAAAAAAATATATATATATATATATATATATATATATATATATATATATATATATATATATATATATATATATATATATATACATCAGCTGCTGTTAAATCCAAATCTGCGTTCGCTGGCTGGCACAGAGAAGCACACATTTTTAAAGCGCTGTGCATTGTAACCAATCACATACGATTTTGTTGAGCTTATGAATGCAATGGCCAATCAGAAGCGTTCAGATGAGTCATCGCTGAAACACGCTGTTTCGTCACCGCGCGAGCTGGCTGACTGAATTCTCTGATTAATTCTCTCCTCAGAAATAACAAAGTGAAGATGTACGAATGTAAGTACGATGTTAATTTCACAGTGTAAACAGTTTTAGAGATTATTATGGCAGTTTTTGAGAGTGCTTGAATTCGCTGGACTGAAGTGAAATGTTCTTTGATAATGTAAACGTTCTCACTCGTAAATGGCTCACTCTTGCCCCCTCAAAAATGAGTGCATGATGACCCTGACACTACAATACAAAATAAATGAAATATGATGAAACATTCATTTTAGTTTAAATTGTCATAGATTACTTCTAGAGATTGCCTCTCATGTATTCACATGACATGGTGAAAAATGACTGAATGAATAATATTAAAGTAGGTTAAGATGAATTTTAAAATTCCCAGAGGGGGGCGCGCTGATGTTTCCTTTCTGTGAACAAATTAAGCATGTCACAAAAATATATGTGTATATATAAATATAAAACATAATGTTATAATATTTAGTATTTTTACATCTAGGTGGGAGCTTGATGAAGGTCAGTGGACCGAAACGTCGTTTTTTTAAAATAAATTTCTATATTTAGCATGGACTGATAGTGTGCGGGATCATTATTTTTTATTTTACATCTAGGTGGAAAAAATTGTAATTTGTACTACTGTCTGTTCTAAATAAATGAAACGAAACCGAGCATAGTAGATTTTTTTTTTTTTCCCCTGTTGTACTGAAATCGTATCGAACCATGACCCCCGAACTGAGGTACGTACCAAACCGTGACATCTGTGTACAGTTCCACCCCTAATATATGCAGAGCTGGCTAGATTACTTACAAATTGTAATACGTTACTGATTCCAGATTACATGACAAAAATTGTAGTCAGTAACGTAATCCGTTACATTACACATTTTAGGTAATATAATCAGATTACTTTTAGATTACTTTTTTTTTAACTAGTTTATCACATTGATTTAAATAGCATTATCTTGTACCATAATGATGTGGGAAAAAAAAAAATGCACAAAGTAAGAAAACTTGTTCCATTCACTGTAATTTACAACATGAAGTGCATTAAACATTATATTACATCAAGGTTTCCCAAACTAGTGTTCGTAAAGGAACTGCAGGGGGGTTGTGAGTTTGATGAAAAGCTGACAATTAATTAAATCATAAAAAATTTAAATTACAATAAATCATTTTAAAACAAACTCCCTTTTGAAGAAAGTCTCTTCACTCAGCGGCCATATTTGCAATGCCTCCGGGCAGCTCATGCAAGACCAATCTTAATGAATGGGGGAATCTTGAAATCTCAAAAACTGCTCGCTGAACTCACAATTAAATTCCATATGTCACATCAGCAACAAAAATCTGAAATTAATTGCCCCATGAATGTTGTTTCTTATGCTCAAATAACATTTAAAAAGCTTATTTTTCAGGCTAGACCAGCCAATGTGCAGTCATAACGTGCTTATGACTGCGCATGTGCATTGACTGGTCTAGTCAGGACTGCGTTCAGCCCCAACAAAACATTGCAAAATGTTTTTTAAACGGAACCGGTGGTGCGTTGAACACTCTGTTCTGATGACGCAAGAGTTACAATTATGGCAGCTGAGAAGGCCATTCTTTGTGTTCTTTTTGAAGAATCTTGAAGCCTGGTGAAATCGGTATAAATAAGTTTAATACTGCAAAATACGCTCGATGTTACAGTCACTGCCCTTGCCCTCCATTCTTATGTAAAACACTTAATTACCATTGTGTATGAAATTTGGTATATAAATAAACTTGCCTTGCAATGAAGCTAAAAATATAAACAACTACATCATCATGTTGATATGCTATATTGTTACTATAAAACTCTTACGAAAAACATGTCTTCTAATATCTTAAATTGTTGAGTAATATGTGCATTTTAATTAGTTATAATTAATAATACATGGTTGAAAAACCTACAGAGTAATAATTCAAATAAAAATGAATGTGTTCATCAGTAGTTGATGCAATGTTGAAACCCTTCTTAAACCTGAAATGATTTAAATCCAGTAAATCCAATAAAAAGTTTTGTAAATCCAGTGGTCCAGTGCTGTCGCCACCTGACTAATGACTGATCTTAGTGTGAATGTCCACAAAACTGGACTATATATACATATATAATATGTATATAATCGATAATCTATTTTAGAAAGGAAAATTTTAAAGATGAAAAGAGAAATTAGGAGAATCAATAAATTATGAATAATTTATTGCTATTGTGTGAATAATATGTAATCATGTAATCCATAAAAAGTAACTGTAGTCTGATTACGAGTATTAATTACAAGTACTTAATTTTTGGAATCTGATTACGTAATCCAGATTACATGTAATCAGTTACTACCCAGCTCTGAATATACAGTATATATATATATATATATATATATATATATATATATATATATATATATATATATATATGTGTGTGTGTGTGTGTGTGTGTGTGTGTGTGTGTGTGTGACCCTGGACCACAAAAACCAGTCTAAAGTCACAAAGGTATATTTGTAGCAATAACTAACAATACCTTTTATGGGTCAAAATTATCGATTTTTTTATGCCAAAACTCATTGGGATATTAAGTAAAGATCATGTTCCATGAAGATATTTTGTAAATGTCGTACTGTAAATATATCAAAACGTAATTTTTATTATTAATATGCATTGCTAAGAACTTCATTTGGACAACTTTAAAGGTGATTTTCTCAATATTTTTATTTTTTGCACCCTCAGATTCCAGATTTTCAAATAGTTGTATCTCGCCAAATATTTATTTATTTATTCAGCTTTCAGGTGATGTATAAATCTCAATTTCATAAAATTGATACTTATGACTGGTTTTGTGGTCCAGGGTCACATATATCCATCCTAAAGTTTCACTTTATTTTAAGGTGTCCTTGTTACTGTCACGTGTATGTTCTGTTTAGTTTTGAGTTTGTTTTCAGTTAGCCTGTTCCCCTGTGACCTAGTTTTCATTAGCCTCCTAATTGTCATTCTGTTCACATGTGTTTGATTAATTAACTCGTTAATTCATTCGTTTGCTCCTTACTTAAACCTTCAGTTCTCCCTTAGCCTTTGTCTGTTCTGCTTTATGTTTAGTTGCGTGTTTCATGTCGATTCTGCGACTCCATCCATGTGCCTTCTATTCAAAGAAGCTGTCCCCGGCAGAGCAGAACTACGATATTGAAAATCGTGAGCTTCTAGCCATCAAGCTAGCTCTAGAGGAATGGAGACACTGGCTGGAGGGGGCCAACCACCGTTTCGAGGTCATCACCGATCACCAAAATCTTGAATATCTCGCTCTTGCGTCAGTGCTACTGGTGGCCCACCATGGCTCAGGATATCTCTCGATACATCAAAGGATGCTTGGTCTGTGCCATCACAAACACTGGAAGGAGACTTCCAGAAGGAAAACTGGTTCCATTCCAAACCGTCCTTGGTCCCATCTGGGCATCGACTTCATGACCGACCTCCCATGCTCTGATAATCATACCTGTGTGTTTGCTTCTTCAAACTGCTGGGAGTGTCGGTAAGCCTTTCCTCTGGTTACCACCCTCAAACTAATGATCAGACCGAGCGGAAGGTTCAGGAAATCGGGAGATACCTGAGGTCCTACTGCCACCAGAACCAGGACAGCTGAAGAACACCAACCCCTCGCTACCAACCTGGTCACAAGGTGTGGCTCTCGACACGGGACATCCGTCTCCGCCTGCCTTGCCGTAAGCTGAGTCCTCGGTACATAGGTCCATTCACTGTGCAGAGGCAGCTCAACGAGGTCACCTACAGGCTAAACCTTTCACCTCACTATCGCATCTCACCATCTTTCCATGTATCTCTCCTCAAACCTCACTCCGAACCTTTGTCTTCCCTACAGAATCTGGTGGCGATGAGGTACCTCCTCCTCCGAGATCGCAGACGAGGAGACCATCTATCGGGTCCGGGCCATCCTCGACTCGCGGCGACGGGGTCCCAGGCTGGAATACCTCATAGACTGGGAGGACTACGGTCCTGAGGAGCGTTCCTGGGTCACTCGTCATGACATTCTCGATCAAGCGCTCCTCACACAATACCACACTGAACACCCAGATCGTCAGTCGTCAGCGCGCCATCCGGTCGTCAGGAGCCGACCATGGAGAAGGGGGTACTGTCACGGAGTCACAACCATCGCAGATGAATTACCACCCATCGTCACCAGATCAGCACGCTCCACCCTCTCGGCCACCTTCCCCAGAGTTCTGATTCGAGGCACCTGCACCTCATCTTCACAGTCACTATAAAGAGCCACCTCTCCTACAAACCCTTGTCTGGTCTCGTCCATACGAACTCTACAGACTCCTTACCTGATACTACTGTCACCTTGGAACTCTACCCGTCTTTGGTCATCCAGTATACATCCTCTACCCTTCATCTGCTTCGTGTCCATTCCTCTGCAGGAGAGACATCCCCATTACCATCAGCTAAGTCTGCATTGGATCCTTGTGTCATTTCCCACTCCATTCCGTGCCTCTGCTCAAACTCTGTGTTTCTACTACTCAACTGTCTGCCTCCTTCTGTTGTGTGACAACTATATGGTTAGGGTTAGGATTAGGGTTTGGTTTAGGGTTACTTGCATGTAATTATGCATAATTTATCGTTATTATAATAGCAAGTACAAAAATTTTACCTATCCTAAACATAAATTGTAGTTACAGACATTCACAGAGTTATGTTGCATGTGAGGGTTTCAATTCAAACCTCCATCTCCATTAAGCAATGATTCATTGGCTATTAGATGACCATCTGACTCACCAAAATGCATATGATTAGCTACACGGCTACCAATCTATTACTTCTCTCAAGCAAATTGTGTTGCTAGGCAAACGAGTGATTGAAAGGAACTTATAGGAAAGAAGTTGTGATTTTGTTCACTTATGGCTAAATACACATTTAAAGTCAAATCAAATATGAATCATACACAGTATACCATCCCACAAATGTATTTCAGAGATCTGTGATACCTAAATAAACACACTCATACAGCATAAATAACCATATAGACACAGGCTATATAAATTTGAAACATTCAAGTGTTAAGAGAAAAAGAATTACAATAAATAACTAAATAATAAGAAATACAAAGTGAATTACTTTGAATTACTGGTCATAAAGGTGTAACGGCCAGTGATAATAGTGTCAAAAAATTTTGGTTGATGAAGTATAGCTGCAGACAGAAGTGGAAACAACAACAACAACAAAGAATTCCACTGTACAGCTACCTAAGGTATTTTCCATGATCCTCAAATTTGATAGAATGCTTTTTAAGCGAGAACATAAAGCACACAACTGCAATAACAGAACACGGGACAAAACAGAGAGAATGAGTCAAAATCACACAGACTAATTTGCTCTTTACTTGAATAGTAACGGATCAGACTTTGAAATACTGATGGAAGGAGGAAACAGTTTGACTAATTAAATATTACACTTTCAACCCTTATTAAATAAAAGATTTAACAATGCAAGGTACTTTACAGAGCTCACCTGACAAATGCACAATTGTCTAAATTTTTTCCAGACAAGAATGATGCTTGCAACCATTGTCAACAAGCTCCAGCAGATCATGTGCACATGTTCTGGTCATGCATTTCATATTTGCAATGCCTCCGGGCAGCTCATGCAAGACCAATCTTAATGAATGGGGGAATCTTGAAATCTCAAAAACTGCTCGCTGAACTCACAATTAAATTCCATATGTCACATCAGCAACAAAAATCTGAAATTAATTGCCCCATGAATGTTGTTTCTTATGCTCAAATAACATTTAAAAAGCTTATTTTTCAGGCTAGACCAGCCAATGTGCAGTCATAACGTGCTTATGACTGCGCATGTGCATTGACTGGTCTAGTCAGGACTGCGTTCAGCCCCAACAAAACATTGCAAAATGTTTTTTAAACGGAACCGGTGGTGCGTTGAACACTCTGTTCTGATGACGCAAGAGTTACAATTATGGCAGCTGAGAAGGCCATTCTTTGTGTTCTTTTTGAAGAATCTTCGGAGCCTGGTGAAATCGGTATAAATAAGTTTAATACTGCAAAATACGCTCGATGTTACAGTCACTGCCCTTGCCCTCCATTCTTATGTAAAACACTTAATTACCATTGTGTATGAAATTTGGTATATAAATAAACTTGCCTTGCAATGAAGCTAAAAATATAAACAACTACATCATCATGTTGATATGCTATATTGTTACTATAAAACTCTTACGAAAAACATGTCTTCTAATATCTTAAATTGTTGAGTAATATGTGCATTTTAATTAGTTATAATTAATAATACATGGTTGAAAAACCTACAGAGTAATAATTCAAATAAAAATGAATGTGTTCATCAGTAGTTGATGCAATGTTGAAACCCTTCTTAAACCTGAAATGATTTAAATCCAGTAAATCCAATAAAAGTTTTGTAAATCCAGTGGTCCAGTGCTGTCGCCACCTGACTAATGACTGATCTTAGTGTGAATGTCCACAAAACTGGACTATATATACATATATAATATGTATATAATCGATAATCTATTTTAGAAAGGAAAATTTTAAAGATGAAAAAGAGAAATTAGGGAGAATCAATAAATTATGAATAATTTATTGCTATTGTGTGAATAATATGTAATCATGTAATCCATAAAAAGTAACTGTAGTCTGATTACAGTATTAATTACAAGTACTTAATTTTTGGAATCTGATTACGTAATCCAGATTACATGTAATCAGTTACTACCCAGCTCTGAATATACAGTATATATATATATATATATATATATATATATATATATATATATATATATATATATATGTGTGTGTGTGTGTGTGTGTGTGTGTGTGTGTGTGTGACCCTGGACCACAAAAACCAGTCTAAAGTCACAAAGGTATATTTGTAGCAATAACTAACAATACCTTTTATGGGTCAAAATTATCGATTTTTTTTTTATGCCAAAACTCATTGGGATATTAAGTAAAGATCATGTTCCATGAAGATATTTTGTAAATGTCGTACTGTAAATATATCAAAACGTAATTTTTTTATTATTAATATGCATTGCTAAGAACTTCATTTGGACAACTTTAAAGGTGATTTTCTCAATATTTTTTATTTTTTTGCACCCTCAGATTCCAGATTTTCAAATAGTTGTATCTCGGCCAAATATTTATTTATTTATTCAGCTTTCAGGTGATGTATAAATCTCAATTTCATAAAATTGATACTTATGACTGGTTTTGTGGTCCAGGGTCACATATATCCATCCTAAAGTTTCACTTTATTTTAAGGTGTCCTTGTTACTGTCACGTGTATGTTCTGTTTAGTTTTGAGTTTGTTTTCAGTTAGCCTGTTCCCCTGTGACCTAGTTTTCATTAGCCTCCTAATTGTCATTCTGTTCACATGTGTTTGATTAATTAACTCGTTAATTCATTCGTTTGCTCCCTTACTTAAACCTTCAGTTCTCCCTTAGCCTTTGTCTGTTCTGCTTTATGTTTAGTTGCGTGTTTCATGTCGATTCTGCGACTCCATCCATGTGCCTTCTATTCAAAGAAGCTGTCCCCGGCAGAGCAGAACTACGATATTGAAAATCGTGAGCTTCTAGCCATCAAGCTAGCTCTAGAGGAATGGAGACACTGGCTGGAGGGGGCCAACCACCGTTCGAGGTCATCACCGATCACCAAAATCTTGAATATCTCGCTCTTGCGTCAGTGCTACTGGTGGCCCACCATGGCTCAGGATATCTCTCGATACATCAAAGGATGCTTGGTCTGTGCCATCACAAACACTGGAAGGAGACTTCCAGAAGGAAAACTGGTTCCATTCCAAACCGTCCTTGGTCCCATCTGGGCATCGACTTCATGACCGACCTCCCATGCTCTGATAATCATACCTGTGTGTTTGCTTCTTCAAACTGCTGGGAGTGTCGGTAAGCCTTTCCTCTGGTTACCACCCTCAAACTAATGATCAGACCGAGCGGAAGGTTCAGGAAATCGGGAGATACCTGAGGTCCTACTGCCACCAGAACCAGGACAGCTGAAGAACACCAACCCCTCGCTACCAACCTGGTCACAAGGTGTGGCTCTCGACACGGGACATCCGTCTCCGCCTGCCTTGCCGTAAGCTGAGTCCTCGGTACATAGGTCCATTCACTGTGCAGAGGCAGCTCAACGAGGTCACCTACAGGCTAAACCTTTCACCTCACTATCGCATCTCACCATCTTTCCATGTATCTCTCCTCAAACCTCACTCCGAACCTTTGTCTTCCCCTACAGAATCTGGTGGCGATGAGGTACCTCCTCCTCCCGAGATCGCAGACGAGGAGACCATCTATCGGGTCCGGGCCATCCTCGACTCGCGGCGACGGGGTCCCAGGCTGGAATACCTCATAGACTGGGAGGACTACGGTCCTGAGGAGCGTTCCTGGGTCACTCGTCATGACATTCTCGATCAAGCGCTCCTCACACAATACCACACTGAACACCCAGATCGTCAGTCGTCAGCGCGCCATCCGGTCGTCAGGAGCCGACCATGGAGAAGGGGGTACTGTCACGGAGTCACAACCATCGCAGATGAATTACCACCCATCGTCACCAGATCAGCACGCTCCACCCTCTCGGCCACCTTCCCCAGAGTTCTGATTCGAGGCACCTGCACCTCATCTTCACAGTCACTATAAAGAGCCACCTCTCCTACAAACCCTTGTCTGGTCTCGTCCATACGAACTCTACAGACTCCTTACCTGATACTACTGTCACCTTGGAACTCTACCCGTCTTTGGTCATCCAGTATACATCCTCTACCCTTCATCTGCTTCGTGTCCATTCCTCTGCAGGAGAGACATCCCCATTACCATCAGCTAAGTCTGCATTGGATCCTTGTGTCATTTCCCACTCCATTCCGTGCCTCTGCTCAAACTCTGTGTTTCTACTACTCAACTGTCTGCCTCCTTCTGTTGTGTGACAACTATATGGTTAGGGTTAGGATTAGGGTTTGGTTTAGGGTTACTTGCATGTAATTATGCATAATTTATCGTTATTATAATAGCAAGTACAAAAAATTTTACCTATCCTAAACATAAATTGTAGTTACAGACATTCACAGAGTTATGTTGCATGTGAGGGTTTCAATTCAAACCTCCATCTCCATTAAGCAATGATTCATTGGCTATTAGATGACCATCTGACTCACCAAAATGCATATGATTAGCTACACGGCTACCAATCTATTACTTCTCTCAAGCAAATTGTGTTGCTAGGCAAACGAGTGATTGAAAGGAACTTATAGGAAAGAAGTTGTGATTTTGTTCACTTATGGCTAAATACACATTTAAAGTCAAATCAAATATGAATCATACACAGTATACCATCCCACAAATGTATTTCAGAGATCTGTGATACCTAAATAAACACACTCATACAGCATAAATAACCATATAGACACAGGCTATATAAATTTGAAACATTCAAGTGTTAAGAGAAAAAGAATTACAATAAATAACTAAATAATAAGAAATACAAAGTGAATTACTTTGAATTACTGGTCATAAAGGTGTAACGCCAGTGATAATAGTGTCAAAAAATTTTGGTTGATGAAGTATAGCTGCAGACAGAAGTGGAAACAACAACAACAACAAAGAATTCCACTGTACAGCTACCTAAGGTATTTTCCATGATCCTCAAATTTGATAGAATGCTTTTTAAGCGAGAACATAAAGCACACAACTGCAATAACAGAACACGGGACAAAACAGAGAGAATGAGTCAAAATCACACAGACTAATTTGCTCTTTACTTGAATAGTAACGGATCAGACTTTGAAATACTGATGGAAGGAGGAAACAGTTTGACTAATTAAATATTACACTTTCAACCCTTATTAAATAAAAGATTTAACAATGCAAGGTACTTTACAGAGCTCACCTGACAAATGCACAATTGTCTAAATTTTTTCCAGACAAGAATGATGCTTGCAACCATTGTCAACAAGCTCCAGCAGATCATGTGCACATGTTCTGGTCATGCCCTCGATTAATAACCTTTTGGTCCAACGTGTTTGACACACTGGGAAAAGCACTTAATGTTGAAGTTCCAATCCACTGACAGCTGTTTTTGGTGCTCTACCATACACCACTTATTCTAGTCCTATTGCTCAAGTGGTTGCTTTTACTACTCTATTAGCTAGAAGGAACATTCTCCTTAAATGGAGGTGCACCACTTCCCCTACTCACAATAGATGGATACAAGACATATTTTTTTACATTAAATTGGAGAAATTAAGGTTTATGCTTCAAGGTTCCCTTAAAACCTTCAGTAGCACCTGGAATCCCTTCTTGAATTTCATTAAAGGCTTGCTTTGTCCCTCTGATACAGATTCGGATAATACTTAAGAAATGCCTTCCTTAGTACACCTCAGAATACTAATGAGAAAATATTATACATCCGTGTGTTGTTGTTTTTGTTTTTTGTTTTTCTTTTTTCCCTGTTATGTTTTGTTTTTCCTCCCTGGGTAGGGATGGTTAAGGTTTGGGGTTTGATATGGTAAGGACATTTTGTATGTTGATCAGTTTGATGTAAGTGTATTTCATGCTGTCCTGATAAAATGGCAATAAAAAAGATTGGAAATGAAATAGAAGATTTAGTCATTACAAACAGGAATTTCAGGCACATACACAACAAAATGAACATTAGACACCCACACAATGCCAGCAATGAGAAATTTCAGAACAATCCACAAAACCCTTCTTGTTTCACATGTACCAGCTCATGTGAGGTTAACACTTTTGATAATCATTTAATGTAACAGGCTATAGTGACAATACTAATCCGTCATTTTATTGTAATCTGTACATTTTATCTATCTATCTATCTATCTATCTATCTATCTACACTGTTAGACATTTCTGTAATTTCCACAGTTATTTACTGTATATCACCCAGTGTAATACTGCAAATTCCCTTTACAGTAAATAACTGTAATACCCTTTGCATCATGGGAATTTTCTGTGACGTCAGACCCCACATACAGAGACTTACTGTATTTTTTAAAATTGCTGTATACTACTGTAACGGTCTCTTTGGCGCCATTATAGTAAGGTCGTTTTATTTTCCTCAGTTCTTACATTTGGATTGACACAATTTGCCCTGCACCGTGTCTACAAAGCCGCAAAAGCTTAGGACTGACTACACTGGACGTGTTACATCGCTTCTAATGATTGGAAAATCGTTTTGTGTCAGAAACAGTGCGAGTGCTTGGAGTACATCTATACATCAGAAATATACCGGGGCATCACATTACTGTACGCATCCACTGTGGATAGTATATATAATGGGTTCTATATTGCTTCTTTATCGAGTGGCGCAGCGAGGCGCGAGGAAGAAAGGAAGGAAGACATGGAAGCAGCGGGGCAGCGCCGTGGGTTTTTCCTGGGGATGAACCCGCAAGAGTGGAAGAGCTCCGGAGAACATCTACACTGTGTGTCGATGCACCTTACGAGAGAATAAGACCAGCAAGCAAGGTAAAAATATATGTACATTTGTCTGTGTGTTTGTGTCAGATTTTTGCACACCAGTTTAACCCATAGTCACATTTACTCGTCAACATGGCGGTTACAGAACTTTACCATGGTAAACTGCGCTGTCGTTTCAAACGACTTTTGTCAGCTTATTGAATTAAGTGACCGAATTAAAATTGTTTTTATCGAGCAACGCTTATCTTATATTAACATTAGGTTAACTAATGTGAAATTTAGTTCAGGTGTTAGTAGTTAATGTTGGCCAGCAGCCTGAGAAAATAAAATTGTATGTTAGCTAGGTTAAACAAGTTTTATGGCTAGCTGCCTTTCTAGTTTTAGAATTAGTTTGTTATAGTTTTTAATGGAATTTAAGATTTACTGCATTTTTTTGTATTTGTGTTTTAAAGGCAACAGCAATGAAGCATCAAGAAAGACATGAGCAGGCCAGCCACCCTGAGACTGATAATTCATGGTAAGAGAACAACTATGGTTTTGAGAGATTTGTGTATTCTATATAAGGTTTGCCTTTTAAAAGTGTGCTATTTCTACTTCTTGTTTTTCAGAGAAGACATTTCTGTCAAAGTGGATGGTGAGCAAAGATGGTGGCCACGTTTTGGAGCAGCACCTGGGTTTTGCAGATGGCTATGTATTCTTTGGCTGCTTGTCTTTTTTTCTCCATTATGTTTCTGTTGCCTAAAGATTCTTTGTGAGGATGAATCCAGAGGACACAACATAATGCACTGCAAAGCGTCCTAAGACAGGAGAAACGGTGAAGATGCACTGTTCCAGCACTGGAAGTCTGTATTTTTAAGTGTTATACATGCAATGTTTTAAATAAAGAATTTGATATTTTGTAATTATTGTGTCTGTTTTAATTGAATGCCAGTAGTACCTATGTAGAGTAAAAATAAAGTGAATTCTATATAAAAATTATAAAATCTAATGAAATCTATATTAAAATGAATTAGCAAACTGTATTTGATTTATCAGTATACTACTGTAATTAATCTATATTAAAATGAATTAATTACAGTAGTATACTGATAAATCAAATACAGTTTGCTACTGTAAATCTTAATTACAGTAACTTACTGGCAACAGTGTTGCCATTAAGTTACTGTAAAAACCCTTTGAAATGTCAAACAGTGTATCTATCTGTCTTTATCTTCTCTTCTCTTCTCTTTTGGGAATTATAAAGACATAAAAATTGTTGTGTTTTGACAGCTCGGATATCTTATCAGTACTCAGCACGTGGTGTGAAACCATCTAAATGGAGTGTGGATAAACTGAGCACAAAAACAAAACAACAAAAAGATACAGCATCATCACAAGTGAATTTGCTTATGCTGGTGAATGTGTGTAAAACTCTCTCTTGCTCTCAAGTGAAGCTAAACCACATACAAACTATATACAGTATGAATGACACCTACATTTTAAATAAAATGTGATTAACAGTTAAAATGCGATTTACTTAATATAACAATTGACAAGCAACACACTAATGAAGTATGTGAACCATTATATTAACAAGTAAAAAAAATTGTAATGCTCTTTGTGAGTGCTAATTAAATCTGGGAAGCAGTTATCGTGCCCAGCTGCTCTATATAAAATGTTTCATTTCATTTCATTTCTTTGCTTTACAAACTCAGGCAAGTAGGATATTGAAACTATTATTCAGTGAATATATTTACATAACATTATTTTGCAATAAATTAATAGGGTTAGAAAAACAAACTGCTGGGGTAATTTACTTGATATTGAACACATCAACATGGCTAGAGCTATAGCTAAGACAAAGACTAGAATCTGATAATTCACAGTTAAGAACTGCCAAGTATGACTATAAATTATTGTACAACAGGATTCAGTTTTAAAATGAAATGTGATTTTTCAGAGATGTATTATTTTACATTGTTTCTCATGGTGTGGTGACAACTTAAGTGTACTTCATATGTATCTATACTATACATCTTATCCAGCTGCACCTTAGTTTGATTTAACCCACCAGTACACAGCTTAAATACATGTAGTACCTTTATAATTACATTACAATTACAGAATATTACACAGGCATAAGATACTTAAAATAAAGTGTATCAATATTGTACTTAAGTGTACTTCATGTGTATCTATACCGTACACCTTATCCAGCTGCACCTTAGTTTGATTTAACCCACCAGTACACAGCTTAAATACATGTAATACCTTTCTAATTACATTAAAATTACAGAATATTACACAGGCATAAGCTACTTAAAATAAAGTGTATCAAGATTGCACTTAAGTGTACAAGTAGCTGTGTAACAGACTCGGTCTGTTACATATGTGTAACAGTAGCTGGCTATTACATCTACAGAATTACAAACTGTAATTACAGGCTGTTCCATGACTTAGTTACACGGTAAGTACATTTTGTTTCATGTAAGTACAACGGCTACTACTAAGTACTTAATTAGGTAATTACTCTGTATTATGACACCTTAAAATAAAGTGTTACCAGATTTTCTTCTTTAATTACCCCAAACAGCTGTCCAGATACAAATTAGCACAGATGTCTTTGTTGGCTGCTGATAGTTCAATGAAAAGAGTTTGGTGCTTGGAGCTTGATGAGCAGTTCATCAAACTCCATTCCCAGACCATCCATCCACCAACCTTCACAGTGCAAATAATAATCTTTATTTGTATTTTGTGTTGTTTTTCAGTTAAAATATTTTTTAGTAAGAAAGAAGATAAAACATTAATGTAATGTCAAATTTCTAGTCCTGTCCCACACTGGCAAATAAGGTCACACTCACAGACATCAGCTAAACATATTGCATACATTTGGATTTGTTTTATCAACGTGTATTTTACGTAAAATGTGGTTCTATAAAACGTACATTTAATAAAAATTTTACAGGCACTAAAACATGCAATACTGATGTATTTTCAGCATCTAAACATACAAATACTTACGTGTTTTCAGCATTTAAACGTACAAAACAGACGTATTGACGACACCTAAAAATGAATCCTTATTGAAATCACAGCATTAACTTTATTATTATTGCTGTTTTTAGTTGTCATATCAATGGCCTTGTTTTCAATTGCATTATTTAATTTAGTCATTTACTTAATATGACATTATAACATTTCATTCTGTTCTGTGTGATTTCTGCTGCCAGCTCGTTTCCAAAAATAGGCCTAAATAATGTTAAACAAGACTTCACTTTAAACCCTTAAAATAAATAACATTTCTGCAATCGTTTAAACTTTACTTGTCATGTAATGTTTACTTTGTTTGCCATGGGCCACAAAAAGCATTTTCTCCGACATGCATCCACACGACTGTGAGGAACAGACCCAAATCCAAGCCTTTATTCGGCGATCTTCATCTCCATCCCGGGCAGCGAGTCCAGTAATCGTAAATTATGCATTCGTCACAGATTGCTGAGTTCACGGAGTGGATCGGGAAAATAATCTGGATAATATTTTCAGCGATTAACAATCAAAATTTTGCTCTGCACCTCACACAATCCTACTGTATTCCGCCAGAGAGGACTAAGTATGCAACGCATCGTCATTTAGATTACTTTTGGTACTGCTTTTGACATTTTTGCAATAAATAAATGATTGTAATTGTATTTAACTGTCTGTCATGTTTTTCTTTACTGTACAGAAATAGTTATGTTTAGGTTTAGCAGTAGGAGTGGGATTAGCGACTATAAAATATTTTTAATGCTATTGTTACTAAAATGGTTATTTTCCTGCATATTTCGGTCAATTGCGTTTTAAATCCTTTTATATTCGCTATATAAAATGGGTAGGTTTAGGTTTGGGGGTAGGTTAAGGGGTCTAAAAATCTAAATCGTAAATTATAAAAATGCATTGATATGAATATCTTAATTATATAAAAGATACGTAAAAAAGATACGATTTACGTTTTTTTTAGCTAAAACTACATAGCAATTTGTACGTTTTAAACATTGAAATACATCTAAATTGTACGTTTTAGCATAAATAAAAATGTACAAAAATGTACGTTTTGTTCTTGTAAATGTTATGTATTAATACCTATAAACAATGAGACCAGGCTGGTTTATACCACATTAAAGGTACATAAAGTAGTTTATTCTTCACAAGGCACTTTAAGTTAGGCCATAATTGTATTTCACATGGCTCACTAAAAAATAACAGTTGGTTTGGACACAATACAACTCACGGTGTAGTTATTACAGATACTGTGAATAATTAAATGACCTTTTGTTTGCTTTTCCACTCTAGCTTCTCTGATTCCATGATGATGATCATAGGAACTTCTTCACTGGTGTGATCAGCATTGGGGATTTGGTGGGATTTGTGTGATTGTCTTGTACTAAATCTTTTCTTCTAGATTTTACTGCACCCTTTGTAGTGAGTGGATTTTGGCGTAATCCATCTTGGTGGAGTGTGGAGACAGAATATGCTTTGTGAGAAAAGAGAGAAGACTTGCACTGTAGTTTTCCATAGGTTGTAAGTATATCAGGTTATCAAAGTTCTGTGTTGTTGGATTGCAAAGCTGCATTTGTAATTTACAGAATAAAGAAGGATTTGATGTGTAATTACTGATGCTATAATTTCACAAGTCATGTTGCTTACCTGTATCAGTCAAATGAATAACACACCGTCGAAAGGTTTGGTTAACTTCAACAACTTTGATCTTGTCAAGGTTTTTCACTCAGTGGTTTGTCTTGTCTTTACAGAAATCTTTTTTGTTGTTATTGTTGTTGTTGTTCTTACTTCTAGGCTACTGAAAGTCATAAGCGAATCAATTATGTTGCTGTGTTACGTATTATTGCTGGTTTAATAAAGGAATCGTGTCCAGTTTCCTGATGAAGATGTCAATGTGACAAACATGTCGGAAGTTTGTGGGCAAGCAGTTGGCCTCATGCTGAAAGACACCCTTAATTACTGTCAAATTGCCAGCAAGATATCAATTAGGGCCTATAGACTGAAACAGAGCTGTAGATTATGCCTGCTACAACAGAAACCAAATTGGAAAACTAAGTTACTGACTTAATCTTTAGCTGACAGCTTCTTTAAAAAATCTCAAAATCACAAGTATAGTTCTAATCATTAAATACAATATAATCAGGACTTGTTAGTGATTAAAACTTTGTATTCACTGCAATTAGCCAAACTCGCTAATTAAAAGAGGATGTCCACATTCTTTTGGCCACACATTTATATACACAAACAAGACATTTTATTTATTTTGCTTTATGCAAAATTGTAACTGAAATTGCCAGTTAGTGATCACCACACGCCACCAAATTTTGAAGATAACAGATTTTGTGTTTGTAAGGTCTGTTTTGGGCCTGTTTGTGCCATGCTTCCCTTGCACTCATGTATTCCTGCTATTGGTTCCTTTGTTCATTGTGTCATGTTCTGATTGGTAGTCTTAGTCATGTGTTCTGTTTCCTCATTGGTTGATTCTTGTCATGTGACCTGTATTGTCTGCTGTAAGTAGCCATCTTGTTGTCATTGTTCCTTGTTGTGTATTGAAGTTGTATCCCGCTGTCGGTGAGTCTAGTCTGTTCATGTCAGGTCTCGGGTTATGTTTGTATTTTGGATCACGTCCGTAAATAAACTGCACTTGGTTTCTCACTACGCTCGCCGTTCAGTGGACTCCTCATTACAGTGTTCCATAGAAAAAAGGCAGTGTTTCATATGTGTCTTGAGAGTGGGTAAGTAGATGATGACAGAAGCAAATACACATAAGAAAATAAGTCAAGAAGTTTGACGATGATTTCTGATTTCTGCTTCATTTTATATCACTTGACCCAAAATGAAGTTATAAATGGGCATGACTCAAGTAAAATAAGCTTAAATACAAGAGTAAAACATGCAAATACATTCATCTTGATCAAAAGTCTGACAAAGAATTCAACAATTCAATAGTGGATATGCATGAAACCATACATATTGTATACAGTAAGCATGGATTGTTGGCACAATATTATATTGTAATTCTATTCATAAATATCCTATTGATGGCAGCACTCAACAGTAGTGCTCATGTCACTATAGTTCTCAATGATTCATTGCTCTGAATGACCACTCTATCAAAGCGATCACAAGTTTTTCTTTTTATGAACTAGAATAAGAAAATGAGCACTTGTCTGATAGAATCCTAATACTTCAAATATCTGAAAATGTTTTTTATGGGGTACAAAAACCTCCACATGCAACCTGCACCTCCCTTTCTTTCTCTGCCACTCACAATCTCTCTTATTGTATCTTCAGTTTATTGGGATGCCAGTGTTCAGATTTTTGTTAGAGATTTAAGAAAATAACCGATTCAATCCTGCTTCTCAAACTCAGTTCAAAATCATTTGGATTGTATCCAACAACCCTGTTAACAAGCATATTATGAGCTCTAATCATGACTTTCTTTTGGCAAAACTCAGTGTGAGTAAGAGGTCAAGAGACTTTAATGAGTTTATTTCTTTTCACCATGTATCGATTCAAACCAGCATGCCTTCCTTCCTTCCGTTTAACACAAAAGAAGATATTGTGAAAAATGTTTTTGTCCATACAACGGAAGCCATTTGGGAGCAGATTGGACAAAGTCTTTCTTCAAAATATCTTATTTGTGTTCCGCGCAAGTCACAAAGGTTTGGAACAACATAAGGGGGAGTAAATGATGACGGAAATTTCTAGTTTTGTGTGAATTCCCCAAATACAAGTCACTTTGGATAAAAGTGTCTGCTAAATGAATAAATGTAAATGTGAACTATCCCCTTAAGCTGATTATTTGGGATAAGCTAATTTGATGATTACCAACAATTGCTAATACAGCATTTTATCTCTTTGTAGATTAAATTATGCTTTGCTCAGGGTCTACTACAGCATATGTCATATTGTGTTTTAGATTGCCGTCCCCCCACTCAACACTGCATCAGCTTTCACAGAGGTGGTTATCAAGCTCTCAGGCTTTGAGGACAATCTTGAGTATCCATTGCCAACCTTCCATTCCGATAATGCTGTGTAGTAATAAAATTGTATGAAAATAAAATGTACCATCTCTAGCTAACAACCTTATAAACAGCTTGTGACATACACCCTATGTCAGATGTTTCTTTCTGTACGTCACAACTGGGGTATGTGATGTCTCTCTTCATTTCATTTGATCAGCTTTTTTTATCCCGCATCTGTTCTCTCAGTGTTCTTTTCATCCACCCACTACTTCTCCATTATATAATTTTCATACTTTCCTGCCTTATCAATTCAAAATACCTATTCAGACAAACACCATCAGCGCCAACTGAATCATACTCATATCAGCAGGTGCATGAACATGCTTTTCACTGGAACATTTTCAGTTATGCATTATAGGGTACTTGATAGTAATTGTAAGAATTATATGTACCATGATAACCAGGGCTTATGTTCATTTCAGACATTAAGAACCAAATTTTGTCTACCAGCATCCGCATATTTTGTCTTTCTTCAATTACGTTCTGCTCTCAAAGCGTATGGAGTTCCTTGGGCATCTCCCATCTCCTCTCATCCTATGCAAGATTGGATTGCACCATCTGTTGGTCGGCCGTCTGTTTCTTTAATATATAATAAGATTATTGATTGCATTACAAAACCTCTTGCTATTAAAACTATTTGGAATAGGGAATTATCTGACCTTAATTTGTCTGTCGACTGGGAGAGAGTGTGGTCTAATCTCAGTTTAACATCTAAAAATCTGGCTCATCGTCTTATTCACTTCAAAGTCATTCATAGAGCATACATAACTCCTTACAAAAGATTTAAAATGAAACTACAACCGAATCTCAACTGCCATATATGTAATACTACATCGTCAGGTACTTTTCTGCATATGTTTTGGGAATGTCCTGTCGTCATCAGTCTATGGACACATGTAAACCTGGTTTTATCATCCTTACTGCAAATTGATTGGTCTGTTAATCCAAGTTTGTGTCTTCTTAATGATGATTCTGGCCTCTGTATAACTTCAATGCAAAAGAGAATGTTGTTTGCTGGTTTTACAGCTGCAAAGAAGACAATAATACAAAACTGGTTTACACCGCACATGTGTGGAAAAACATATTGGATCCGTAGCCTCCTGCAAATAGTGACTTGTGAATGTACAACAGCACGAATCAATGGGGCCAAGCCTTCTACCATTGATGCTTGGCAGTGCTTTCTCTTTGATATACGTGACTGTATAAAAGAGTGACTTTTATGTTTTTCTTGTCCTTCCCTCTCTCCCTCCCTTTGACTGGACTTTGAGATATTGAGTATGTGTCTGTTGTTGTTTTTATTATTATTTTGTATTTTTTATTTTATTTTTTTTTTTTTTTGGATGTTATGTATGAAAAATAAAAAAATGTTGTTGATAAAAAAAAGAATTATATGTACCATTCATATCCAAGAACAAAGTTTGTCCAATTGAACAGGAAGAGATGGAACGAAGGGAATGTTAAAGGGACATAAGATATAAAGACATAAAGAAGGCTTTTAATAAAACTTGGCTGTCTATGCAGTAGAAACGCACAACTTTTTTTTTAAAAGGTTTTAACAATTTTGTCACCAATATTTGGGTCCTGTGGAGTAGGGATGACACAGTTACCAGTTTGACGATAAACCATGATAAAAGTCCCGATGGTTAGCATTACTATTTCAAATTTTAATTATAAACGTATTTGATTATTAAGATTTGAAAAACTTGTGGTTAATAAAATTCTTCTCGGCATTAAGCATAGTCAGTAGCATTCTCACGCAACATGCAGCGTAGGTTTTACTGCTATTTTATGGTGAGATTTTGCCTCTCTTCTGGCCGTAGCTGCATGCCATTTAGCCCCAACCCTAAGCGCCACCTACTGTCAGACAGTGTCCCATCCTAAAATATTTTCCCCATAGAGTCTGTATAAAGTGAATCAAGAGATGAACGTATTGATCATGTTGTAAATGTTACATACAAGAGAAAGATTTAAAGAGAAAAAACTGAGAGACAAATTGAAGGGAAAAACATTATTGTAGAGTGTGCTTGAGAGCAGGAGATCGTGATGAGGGATATTATTTTCCTATTGCCTTCAAAGGTTATATTTGGCTTAGAATTGGATAACAGAGAGAACCACTAGCTATTCTTGACAGCAACATAATCTCCCATTTAATAATGTTTACTTGTCCACTTTGAAATTTAAGGTTATAGATGCTTCTTTCCCCAATTCAATCATGTGGACTTTAAGTGTCATCACTTCATAAACCTCTCACACCATTATCTGTAAGGGAACCCAATCAAATATAGCTGTGCTGTGTGTGTGTGTGTGTGTGTGTGTGTGTGTGTGTTTGCTAGGGTGGGAGAGCAGTCAATGTGCTCTCTCAGTCTCATATGTTCTCTGTTCACTGTGATGCACATGAAACAATCTCAGTGACAAAATTCTGATTACAGCTCTCTCTCTCTCATCCATCACAGCCATCTGTTTGGTCTTTTACTCATTTTTACTCTTTTTCTTCATTCCTTACTGCCTTTCTCCTTCCACATGCCACTGTCATACCTCCATTTACTGCCATTTGTTGTTTTTATCCGACCATTTAATGTTTGTCTCCGAAGCAGCTGGAAAGGATCTTGCTCTGTCACATTCTCATAATTCACCTGTCAAGGCTCCAGAGGCACATAAAATGTGCTGGTTCTCCAATGGCTGTCCCATCACTCTTTCTTTATTTCTAACTCTTCTCTGTACGCCAGTCCTCCTGTCTCACTCTCTATGACTGGAGATGTGAACTCTTTAAAACATACACACAGATGGACCAAGCAAACTTACACTAAAGTATTAAATAAGTCTAAAGGGATAGTTCACCAAAAAATGAAAATTCTGTCATTAATTACCTCAAGATGACTTAAAATGATTCAAATTAGGACAAGACAAGACAGACAGAGAAACAAAGAATAAATAAATATTTTTAAGAATCCTTATCAGTAATTCACAAATAACTGTAAAAGTCATGGGTCATACACAGTATGAACAATGGGGGGCCTTGGAGACAAAACGGAGAACCACTGCGCTAAATGATCATTCCGAGTTTTATAAACAATAAATGGCATAAAGCAATCACCATAGAAATGAGACTGCCAACTTGTTTTTCACCAGTAGAAGCCTATTATTAGCCAAGAGACATTTAACTGTCCATCAGTTAGCAATCTATCAGCGACAGAGAAGTTGTTAGTGATCAACTTGGAACTGTGCTAACTGGGAGCATGTGCTGCTTTCTGTTCCTTCTGATAAAGCACTGAGACATCCAGTCCATCAGAGGAACAGGATTATTAGCACAGCCATGCATCTAAATAGTGTTGCACAGCCTCCCTTGACCCAAGAAGTCTTTCAAATGCCACCTCAAATATCTGTGGGAATCACTTGTTCAATACCATATTTCACTTAAAACAAGAGACAAATGCTCATAAATGTATGTACAATAAAACTGAATAAATGTGTGTATGCTTTTATCGGTATGGGTGTGTGTATTCTGTTGAGAGGAGCACATAATTCAGCAAAGACAAACAGAGAGGACGAGAGAAAAGAGTGATAGAGATCATTTCATCCTGAAGCAGAGGACCCATTGAAAACATTATTATACTCAAAGCTATCATTGGCCCAAGCACAGCACTGAGCGAAAGGATAGTGGCAGCTTCACAGATCGCTCTGCCAGATTGATTACCTCTAAGCTCATGTTGACGGAGCACTTCTCCTCTTTCTTTGAATGATGCCCTCAGTTGTGGATTGTGTCTGGGCAGTGGGACCAAAACATGTTCAGTGCTATTTCTGTGTTATATAGGCTTATGTTATATTTTTTTTTAAACATATTTTTACATTATTATTACAACATGCTCAAAATGGATCTCCCAAGCTTATACAAGGGGAAAAAAACATTAAACCAAAAATAATCAAATAAAGGAATTCACTTGAGAGTAAACAAGTATTATATTCCAAACACGTTCCAGATTGAAAACATGAGGTGAGCCAACTACATTTCCAGCTTGTTTAGCATGTCTTATATACTGTAGCATCCACCAAGTACGACTAGAAATAACAATGAAATAAGCCTAATCAGTATGACCGGGTACTCTCCACCAGCATTATGTTTTGATTTATTATTCATATGTTTTATTATTCATATGAAGAGGCAAAGTCCTCTTTTTTGTGTTTTGTTTTATTTTAGTCTAGAGAAAATTCATGCAGCATTTGCATTTCATGATTTTTGTACAGTTTTTGTAAAAAATAAAAAAATTAAAAAAATACTATGACTACTATACAAACAAGTAATAAATAGGCTACTATGAAGCTGCAATCAACAACTGATGAATACTATGACATTTTTAAATGTTTATATTGACATTATTTATTAAAACTAAAGTTTTTATACCATTTTACAGCATTGTTACTGCTGTTCACCTTTTATAGACAGCTTCTGTTCTGACCATAAGTCAATTAAACCTCAGTAAACAACAGGTGAGGAGATGGTCATGTAACTTTAACTGAGCTGAGTAATTTTTCAGATAATGTCAAGTAATTTTAAGTTTATTCAGTGAGTCATTTACTCTGAAATTATTCTGTTCATTTCCTGACAGGTTAATTAGCCATAGTGATAAAAAATAACACAACAATCAGACTTCATGACATTAACAGGATAATCAGCCAATCACAGACTGACAGAGGCATTGAGAAAGTTTATTCATAGACTACTAGCCTCGACACCCAAAAATACGCCATAGAGCTCATGTAGATCACAATATGGTCGAGGCAGGCAAAAGAGACACTGCTTCCTTCTGAAACTTTAATGTTTGACAGTATTACTTGTATCTCATTCTACTGTATAACATTCATTTTATTTTCTCATCTAAACTTTTACATTTACACTTATACATTTACGCAAGTTGTCTATGTGTGTTTGTGTGTCTAAAGAGAGACTGAGGGACTCAGGCCATCCAAGTTTGCTTAAATCAAGCGGAAGAATTTTTCAAGTAGTTTCTCATTTTTGTTCCTTCCTGCTGTGCTAGAAACTGCGCTTGTTATGAAAGGTGACAATGTTTTTCACCCGGCTGACCTTAGCTTTTGTCTTTTATTGACATTTGATATGACAAGTGTACAAAACAAACTAATATTCAAATAGAAGTGTGAATAACTGTATTTTATATGTAAAGCATAATTATTCAAACCTATAATCACTGGCTTGTCACTCACTATAAAGGCTGCACCCTACTGAGCTGGCTAGCAAAACATAGTGACTGTCAAAAAGTTTAATAATATCAACTAATGTGATGACAATATTTATTATGATTTGATGGGGTTGTGACAAGGGAAATTAGGTGACATTACTTGTAGTGACTACTACTGACACAGAAAGAATGGGTTGCCTTCAAAAACATCAATACATTTCAAATATTTTGTGTGAGATTCCAGATCTGTTCTGAAATAATGGCATGCTGAAGTCAGTAATGTGTCATCCTTTTGTTGAAGGTTCCTCTCAAAGCACCCTCTCAGTTTCAAATTTATACTCTGGTGAAAACCATAGAAACATGAAATTATTTGTTGGAAAATGTTAAAATAATTGCACCACAGATGCATCTTGACATAAAATTTGACACGCACACAATGCTGATCATCAGAAGATTTTAGAAAGAATTGTAGTTATATAATGTTTTGGCATATGTCAAATAACTGGCCTTGTTAGTAAATAGAACATCAGGTAGCTCAGGGACTTGTTCAGCCTGACATGTTCTTGGCAAACTGTCATACCGGCTGCATCATTTCAATTGTTAAAAAAGAAAAAAAAAAGATTCTTCTCCTCCTTCCTCTGACGTTTTGATCCTTAAATACTGAACGGCTATTGGCATCTCTTTCAACAAGGTCTTTTGTTTGAAAACCACTTTGCTCCTTTCAGATATGATTTTGTTGATGTTTTCAAAAACGTCCTCAAAATGGATTTGTTTTATCAGTGTGTGTGTGTGTGTGTGTGTGTGTGTGTGTGTGTGTAGCATTATACGCTTTGAGTCACATCAATTGGGAGATATTTCTTCAAGTATAGTATAATATGTTGTATATAGGTACAGCAGATAAATAGCCAATAACTTATAGTAACGTATAACTTATAACAACTAATAGTCTTATTAGCAAATCTTTCAGTAAAATTAAAATAGTAAAACAACTGCGATGCAAAAAAAACCCTGTAAAAATTCAAAATACACAAAGAAAAATCAGATCATTGTTTTAGCTAACAGAAACTTGCAAATAAATTGTATGCACATTTTTAGCATTTATAGTGTGTGTAAGTGTGTGAGTACCTACTTAACCATGTTTTGATGACAAATTTGCACTCTGAAGTGAGGGAAATTTGACAAAACCTCTTTCCGGGGAGTAAAAACTCTATTAAAAAAATTAATTAATTAATTAAAATTACAAATTTTAAAAACTGTAAAGGAAAAGTTAATAATAATAATAATTATTATTATTATTATTATTATTATTATCATTATTGTTATTATTCATTTAAAAAGGCAGAAAGTTTTTTGTTACAGCTGAGTCAGAGCTTTTAAATTACAGCACCTTATTACATGACCATTATGCAAGTTAGCATATTTGATTTGTTAGCATATTTCATCATGTAAATTGCAATCTGTAATAGCCTACAATTTGTAAGTAATCTCTAAAGCTTAATATATATATGCAAATAGAATAGGAAATATACATTCTGCATAATGTATATATTGGATCTATGTGTGCTAAAGACAAACAATATAAATTCCACACAACAAAAGTAGGGTGATCAGGAGCTGTCAAGCTTAATAATGTTTTTCTAATCTGGCATGGCAATAATCTTGTTCTCCTCCTCCCTCATTTTCTCTTTGACAGTAGCATGCATTGCATTATGATCTGGATGTGAAATATGAGTAATAGAAAATAGTTTTCTTTGATACTGGGAAAGCCTGAAGCCTGTCTAAAATATAAGTGTTTTTCTTTGTTCTGCTGCATAACGCATAACAGGTCAAAGAAATTGCGTAAATTCTCTTCATTTTATGTTTTACTTCCATTTATTTACCTACTTTGATATCTCCACACAACTGCATGATGAAATAACACTTTCTTTCAGTTTCATGTGCTTCACCCACCTTGACCAAAATGTTTTAGAGTGACTATCTTTATCTTTCAAATATTTATTATAATAAAAATTCATTATTTGTTAAAATTAATTTGTCACTCTCCTCTAACACTGAGATCCTTTAGAAGGCTGGAGCCACATATCAAATATTTTACCATAATGTATCAAGTTGTTCCAAACCTGTATGAATTTCCTTTGTTCTGCTGAATTCAAAAGAAGATAATTTGACTAATGATGGTAGCCAAACTGCTGACAGTACCCAGACAGCAAGCAATGTTGGCCCAGATCTGGCCCACAACTGGCCCGCATGGATTTCACATGGACCAGATGTGGGCTGGATCTGGGCCAGAACTATGTTGCTGTCTGGGCAGTCAATGACGTCCATAGTGTATATACAGGTGCTGGTCATATAATTAGAATATCATCAAAAAGTTGATTTAATTCACTAACTTGTATATTATATTCATTCATTACACACAGACTGATATATTTCAAATGTTTATTTCTATTAATTTTGATGATTAGAGCTTACAGCTCATGAAAGTCAAAAATCAGTATCTCAAAATATTAGAATATTACTTAAGACCAATACAAAGAAAGGAATTTTAGAAATCTTGGCCAACTGAAAAGTATGAAATTGAAAAGTATGAACATGTACAGCACTCAATACTTAGTTGGGGCTCCTTTTGCCTGAATTACTGCAGCAATGCAGCGTGGCATGGAGTCGATCAGTCTGTGGCACTGCTCAGGTGTTATGAGAGCCCAGGTTGCTCTGATAGTGGCCTTCAGCTCTTCTGCATTGTTGGGTCTGGTGTCTCTCATCTTCCTCTTGACAATACCCCATAGATTCTCTATGGGGTTCAGGTCAGGCGAGTTTGCTGGCCAATCAAGCACAGTAACACTATGGTCATTGAACCAGCTTTTGGTACCTTTGGCAGTGTGGGCAGGTGCCAAATCCTGCTGGAAAATGAAATCAGCATCTCCATAAAGCTTGTCAACAGAAGGAAGCATGAAGTGCTCTAAAATTTCCTGGTAGATGGCTGCGTTGACTTCAGAAAACACAGTGGACCAACACCAGCAGATGACATGGCAGCTCAAATCATCAGTAGGTGCGTTTACATGGAGCATTGTAATCGGTTTAAAAGTCCAATCCGAATGAAAATGCTCCATATAAACACCTCAATCGGAATAAAAATGCCCAAACCGAATGAAATTGTAATCGGTTTGAGAGGGGTGGGATAAACCTTTCTATAAACCGAACAAAATTAAAATCCTGCCATGTAAACACTTTAAACCGATTACTTTGCGTCTACGTCATCACGTCCAGAGGTCGGGTCATCAGAACGTGAACGTGATGATGTCGGCAACGGTACATTCTGTGATTTGGGGACACCGACACTACAGTAGAGACTGGGTAATAGTGGAGGTATAAAGTTAAAATTTCCATTATACAGTTAAAAACACATTAGAAAGGAGAATGCTTGCTGTGTGACGGACTATCTGCTCTCATGTCCGGAGTGGAAAACAGATCTGAAATGAAGCGCAATTTTCTGCTTTTCAGCTTAGAAACAACACAGTGATGATAGTGAAAGTAGCTCAATGAAAATAAACAACTTGACCAAAAGTTGCCTTTGTCATTTGTATTTGTATAGATGACAGATTCATAATTTCCGATCTGCTTGAATTTATACGTGCTCACGCCATGAATGTTGTACGAAACACGATTGTGATAAAGCAATGCTTCTTTGATTCATTGTTCAGCAACTCTTCGTAAGAAATCGTGTATTTGTTCCATTTAAGTACAGTACAACTTTGTAGTATCAGAGTACAATTAATCTCAGCTGCATTACAGAGGGGCATATGATTTCTATGATGGCGTTCTGGCCATATGACTGAGCGCTCGAATGAACGCAAGGATTCAAATATTAACCGTTTATTCTAAGCAAGTGCAAACAGATATTAAAAATATTAACGTAAATATGGGCGTTTTTTCCTCTGGTGACTTGTTTTTGTTGTCACTGTAGGCTATTAGCATATCCTAAAATCAAAAGCACAGGCACATGCAAACACCATATCGGATTAGATAACGTCTCATGTAAACAGTTCATCGAATCTTTCAATCGGAATGATTTTAATCGGAATGACAAAAAAGTGTACATGTAAACGCACCTACTGACTGTGGAAACTTCACACTGGACTTCAAGCAACATGGATTCTATGCCTCTCCACTCTTCCTTCAGACTCTGGGACCTTGATTTCCAAATGAAATGTAAAATTTACTTTCATCTGAAAAGAGGACTTTGGACCACTGAGCAACAGTCCAGTTCTTTTTCTCCACAGCCCAGTTAAGATGCTTCTTACGCTGTCTCTGCTTCAGAAGTAGCTTGGTAGCCCTTTTCCTGAAGACGTCTGAGCGTGGTGACTCTTGATGCACTGACTCCAGCTTCTGTTCTCTCCTTGT